>NC_046629.1:24142711-24496341 GCF_900324465.2 Anabas testudineus
CAATGAAGGAAGGTGGACGAGAGGGAAAGAGCGGCTGAAGGCAGCGTGAGGAATCATCTTTTTAGGGGTCCTGATAGTACACACACCACCAGGACATCCCTCAAGATCAGAACTAATAACTCAGCAGAAATTGAATTAGAAGTAATTGAACTGGGATTTGAATGTGTTTAAATATCCTTCTGTACGAAACCGCAGGAATATGTCTTCAGAGGACATGGATGTTTCCACTGACTTTGATTTGTGATCCACAGCTCAGTTCACACCTTGGTTTTGTTTTTTTTTATTTGTGATTTTATGGAGAAGCAACTTCAGAGGGAACTTACATTTACATTTACAATTTACATAAATGACAAGTAAGTTGATGCAGAACATATGTAATACTGGTACACAAAATAAAGATAAATAAAGATGAATAAAGATAAAAAAAGATAAATAAAGATAAATAAAGATAAAAAAAGATAAATAAAGATAAATAAAGATAAAAAAAGATAAATAAGATAAAAAAAGATAAATAAAGATAAATAAAGATAAAAAAGATAAATAAAGATAAATAAAGACAAAAAAGATAAATAAAGATAAATAAAGATAAAAAAGATAAATAAAGATAAATAAAGATAAAAAAGATAAATAAAGATAAATAAAGATAAAAAATTTATTTTTTAATAAATTTTAAATTTTAAGATTTATTAAAAATGCTTCTATAAGTGGCACAAGATGCTGCAGTTATCATAAATTACTGGTGCCAGATAAAAACCTGAAACCTTCAGTGAGGAGATGTGAGTGGGTGCTTTTACACTCATCACAAGTCTTGTGGATTTTTGCACTTTTGACATTTTCTGCACATCTTGTTTGGGCGGGATTGAACAATGCAGCCAGAATGTAAAGTTTGAGAAGATTATTAAAGATCGAACCACTTTCCAAAGCTTACAGCAAGTTCTTTAAAATTTTCAGAGCTTCCTGCACTGTGCATAAAGAAAATCTCCAATTAGTCTGGCTAATGCTGTAATATTCAGCTTTTTGTACTTAACGAAATAACAAAGAAGAAAGAAGACGTCTCAAATCGAGAGTGACGGGAGGAAAAGGAGGGAATCAAGAGGTCTTTGATGAATTGGTTTGGAATGAGAGCCGAGTGTTGGAGGGACCAGTGAAAACAAACTGGACTGAAGCTTTTATTTACACTCTGCTCCTCTATTAAGTCAAATAGGCCACTTTAACGAGGCTGACATTTCAACAGAATAATGAGAGCCGGAAACCGCAGGGTCCTTCTGCAGGATGTAGGTAACCATGGGTGAGTGTGTGTATGTAAGTGTACACACAGTAAAACACAGGCGTGTTACACTGACTCTTCACAGTGTGATCGTCGTGTATAAGGACGCGGCTGTTTCTTCGCACACACCTTTAGTCACTTGCGGCCTCTCTTCCTCCATCCTTCTCTCCTTCCTCGCTCACCTCAGCTCCTCCGTGTCAGAATTTATCCAAACAGAACAATCTGGAAAGCTTCAGCGGCCGAGCCCCGGGAATGTTAACAGGCTGCGTCGAAACATTACACCTACAGGAGTGTGTGTGTGTGTGTGTGTGTGTGTGGAGGCGTCTGCGAGTGTGAGAGAGATACTGAAACAGAGAGGGGGTGAAGGTGAAGTGTGTGTGCAAAGAGAGAGAGAGACTGGCTTGATGGAGATGGAGGGATGAAAAGTGTGTGTGTGTGTGTGTGTGTGTGTGTGTGTGTGTGTGTGTGTGTGTGTGTGTGAGGAACGCATAGGGAAACTCCCTCTGTGCTAACGTTTTAAGCAGCTAATAAACTCTCACGGCTGAAAGGATGAAACTGTATCCACGGCAGGTGAAAACCATTTCTCACGCTTTTCTGTTTAGATGTGAGCGAACGCACCGACGTGCACGAGCACGTGCGCGCCTGTGTATAAACACGCACACGTGTTCTGTTTATGTGTCTTGGTGTGTGAAGGTGTCTGGATAAAAGCTGGATTCCCAGGGGACGGTCTTTGTGAGCATGTAGCTGCTTGTTTTCAGTTTTCAAAAAGATCAATTTAATGTACATCGTCACGCCTCCAGCTAAATAGAACAAGGAAGGAAAAATAAGCTCCTGTAATTGGGCACGGAGTACTCTGACTGAAAAACACACACACACACTGAAAATGAGGTTTAATGTATGGAAGTGGGAGGTGAGTCAAACAGCTTTAGAGCCTTTAACTGGGAAATCCACAATTCAGCTTTTTTTCCATTAGTCATTTAAAAACTATCTGTGTTGTGTTTTGTAGTTTCCATTTCCAAAAACCACAAAAGAGCAAAATAAAACAAAAAAAGAGGTTGATACATGTAGGATTGACTTTTAACTGGACGAGTTGTTGTCAGCGTACCTGTCAGATGTGTTTATGTTGCCTCTCACCCTCTGGACTCTGTCTTTACGACGTATGTGTGTGTAAAAGTCTGTTTGTGATGAGAACGTGTGATGAAATGTGCATGCTACACACACACACACACACACACAAGCCTGTGCAAGTGCGTGCGTCCTACAAAAGACGGATGACTTTCCGTGCAGACCACAGTGGAAAGCTTCATTCCTTCCAACCTCTACACAGACATTCTGCAGTCTCTCATCAGCAGTGGTCTCTCATCACGTGCTCAGATATTCCTACTAAATTAAAACACTGCCGTCAGTGCTGTCCAGACGTTTACGCCAACATTAATTGTGTCTCACGTTCACGTGAATAAAGGACGAATCACAACAGAACTTCCAAACGAAACGACACAGAGAATAATGTCACACGTTGCTTGTTAGCTTATTTGCATTTCAGACTTGGCTCATGAAGCGAAGCTGCGATTGTCGCCACATTCTGCTAAATTAATGAAGTCCCTGTTGACGATAAAGATTGTTTCAAAGTGTAATCAGTGCCCTGAAAGTGCTGGTTGCAAATGTAAGCGCTCTCACTCCTCTCATGACTGTAGCATGTAAAAGGTTTCTCCATGGAGACAATGTTCTGTAAGAGCGAGTGTGTGTGTGTGTGTGTGAGTGTGTGTGTGTGTGTGCACTTCAGCCCTGTCCAATATTATTTTAAAACTCTTTCTGGATCTGCCTCATTCTCAAATGCTTTTGGGCTCCGAGGATTAGTTCCCGTATCAGTTTCCATGACAAATAGTTATGACCACTGCCCCAGAGGCGTCTCTTTCACAGCACATACCAATAAACGTGGTTTGGCACAAATCAGGAGGCTTTGTCGCTGGTTTTACCCAAATTCACCAAAACCCCCTCGTCGCAAAGTCTTTTCATACCAAAGCACACACTCAGAGCTTATTGTTGATCCACATGGAGATTGTCAACAAAAACGATATCCTAACCTCAAACAGCGCCGGGATCGTGTTTCCTCCTCTTCACTTGTTTTGTTCAGCTACAGTTTCTCCTGATCTCTTTTTCACTTCTTCAGAGAACTGCAATAAACATGGTAAAGTCTGACCTGACATTTAATATGTAATATTCTCAACAGTACGTTTCTATGAGTCATTTGGATGATGACGATTAGTAAACTGAACTTTCATTGTATTTAAATTTAAGAATAAAATGGCTAAAACAATCAAATAACACTGGAATAAGAGTTAAATTTGTTCTATTTTATATTATAAATATATATTTTGTTTTATTAAATTCTATTTTTTAGGTATCAGTACAACAGGCAAAACGACATTAGGACAAACACACAGTTAAAATAAATCTGTCTTTTAGTGGTTTGGAGGTGATAATGTACAGACATCAAACAACTATTAGGAAATTACAGACTGAAAACAACGACTTAAATCCACACTTGTCAATTAAAATCATCTTTTATGTATTTATTTTTTATTAAATTAAATTAATTAAATGCACAATTTTAAAAATGAAAGACCTGATGTGTAACCGAGGATGAGACGTTGGTTTCATGTGCACAGTAACTGTACAAACCTCCCATGAAGGTGTTT
This sequence comes from Anabas testudineus, assembly GCF_900324465.2. Classification (NCBI taxonomy): domain Eukaryota; kingdom Metazoa; phylum Chordata; class Actinopteri; order Anabantiformes; family Anabantidae; genus Anabas; species Anabas testudineus. The sequence continues at coordinate 24,146,678 of NC_046629.1, forward strand.
GTCTCCTCATCTCATGCAAAAAACACAGAACAGGAAGAAACTGAGGCTGCGGAACAGACAGCAGAGTGTGTGTGTGTGTGTGTGTGTGTGTGTGAGTGAGAGAGAGAGAGAGAGGCAGCAGAAGCATCTCATAAACAATCTAATGAAGTCAGCATCTGAACAAACACAGCAGCTTACGTCTGGTGAGTGTGACAGAAATCAACATTCAGCGTCGACGAACTCCACTTAAACCAGATTTTATATGAAATCACTAAAGATTGTTCCTGTTACTCTACATGTACTGACAGAAAACATCTACATCACACACACACACACACACACACACACACACACACACACAGGCCGCCAGTCTGACAACAAACCAAATCGGCCATGAAGAAAACAACTAATCCTCGTCCTGCCGCACTCTTTATCCTTTTAACTCCTTTATCCGTGCTTAACTCTTCCTTTCATCCCTCGCTCGCTTTCCAAACCGTTTCCTGGACAACAATCCAGCCACTGATGTTCTGACCCTAATACACAATGGATGTAGTGGAAGACAGATCATCCGAGTGTCGACCAAATCATTTCAACTGTAACTTGTTTGCTTCGCTTTACTTTTGAAATGCATGTTCTGTGCATGTAGAACTTCCTGTTCTGTGAAGACCGAGCTGAGCAGATACACAGAGTCGGAGGATAGTTACAGTGAGACAGATGGAGAGAAGACAGAGGGCGACATTTGGAGGGTCCTGACCTGATAAACCCCTCTCTCCTCTCCGCCCTTCTCGGTCCGCTGCTTCTTTTCCGAGGATAAAATGAGCCTTGGGAGAGAATCTGTCCGCGGCTTCTCCGTGCCAGCACGTGGCGTGTTCTCAGTCATGAGAAGTTCAGTTTCTGGCACGACCAACAAACTGGTCTCAGATGAATGTTATAACCAGAGCCGGACCGACCATCTGGAGCATTGGAAGCAGTGATCAAGAAAGTAGGTTCAACAAACTCCACTGACTGCATGTGGAACGTCTCTCTGGTCTCGTCGTGTGTCTGACCTGTGTTACCTGTGTTAAACCTGATGCTCATGTACGACTGAGTGAAATGACACAAGTCAACAGAATAAAGTTGGTTTCAGAATGAGACAAAATGAGATTTGTGCAGATTGAAGCAGTATTAAAACAGCTGTAACTGAAGGTCCAGTCTTTGGTAAATTCAACCAAGAAGACAAAGAAACTCGATGTATGACCTCTGATTGAAATCCACAGTTGTATGTTTGTACTCAGCACTAACACCACACAGCCTCCTCCATACAGCTATGTTGATAATGTTGAAGCTCCACTTCCATCATAATTTCAGAATTAAAGCCACACTGTGATTTATTACTGCTCGCCGCATGACTTTCTTAATAAAACTAATAAAAGTGGACAAGATGACAGATGAATGGACGAACTGCAGAACCCAGAGAAACATAAACGAGCGGCGCAATATCCTTTTCTCAACAGTTATCTTTACCTTTCATTGCCGTGTCATATTTGAGCCCTCTGTCCCAGTGTGACCCTCTCTCTGTCTCGGCTTCAGCCCTCATCCATTTCTCCACGTCTCTAAAGTCTCTCTTTGTGTCTCTCGAGCGCTTTGCTGTGATATATTCAGGCGGATTCATTCCTCTTATTTCACATATATCTGTTTCTGAGCTTTTCTTTTTACTTTTCCCAGCGTCTTGCCTGTTAGTCAGTCCTCTCTTTTTTAACACAGCGCCCTGCAGAGAAATTAACTCAGTGACTCAACAGTTTCTATTTAAAGAGACTTTGGCTGTTTTGTGTTCACTGCAAATCGCTAGCTCAGGATTAGAAGCTAAACATGCACAGATTCATGCAAGTAAGTTTATACCCTCTCTCTCTCTCTGTCCCTTCTGCTTCCTTCCCTCAAGCGATTTGAACACAAATCCTCAACTCCAGAGTCTATTAGCTCAGACAGGGATTGTGTAAAGAGGGAGATGTATTTTTGGAAGATTATAATTGCTCATGTCATGCTGGTCCGATCCCTGTGACTGACTGTAACTGACTGTGTGATTTGAGTGTCTGTGTATAGGCTTGAAGCTCCCTACGGCCGTATGGACTGTGTGTGTGTGTGTGTGTGTGTGTGTGTGTGTGTGTGTGTGTGTGTGTGTGTGTGTGAGAGAGAGACAGACCCAGTGGTGACATGAGATCGTTCAACTCAGTAAATAAGAAAAAAATCTGCCACAGTTTCAAAGTAACAGGATGTTTAAATGCCCTGAATTTTGGCTTCCAGGCTTTATAAACGGTTTCCCTTTGGTTGGATCTGAAAAATCGAGACTCAACCATCTTTAATTTAAACAGACGGACATTCTTATACTAGTGGACGTTGTTTTATTCAGGTAACTGGGCTACATATCAACTAGATGCATTTTTAACCCACTTGAGCTAAAATAAAAATGGGAGGGTTAAGATTATTATTTTTCACACATCAATCAACACTTGTTGTTTTCAAATGTGCTCCATTAATAAACTGACTTGACAAGTCCCGCCGGTCATTTCTGCACAATCTGTAATTCTTTCCAGCTTATCCTGTTGTAATTATTTCAGAAAACAAAATATTCTTTAAACAAAAAGGCTCAGTTGGGAGATAAAACAATACCCGTGCTGTCCCAGCTGCTGAGTGACAGCCTCACAAATCCACATTTTCTCTCTCTAATTGAAATTTCACGTTAGCTTTTGTGCAGAATTTCTTTCCTGACCGGAGTCCGACTTTGAATGATTTATTAGTGCTTGTGGAAAATTAAACAATTAGTTTCTTGTGATGACTACCAGAGCAGAAAACAGATAACACAATACTAAATTTCCAGTTTAAATTACATAAAATACTTTCTCTGACCGTACATAATACGGTCTGAAAAGTAATAAAAAAAAAAAGATACCCATAGAAATCATTTGTACCAACTCTCTCACGTGATTCATAAAAACATTTTAACTCCATGTACTGAGGTGGACGTGTCGTGAAATTACATCTATTTGGTGTCAGCCCCCAAAATGGCGGCTGGTGTGAAGGTTATTTATACATTAAAGTGAAAAATGCTGGACAACAACTGCGTTAACAAAGTGATTTGGTGGCCATTAGGCACAAAGACGTGGTTCGGTTTAGGCAGTAAACATGGTTAGGGTTAGTCAACATGTGGAATGTTTGATTCCTCCTCTTCTTCCTCTTCTCCATGTGACAAATATAAAAATAATAATACTAGTAATAATAATTGATACTTCATTAATCCCCTTGGTAAAGTTCTTGTGGAACCCCGTTATGGGACATATGGCCAGAAATAGGGGAACCAGGAGTCAAACCACCAACCCTGGGGCTCGTAGATGACTGCCTATCTTTGCTGAAGTTCCAAATGACCTCTGAAGTCTTATTTTACACGAGGACAGTCTCGTTAGTCTCTTTTCACCATCATCTCATTACAAACAGAAAACTGTCACACTGAAATATGTGTTTTCTGAAAATGAAGAACACCTACACAGGTGTTTGGTTTTGTACGCACACAGAGTAAAAAGCCACTGGTTTATGTGGAGATGGTCTTTGTGGGTGTGTGTGTGTGTGTAGGTGTGTAGTATTATGTATTAGGTATGAATTATGTTTTACTGTCCTGTGTGTTTGAGTCCATGCCCGAATTGTTCGTTGGTAACTTCTGACTGATTTCTTCTCTCTTCCATCCAGGAAATCTCAGGTTGAACGCACATCATGAGACAATGCTGGCTAGAGGCCAAACACAGCAACACACACACACACACACACACACACACACACCCCCAGTCCCACCCAGTGTGACCCGGGATTGTGGATCAAGTCTGGCACACAAAGCCCAGCCTGCCGCCCTCGCCTCCTCAGCGACCTGAAAGATACAGCTAAGAGAGACAGCATGAGTTTGTTCACTAGCAAGATGCCTCAAGGTTACCACTGGGTAGAGTGTGTGTGTGTGTGTGAGTGAGAAAGAGAGAGACGGGAAAAGGGGAAACAGCTGCCAGTGGAGTTTACCACAAGTCATTACTGTGCACAGGGGACAGAGGAAATGTAATTTTACACACAAACACTTAATAGGACACACTCAGTGTTCTTAATACACTGTCCATGACCCTGTGAGGATGTGAATCTTGGGACACACACACACACACACACACACACACACACACACACACACACAACAGAACTTGCTGTGATCAACACTTTGCTTGCTTTTAGTATTTGGCTACTTGCTTCTTTACGCTTCCTTGTCATTAACTAAATATTTCAAGTCTCTGTAAGTCATTTAAACACAGTGATTTATTGAACAGGTCCCACAGTGTTCACTATCAAACTGGTTTGTTTGTTTTAGGGGTTGAACGTAAAAAGGCTGGTGACCATTCACATAACTGGACACAAAAAAAAAATAAATAAATAAATCTAATCTGACGACTTCACAGAAAACTGACATTTGGCCTTGTGCAAGATTTCTGCATATCAGTGACGTGATTATTCAAATTCACTACAGATCTAGAAGCAACAGAGACGAACACACGTTTGTATGAACAGAATTAAAACAGTTGCGTGTGCACAAGGCATGAAAAAAAAAAAAAAACACCCAAGATGATCCATGCTTGTCACACTTGAATCGTGAGTCCTTAATTTGCAAGACTGTTAAGTGACAATAATTAATGAGGATTTTGGTTGGTCTGGCAGTTCCACGGGCAGCCTTCAAAACACAGTGTGCACATGAAAAACAATCAGAAGTCATGGGAACAAAAAGCAGGCTGCCAGGCTGCCAATAATAGCTACCACTGAACAATACCTTGCCAAGCACACACACACACACACATCCATAAACTGGCAGCCACTCATAATAGGAAATCCTAATTGCAATTGCTTCCAATTCTTATTAAAACTACTAATAATAGCGTCTAATAATTACAGCATGCCAAACCTGCCCTGGGAGGGAGGCTGGAGCAATTACACACCCAGTCAGTCAGTGACTACTTCATACAGTCAGTGAGTGAGTCGAAAAGACTGTTTGACAGTCTCTCCAATAAAGCATCAGTCAAACATGTTACCAGCACAAGGCCACGGAGTTTGCTGGTCTGTCAGAGAAGAAGAAAAAAACCCCGGGAAGTGACGGTGGGAGTCGTGGATTACGTGCCAGTTAAAGATTAAGTGTTTGGAACCATTAACAGACAGATGTCTCCCTGAAACAGAGACCCCAATCAGCTTTAGTAGTATTTCCTCTTCATATTGCAAAGAACTTGACGACACCTGAAAGAGAGTTTGGACAGTTTGGACGTATAGTGTCTAATGTTGCTAGGCCTACATGACAAGTAATGTAAAACTCTAACACTATATCTGCCCAGTGCTTTGCTTTATATTTGGCAAAAGACAGGTGAGAGTCCTATGTTGACATCTCACCTTCGAACTCATTACAGATGACGACAAATGGCTGCCACACGTTACGGCGGCTACCTATGACCAAGTTTGTGATGTGTAAAACTAATAAGTACTTCTGATGCTGCACATTAGCAAGCATTACTACATTACTACAATCTTCCCACAATCACCCACGGTCATTCTAAGTTGAATTTTTACTTCTTTGACAGACCTGTGGACTTTAGCTTGCAGGATGTTTGACTTTTGGGATTTGTGACAGTTGTGAGTTTAAGGTTTAAGAGGCCTTGTGTGAACCGTCTAATCGTGAGCATAAAGTAAAGAGCAGCACAGACCTGCAGTGTGCCGAGTACTCTCCATGACATCATCAGTAGCAGCCTTTTTTTTACACATTTCAGTTTTTATAGCCTTTTTATATCATTCGTCTACGTTTTTTCCACCTGTTCTATTTCAGCGATATGTTTGATCCACACAGTGAGAAGAGTCCAGAAGTATAATGTAATGAATCTCTGTAACTAATTTAAGTTGTGACCTGCATTAACACAAACATCAGGATTTAAATAGACACTATAATCGGAATATTAAACACACTTTGTACTGTAGATCCATACTGAACACTGCACACAAAAGGAACCTTGGCAGTGACTCAGGGGAATTTAATTACTTCTGTTGCCCTCTCCCCATTGGCTGAGAGGTCCGTGGTATGCTAATTAAGCGTTGACTGATAAAACATTCCCTTGGCCTCTGAGTCTCATTACCACTAACTTCTCTGACTGCAGCCAGAACCCACTGTCTGATAAATAAGAAAGCACCTTAAGCCACAGACTGTGACTAAATGCTTATTAATGGGAGGAATATGACCTAACAGCACGATGGCACTACGCCAGGAAGAAAACTCAAAAAAACTTTGTGCTGCAATCACTACACCTTATCTTCCTTTTCTAATTGATAATTAGTCTTGCATTAATTTGGGGCCAACATCTATCTCTTATCACAAAGGCACAATTTATCAGCTGCTTAAATGATGGACTAAATTGGGTTGGCAAAGTTAATGATTCACCTTGCAGGGTATGGGAGACATAAGGGAAATGATTTCTCCTGACTCGTGTTTAATTAACCTTAGCAGATGTGCTGGTCATGCATTGTAGTTAAAAAAAGAAGTACATCTTTAAATCATTAAAATAAATGACATCTTGTTTGAAAAAAATACATTTAAAATCAAGATTTTATTGCAAAAAGTTGTTCTATACATAAACAATTATAGAGGTTGTTGCTAGTTTTACATTATAAAATGATGAAATGATTTTTTATTAATTTTTTATTTTTTGATACAAGCAACATATTTAGAATAGTATAGTTCTAAGACAGAGAGGTTATTTAGTTGGTTCCTTCAAACACTGCTCTCTGTAAAGTCCCCGAACTGGTCATGAACAGAGTTCTGGTTAGTACCTTCATCTTGTGCAAGTCTCGCTGTAATGCCATAACACCAAAGAGCCGTATTCGCAGGGTGTTTGATATGTTCGACCACACTACAATGTTTCTACAATGTCTCCATATTTTCATTCCACATTCCTGAAACAGTTGAAAACAGCTCATACAGGCGATTCTTTAATTTAACTTACACACAGAAATCTTGAATTTAGGAAAAAAAAAAGATCCAAACTATGGAGCGTACCTCTTTCTTGCAGTAGCATGGTAACAGTAGCCAAACACTCTGGTACATCCAACCAACAACACCAACTGTCGTTACAAAGAAATATATAGATAATAAATGCGTGTGAAAAGTTACATGCATGTTCATTGTGTACTAATATTGGAGGAGTAACAATAACACACCTTCATGTAATGTGCACATCTCATTATACTGTAGCTCAAAAACAACACAGGTAAGAAGACAACTTCCATCTTTGCTTCGTGTTCTTTCAGTTTTGAAGATTTAAGATATTTTTGGAATGACAACATCGAAACCATTCACGTGACCCCAGTAGATCATTCCTCTGGTGCTTTTTGTAACACGTTTTGTAACACGTACATTATCCTAGATATGATCTTCTAACATAATAAAACTGACCTTTGGTAATGAACAGAACTACAGAACTCTTTTTTTGGTATACTTTCATACAGATTCACACATTGTAACTCAGCAGTTTAGATTATTAGCAGTAATATCTTATCACTTTGCAGTGAGACCAAAATGTACAAGTCAGACACCATTTACTGTTTGACAAAGTGTTTTGAGGTCATGCTAAACACACCAGTCATCTGTCAGTCTACGGTCTGCTGCAACTTTAGCACTGAGCAAAAGAGTAAATGATCTAAAGGGGCAAGTGAAATATTTTATTATTGTATCGCTTTACTTCACATGTGACCACCAGCTTAATTTCCTATACATGTGTTTATCAGTGTATTCTGAATAACAGTTTGATAGAGTTGAACAATTTATTTCCACCCTGGTGATAATATAAAACGTGATAACAACATGGAAAAAAGACAAATATTTGTAGGCAATTCCCAAAGTCACTACATTCAGTCAATACAAGCCCACTCCTGTAACCCTCCTCCTACTGCAGAACAACGGCCTCACAGTTTTAAAAACTTTTACTCTTTCCTCCGCTCTTTTCTTCTGAAATCACACCAGTCTGAACCACAAAGGAGTTGGGGTCACTGCACAGCATCTCTTTTTACCATTTCTTCCACCTCCCTCAATCAATACCTTCAATCTATTACACGTTTCTTTAATTCCTCTTCGTCAGTGCCGCTTTTCCTTTCTACATCCCTTTGTTTCATTTTTCCTGCTTTGCTTTTCTACCAGTTCTTCACTTCTTTTCTTTGTGTCATTCTTTTGACCCATCCATTATTTCTACCTTCCTAACAGCATTCCTCTCTCTAATCAAGATCCTCTAACAAACATGCAAATGAAATGGTTTTGAGACAGCATCTGCTTCACATTGTTTTAAAAGCATTGTAGTCACTCTCAACATTGACTTTAGTGGTTTTTCATCCTCAGTCTCATTAACATAAATGCAATTCACCAAATCCTGAAATGTCATTTAAAACATGTGATATCCACCGAAATCAATGGTGCTGAGCTTTGTAGCAGGAAACATAGAGATGTTAAGCTAGACTCCAACTCTTAGTTACACTTAATTGGTGGTTTAGTGAGTGGTTAAATGGATACACACTATGGTGCAGCGCTGAGAAGAGCACTTTGAAGCCAAGTTCACATTTCAACAGGACTTGTGTGCACTTCAACACATAGTGACGCCTACGCCGCCAGGTCACAGAGGTGTGCAGTGAATACCCTTCACACCCGAACTACAGGACATGACAAAATCACACACAACGCAGCGTAAAAAAGGCTTTTAGGTAAGAGTGAAAACGAGCCCCACAACTGGTCATTTTAACACCTAAAGATGAAAAGACAGGACATCTGTGAGGCGAAACAACTCGGCTCCACTATGCTCAGCTTTAAAATGACAAAAACCAGAGAAGGCCAATTATTAAACAGGTTTATAAGATTCTTACTTATTACAATTACAATTTCATAAAACTAATACGCATTAAGTGTGGCATAGTGTAGCAGAGCATAGCAGAGCAGGGAGACAGAGGCCTAAACTAGGTGGAGCAAAGTGGATTGATTTCGAGAGTCATGCTACTGCTAGCTTGATTCCCCCAAAGGTTGCATATTGTAGTTTTAAGGTCAAGCACCATTATTGATATTAGCATTTGTTTAAAACAATATAGTCCAATAATGGTAATACTGTATGTCCCAAAATGAATATGAATGAATTAGAGATTCGGTACAGTGTGTTTTGAAATGTTGCCCTTGGATTATTTTAATCCAGGCGGAAGGTTTTCAAATGATAAACTAAAATGTACTTTTAAATAATGTTGAGAGAAATGTTTTGGATAAAATGCATGGCAGTCATAGCATTATAAAAAGCAAATTATTGCACTGAAAGATAATTCATACAGTGCTCTACTGCTCTATAGCACATGTCTCTGTATATTTCCATAATTCATTGACAAAACTTGATCATGTATGCATCTTAAAAATGTGTACTTAGAAAGATGTTCTCTGTTTGGAAAACTAAGATAGAAGGAGACAACATGTGCTACTTTCAAAGTTAGTATTAAGTTCTTCTCTTTCAGTAGCTGTTACTAACAGAGAAAATGATGTCCTCACACTGACTCGTTGCTATCCTCACAGCTTTGGAACATTGGTACATTTAGTACACTCTCCAGAAGAGACTGAACGCCCTATAATGACTGAGTTTCATAGACATTAGCTGCTTTAATCTTTAGGAAAGAATTTGGCTTCATCACACAAAAGTAATAACACTGAAAGCTGTTCTTTGTCTAAGTTAATGGCCACATAACTATGGTTAACAGTCCACTACTGCCCATGTTAATTTTTAGCATTATTACTATTTTAGTTTTTGTCTAGAACTGTCTGTAAGATTTTAGTGGCTTCATGTAAATCAACACAGTCACTTTTGTGTCTGACATTCATGACAGAGGTGATGTAATCAGAGAATAGTAAGTGACGTAAATAAAAACTCTGCTAATTTTATACTCTGGAAAGACTCAAAGTGACTTCAGTGACTTCAAAACACAAGATGCGATGCATCACGTCGGCCACTCTATAACTGACACCCTTTACCATCCTTTAGTGTATTACTATGTACTTCAAACTGTGTAGACAATGTTTGATGATTATAGTCATTCAAATCACATCGTAACAGATTTCTTTGGAGTACCCAAAGTAGAAGAGCTACACATTCTGCTTTTCATCTCTGGATCCGATTTGTCTAAACAGCTGCAGTCCGGGCATTCTTCTGTCTGGTTTGGTTTGCTGTTGCTGTCTTCCTCCCCCACTGAGTTTAGCCATATTCAGGACTGGGATCCACCAGATGCCTGTAAAAGTTAAGCATGTTCATAGATTTATAATCTGACTTAAAATCTACTTTAAAAGTAAAGTTCAAACAGGTTTCATCAAGAGAGAAGAGAAATCCACCTTTTTTTTACATGTGGAACATCAAGCTTTTTTGTAGTTACACTCTTCACGTGTTAAAGTTTAAAGAGGATTTTAAATGTCACAATTTACCTGAGATGATCATCCAGAAATCGCCCCTACCTGTAGCCTCCACCCCCAGTTCCCCGTGTCATAGTGTCGTACCGTAATCCACGAAGAGGAGGGGTAGGAGATGGGGGCACATCCTGCCGTAAGGGGCCTCTCTGCTGGGAACTAAGAGCAGAAATGAAGAAAGTTGAATACGCTAGGAGTGGAAAGAGAATTCTGTAAATCTGACTCAAACTTGAGGTTGATCTCTGTGGACAGCATCATATGGTGTACATGTACTCTGTAACCTCCTTCTATGTTAATTACCTTGGGTGGGGGTAGTATCCAGGGTCAACACCCCGAGGATCACCTAGCCGCGAGTATGGCTGGCTAGGTGGGTAGCCAGAGTAAGAAGGACCAGCCTGGGATTTGGGGTTAGGGTAGGATGGGGACTGAGGGTATCCTTGTGGGGCCTGTTGTGGACCAGGGTAATGACCAGCCCAGGGCTGCATGGGGTAATCAGCAGGATCCAGAGGACCTCGTCTGTAGAAGAGCATTATTTTTAAATAAATTATGGTTTAAGAGAAAGCTTTTAAGAAATTACAAGTGAGTTTGTAGTGCAAAGACCAAACTGTAAACACTGGCAGCGTACTATTTTTGTTTGGTTTGTAATTTAATGTCCTTTACTAAAAAAAGATAAGTAAGTGTAAATCCTGCCTTTATTGCCACATTCTCTAGTTACTCCATCAACTGAATAGCTCAAATATTCATGAGCATCTGCTAAAACTTTCAGCATACAGTAGTTTTGGAGAGAGAAACGTGAATGTGAAGGAACACACAGCCCAAATCAGCCAAAGCTCACATAGCAACAGAATATAAGTGACATGTGACAGTAGGCTATGGCTCAGTTAACATGCACACACACAGCTGTGGTAATCCAGTCCAGTCCTGTTATTGGATATCGATGTCTTGTGCCCAGTGGAAAGCAAGTACACAAACATGTGTCGTCAGCATAGCTGACATTATGAGGTATTACATTTAATCTCTGCATCTTATCACTTGCATTTGTTGCTATCCATCTGTCCTGCCTTCATCCTCTTTTTCAATACTCTCACTTTAAATTTAGTCTTAGTCCTAATCAATTCATTTTAGAGTGTGTGTGTATTTGTTTGTTCAAATACTGTATTATATAAATGAGAGGCTACTTTGTACAATTTCCATTCTGTCTACGTTTATGCAGAATGTCTAATGCTGGGTTAATAAACTTCAAAATAATGTGCACTGAAGCATGCACTCGTGTTAAGACGTGTTTATAGAGACATGTAACTTGTCATGATGACACTTATAATTGATATTATAGTTGAGTGGGTGGGGCTTCAAACGTTAACCAATCACAGAGTTGACCGACTGCCTGCTGACTGGAGACTGGATGTGAATATATACACAGTGACAGACCCACTGAATCAAACACAGATTTGTACACAGATACGTGCACAGAGCACATAAACACACATACCCAGCATGGTGGTCTCCATGCTGTCAGCAGTGAAAAGTGTCTAACTAGCTACATGCCCATCATGTTTGGGATGTCTGTTTCTTCCCCTCCTGGCTCCATAACCACCATGAGTATGTGTGTGTGAGAGAGCACGTTACATTTCTGCTTCGCTGTCAACTCATCTGTCAACCTTTCTGTCATCTGTCTTCTGGTTTTTGACTTATTCAGCTACACTTATTGTGAGTCACTCTGGGTAAGCATATCAGCTACATGTCTCAAATGTCTCCTTTCCTGATAGTCACAGCCGTTTTGTCTGCTTCTCTTCAACTGGAAAGCGTTGGTCTGCCAGCTGCCCCGTCTGTCCATGTGTCTGCCTGCCCCTCTCTCTTTTTAGATGTTTTATGGTCACAAGTCAGCCTGCCAGTCTGCACTCTGTAGTCTGAGCCTATATACCTGTGCCAGTGTTGGCTGGTCAAACTGTCACTCAGCATTTGGCCCCTGGCCATGATCATGTCACCAGAATTAAGAGCAGTGAAGGTACCTTAAGGCTGCTAAGACTGCTGTCATAAACATGATAATTATACAGTAATTATACATTTAAGTACTTGTTTAAAGTGCACGATGGTTTATACTGTTTTAGGCTTTGAATCAGTTTGGCACATTAGGATACGAGTTGTCACTGTTTTTAATCAAAACAGTTCTTTGTAACAAGCCTGTAGGGGGAAAATGTGAAGCAGAGTGGGCCAGCAGCCATGAGACCAAAGTTGAGACAAGTTAAAGACAGAAAAAAAGAATGGATGTGTAAAGATAGAGGGATGAATGAGAATACCAGCACTCAGGTGGAGCAGAAAAGGGGAAATGTGGCATAAAGAAGAAAGAAACAATACAGAGCAGCAGGAAGGAGTGAAACACTGGTGTTGTGTTCATGATGTGGCAGACGAGGAGCCTAAAATGACAGACGGAAATTGTATTTTACCTCATTACTTTGCTTTCTGCTTACTTATAGGCTGTTTAGATTGCTATTTGATGCCCTACCTCCAAACGTCTCTGGGTTTTTATTGCCTATTGGCAATTGAGCAGTGATCTGATGGAAGGTACACTGGAAAACATCTGAGGAATATGGACAACTGATTGGATCATTGTGAGGACTGTGATGTAACAAGGGCTTGGTAAACTTGGAATATTTAACTTCCAAAATTTTATTTTAAAATGAAAACAAAAGCAGACTACACTTAAGGGTTTGGTTTATATGAGTACTGAACTGAAATGAAACTGAATCATTAAGCTAATTTATCAAGCTACAATGCCTGGCATTTGACAGTTTGTGAAACTTGCTGGATTCCACTGTTAAGAATTATTAAGAAAATAGGTTTACATTTTGGAGTGTCGATTAGAAACGTTTTCTATGCTTCTAGCATTTTACAGACTGATGAACTAATCAAAAATCATTAGTTGCCGCCCTAAAGTCTTTTTCACAGTTTCCATTTTGGGAATGGGGCAGAGATCCACTGGGAATCTTTAGGGAATCCACTGTAAATCCGGTGGCAAGTTTGGAATTCTCCCTCCAGGAACCCAGTCAGCACTGCACAGCAGCTGGGGATTATGGGGTAATAAGGATGGAACCCATTACTGGCACACACACACACACACACACACACTCACACACACACAGTATGAGAATTTGTAGACATACAGACAGAGGGATCCTAACATTTTGCATAAACACACACACACTGAAAACCTTAACTTAAATGCAGTGCTAGCTCCTAATCACTCCCTCCCTAACCCCACATACTCTGGAGGAGGCAAATTGGCACACAGCTGGAGAGGAGTTAAGACCAAATGAGGAGGCTGTTGGTCTGTGTGTGTGTGAGAGAGAGAGAGAGAGAGAGAGAGAAACAGATGTAATGAAGAACAAATTTCTGGCACATCCAGCAACAAGTTAAACATAATTGAGAGAGTAGAAGAAAAACTGAAATAATTCCGACCAGAACAGAAACGATACTGAAGACCTAGTTAAGAGTGAAATTCAACAATGTCATACCTGTTTGGGGATTACTCAATACTGTCAGCTACGTAAACAGTGCACTTACACATGCAATGGGAGAACTGGAAAGATTTCTCTCCAGGTGTGATAGAAATGAAACGATGTGAGCCTTTCTAATTCCTTGATATTTAAGAGATTTCTGATGGATTTTGGGAGAAAACAAGGACCTGTTATATGTCCTCTGCACCTGCCCCTCTCTCTCATAAACACACGCACTTTCGCTTATGCTTTCTCAAACGGCTGGATACAGCTGTTATACTAGCTCTCTCTCTCTCACTCACACACACACACACACACACACACACACACACACACACACACACACAGAGCCATCTATCATCCGAAGCTGTCTCTGAGAGACACAAATATCTTTAAGAAAGAGAGACAGGACGTAGCGTTGTGACACAACACATTAAAAAACTCTTGAGAGGCAATGACAGCCTCATTGCAGATGGATTGTCTCAATAAAAGCAAACACTAAAGCACGAACACAAACAACGTCGCCTCAAAATGGGAACAGAGGAAAAGTTTAAGATGAGAGGGGAGGGGCTGCAGAAGGTGAGAGAACGAGGAGGAGGGAGGAGGGACAGGGGGTGGTAAAGAGTGATGTTTAAAGTGAGTAAAAGAGGAGCGAAGGGAAGACGAGGAGATAAACTACTGCTGCTTTAATTCAGTTATTTTCTTTATGAGTCTGTACAGAGCTGAGTCCTCACCTTGTGTTGATATCCATTTAAAACCGATTTTCGGTTCGAGGTTGGGAAAGTACTTCATATATTTAAATTGCATTCAACAGTGTCAGATTCTTTGTCAATAAGAGTCACGCTATTTTGACAGTCTGGTAATAAAACAGATTAATAGCTCAAATTGTTCCACAACTGCTGTCGTAATGTCATTTTGTGAGCCACTGTGAAAATGGAGCTGCTCTGATGTAATGTCCCTGGAGTTAAACTAACTTTAACTTAGTTTCATCTTCTTAATGTGATACTTCATTATGAAGCTTTAATCACAGAGGCATCACAGTCCAAACAATGAGGCAATAAAATCTTAAGTGAAAAATAATGAAGGGTGGAGAAACAGTTTATCTTCCATACAAGGAAGGGTAGAAAAGGACAAGAAAGTCTATTTGTAGGATGATTGTGCTGGAATGAAAATGAAACCACCGTGACTTAGAGTTCTTGCTAATTACATGTAATATTGGTTTCAAACTGCTTGGAAAACTGTTCAAGCTTCATACTAGACTGTACTGCAAATTATAACACCATGTTAGTTATGTAATGGACTTGAAAGAAGGATATAATACCTTGCGTGGCATCTACAGTAATTGTGGTACAGAGCAAATGTTAATCTAATACAGAAATCTAAAAAATGTAATCATAAATGTTTAGTTTTGAAACTTAAGACTGCTCCCGTACACTATACTGTATTTGGCATCTGGAACAGACTTAAACGCGAGAATTGAAAAAGCAAACTCTTAACAGAACAGAGCCAGGTCATTAAGAGTGACGCCTGAAGCAGCAGTGAAAGGTTTTCTGTTTTATTAGAAGAAGCCCAATAAGACACTAAGCTGTTTTACTACTTATGGTTAAGTGCTTACATACTGTGTCTTAGTGTGTGTGTTTGTTTGTGTGTTTGTTTGTGTGTGTGTGTATGTGTGTGTGGAAGAGATGGCAGTCTGTTGGTTCAGCTGTCAATGTGGTTTGGATTGGAGCTTGTGCATGTGTGTGTGTGTTAGAGACCCCTAAACCTCCCTTGACTCCTGACCTCTTGAAATCACATGACACTCCATCCATTCCCACCAAACACTCAGAATGGGGTGGGGCAAAGGTTAAGCAAGGGAATAATCAGCTAGGATTAGGTGGCATACCAAATACATAGACATAACATTCAAACAATACCATTTGGTAAAGCTAACCGCCATTTGGTTCGGGACCGGGACTGTGGGCTTTTGTTTCACTTGCTTAACACTCAAATTATTGTTTGGATAAAAACTTTCTCCAGATCACTTAATGTCGACTTGCCTCTAAAAGCCTATACAATCCCTTTAAATTAGCACTATGGCTACATGAACACTGATCAGCCACATCATTAACAACTCCTGGATCAAAATGTACACTTTGGCACCTGTGGATCATGACCAACATTACATTTTTATCATGCTGATCCTGGTCCACAACAACTTTAACACTGTTCTAGTGACGTTGAAAAGTGTTTAAAGAAATAAGAATACATTACATTATTTGTTCCATAAACTCTGTATTGAATATTTTTTGGGTTCACTGGTTCAAGTGTAAACTTCCCTAAACCACATTAAGTAACAGGACAGAGTAGTAATATAGCAGCATCTTGGCTCCCATGCAGTTGATGTTCCAGTCTTGAAAAGGTGTAATTTAAACAAAAGCTGCAATCCTACATACCAATAGTATAGCTAATGATTTGTCATTTGGAATTAATGCTCGGCTTTAACTGTCGGTTGTTGTTAAGTTAATGCCTGCTAACTTCTGCTGCTATAATACAACTGCAGACCCATGTACTGTATTAGGACGTGGAGAGACTATTACTATGACAGTAGAGGTCTCTGTAATGACTTTGTTAAAACCGAAGCAATTTCATTTTGAATCTGGTGTGGTTATTGTTGTTTGCATTTATCAAGACAGCACAACCGTCTATATACCAAATGATGAGGAGACACATTGAATGAATTGCTGTAAATAACTAACCTAGGACAATAAATCTGGATACTAAGCATACATGTTGTGATAGAAAAACTGAATGGAGGTTTAAGAGCATTCAAAAAGTAAAGATTAGACATCACTTCACTGGGGATTGTTCTATCAACCACAAAGTGATTGAAATGCAATCTATTGTTTTAACCTGCCGGCTAATTTTATGTTTCGGTGTATGTGCTAAAGGTTTAATTACTGAGGACTCCACAGTGTGTTGAGACAACATGCCAACAAGGAGTTTACAGGAAAAGAGAAGACGACTTTGGAGTAAAATCTTTATTTGTATTCCTGTCAAACAACCAAACATAAAAAGACTGAGAGAAGGCAGATGAATGTAAAAAGGATAAGAAGCTGGTGTAAACAGAAGACAAAGAGGTGGGACTACAGAGGCTTGAGCCAGACGGAGGAGGCAAAAGAGGAGAGAGGAGGATGGGAAAAGACAAGGATGAAGACCAGAGAGAAGGAGAGACTCAGATGGCCCCTGTCGAGGTATAGAGGAGAAGACGGTTTTTCCAACAACCTACCTTAGCCAGCAAAGACATGAAGCTTACAAGATGTAGGAAAAGGCTCTAATAGTCAAATAAATGAGAAGACAAGGGAAAAGAAGGCTATAAAGGAAAAGCAGAGGACGACAATCTGGTAAAGGAAAAGTGGAAAAAAAAAGTTTAGATTTGAAAGCTGAAGCAAGTAGAAAGTAAAAGTAGAAGAGATTGAGCCTCCCAGAGCCTCTTGTGAAGCTGGGGAAAAAAACAAAACAAAACAAAACATGAAAGACGGGCGAAGAAAAAAATGAGAAGTGAGGAGGAAGAAAAGTAACAGAAGGGAGGGGTTGAAGAATGGAGAAGACAAGAAGAAAAGAAGAGAAAAGGCAGAGAAACAAGTGCTGCCCTCCAGAGAGCTGGCATGCTGAAGGTCAGCATCTGCTGAGAATAATGGGCCCAACTTTAGAGGAACACACACACACACACACACACACTTTTTCATACAGTTCACATTTGAATGAAACTAAACACCTTCATGGGCTCCTATCCGTCTTTGTCAATAAAATCCTGTCGGATATGATTAGTCCACCTGGATATCATGAATTACAAACTGACCAGTTCAGGAAACTAACATGATTGCATTCCCCTGTGTATCTAAGTGTGTGTATACACATTTGGAAATAAGCCAAGTGTGTATCAGAATATTAATGTGTGAATGTATGGGGATGCAGAATACACAGAGTACTTGTATTTAAAAAACACAGATAAAAAGTTGAGAAAATGACAGACAAGCAATGAGATGAAAATGCCCTCGAGCATGAGGGTGTAAGAAGAAGTGCAAATGGAAGAGTACAGTTATACTTACATGTAGTACATAAGGTAGACAAAGTATGAGTAAAGTGACGGTGACAAAGAGGATTCAGAAGAGAGAATTTTAAAAAAAAACTTGTCTGTGAGGTGGAAAAGAGAAACTAGTCTGAAAGCAAAAGAAAATTAGATGGGAAAAGGACAGAGGAGAAACCCATTAAAAGGAAAGTGAGAGGAACTGAGGGATGAGGGCCTTCCAGATGGTAGGAGACTGTTGCCTCGGAAACACAGAGAGGGCAGAACAATGGGGATTTGGAGTGGTGTTTCGCATCCCATCATAATATGGCCGTGCCATTTGGAAACTGAGCGACTAAGCTACAGTCAAAAATCACAGAGACTATCAATGTACTGCCGGCAGCTCCTAACTAAATACATTCGGATCAGCATGTCCAATGAGAGGCGAGCTGATGGATCAAAACACTCATTTTACACTACCAGGCTATGGGGCTGAATGTCCTTCAAAACCTCTAATTGTGCCATTACAGCTCTTTCTGCTCACTCACTGTAAAGGAAAGGAATTCATGTTAGAGGTTTATGACTGTTTCTGGGCTGTAAAACATTATAAATAAAACTATCCCAGAGTAGAAATGAAATTCTGCAAGCAAAGAGTAAATATCTAAATAGCTTTTGAACGTGTAGGTACTGCTTTTGGCTGATCTGAAGTTCACCTCACAAGCTTTGACAGCAGAGGACATTAACATGCTTGATGGAGAGAAAACCTCTATAAAATGGTAACCCAAACTAAGCTATAGGTCATGTTAAATGAATCAAACCATGTTCATTTCCATATCAAGTTTTAGCTACTTCAGACTGTAACAACTATGGACAAGACATATTGATCAGTGAATTGGCTGCTCCTTCTGAGGACCTGAATGGGCCATGTCTATTTCCCCCACAGAAAATGATTCAAACTAAAGATGACATTAAGTTAGAGCCACTTGGGTGACTTCCTGAAACATCATGAAATCCATTACTGATGACACCACAAGCCATTCAAAAAGCCTCCATTATATCGCATCTTGAGCCAATAAGGTTCTTCTCAACATGATGTAACAGTTTCAGGCTGGGACATTATGCTCGGAGCACGACCATGGGATACAAATTGCTGACAAGATTACGATCCCTCAATAGCCACTAATTTGGTACATGAAGAAGAGTTCTGAAATTGTACTAGTAACAGGGACATGGGGATTGTAAAGACCCCCTGGCACAAACACACACACACACATGCATTATACTTACACACAAGCAGCTACTTAACCTATTACTGATACTGGTAGAGACTTCAGCTAAACATAGGTTAATATTAAATGTCAGTTTCATTGAAAGCTGGAATTGCATTTGCAAGTTTAGCAGTGATTATAAGATGTTGGAGCTGACGGTAAATGTGTACATTCATTGACTAACTTGACCGGCACAGCCTCAGTGCTTTATTTTAAAGTCAAACCTGCCTGTTGAAGTAATATGAGCTGCTTCCTGCTTCAACAGATTCATAAATCATCAGCACAATCCACGGTTCTTTCCATTTGGTGTCAAAGAATTTGGTACAGGCTCAATTTGCGCACACACTAATCATGTCATGGTTTAAGTAATGGGGGAAAAGAGCTTTGCATGCATGCACAAACGCATTTAGTAATCATTTAACTATCCCATATAACTGAGAATTTTTGAAAAAAAAAAAGAGCTTGTAGCAGCATAGGAACGACAGATGGTCATTAGGCTGCTGCCAGATGTTAACATTTCACAGCTGCAACTGTTGAAATGTATGAATCTCAGTCCATCTTCTTGTTCTTCAGATAGAAGCACATCATAATGTATCATTCCTTAAAGTATTTCCCACATATTTAATGATTAACTGCTGCAAAGTAGAGACAAACATGAACATGCACAGGATGAATAATACAATGAAATATGAACTAAATTGTGACTTTGTGACTTTTTGATTATGTGCGATGAAAAACTTTGTCTCCACTGATAACAATGCAAGATAAGTCGCATTACATGATGTTATTCAGCCATAATGAAAAGTGTATGCCAGCCAATTTCACAACTTGTAGCAGACCTTCTTGACTCCATAGGAGCACAGTATTCGCTTAACACCAGTTCAACTTGAAAATACCCTACAATATGTTAAACATTCACCAGCTGGGACCTGAAAGAAAAATTTCCTCCCTCACCCCAGGGTCCAGACATATGAAAACATATCATACTCTCAGCATGCCAGCTTCCATTGGTTCTGCAACACATTATGGGTTGTAACCCAGCATTTGAGAGTCTATGCTCAAGATCAAAGCTGTGACTAGAACTCTTTAAAGTAGCAATGGGTGAACACATTAGAAACACTAGACGCAAGGAACAAGATAGGGTCAAGAGAGAGGGGAAAAAAGGAGATGGGGGAGGAGGGTAGGCAGTCTACAAGAGGCAGGGTCTTTCTTGGTATCTCCTACATTTCTAATAAACACACAGAGTCTCAATGAGTGCAGAAACATGCAGAAAAACAACTTGACAATGGGTTGGTTTGTGCAGCAGTTGTAAAGTGGTCTGGGAAAATCTCAGGCCTGGTTGGGAGGTCTTCTCGAGAAAGATGATGAAGAGAGAGAGAGACCGAAAGAGAAGTGAGAGACATTCCCATTTCATTTACCCTCCATGCAAGAGGGAAACAATATTCAACAGTGTCCTTTTCATCCTGAGTTATAGGAAAATGAGAGACGGGAAGGGGCAGTATGAGAGGAAAAAGAAGAAAAGCACAAAGGGAGAACATGGAGGCAAATAAATGAGGAAATACTACTAAAAGACATACAGAGACAAACTCAAGCCACTGTGTAACATCTGCTTCCTAATTACTAATCACCTAATTATCATTCTAATGAGGAAGTCATAGCCTTCCCAGAAACCTGAACAACAGTTCTGATTGGTTTGTTTAATCCAATAAAAGCAATAACAAGGACAAATGGGAAACAGTGTTTGGCTAATCCAATTGGGTCAAGCCTGTGTTTCAAACAACTGATCCCCTGTCATCACCAGACGTCTCTGGAGAGCAGAATTGTGTCTTTAATCAAAGTTGGCTAGTTAGATATTAATATTAATTGTTGCTATTTATTAATAAATAGCCAAAAGAAGTGACTGTTTTACTATTTTAGAAGTTACTTGAGTACTATTCGGTGCATTACCCCCTATGACCTCTAACTAGGAACTGTTTGCAATAAACCCAATCTAGTGACATTTTGTGTTGTCATTTCTTTATAATATATTTTTTTATAATTTTTGTTAATGCCAATTAGATTTTTTTTAACAAAGAACTTTCACTTTTTCTACATACTAACCAAACTAATTTCCTCCATAGAGTAGCTTTGCAGCAGTTCAACCTCAACACTTTCCACTTTTTTTTTTACAGTTTCCCGTTTAGTGCATGTCATATAACAGAAGTGTGACTGCACCCAGGACTGTTTTCTCTATGCCATACGCCTCTCTCTCTAAACTCCAATCTTTATCCTACACCCAAACCAGTATAAAAGCCTTTGAATGTTTCAAATTCAAACTGGTTGCTACATGGGCACACATAGAGGAATATTTTCCTACTCTTGACCAGGCCCTTTGTCTCCACTGAGAGACATCAGCGAGAAAAAGTGAGATGGAAGGAAAATTGTGACTTGTAGAGAAAAGGTGACATGAGGAGGATGGGGGGTGAAGAGGATGGAGAGGTAATTTGAAGAAAATGTCAGTGAGAGGAGAACTTGGGGGGATATGAAGTGAAAGGACATATGGAGTTGCATCTTTCGCTCTTTCCTTTTTTATGAGGGGGCCATGCTACTTTTCCATGAAAACCCATCTCTCAGCTCACAAAATACTTTAAAAGAGTAAGGAAGCTACAGGTGCTATTTTCTGAATTTTGAACGCAGATCATTAAGTACTGAATAAATGAGCAAGTGAAGTACTGGATGTTCGAATGGGTTACAGGTTGCTAATGGACTAAAATCACCTGGAGAAAAGTGCTGGAATAAATAATAATATTAATATTTTCCATTAGACAACATGAAAGCTGACTGGGTGGCTGATGTGTAAGTCGCTTTCTTCTGTTTAACATACACATTTAGTTTGATAATAGACATAATAAAAGAGTAACAGAACCCAAGGAGATCGATAAAGAATGTCTTTCATTCATAACATAGTTTTTTCACAAAAAGGCTGTGACGTTAAAAATGAGGTTGAATTATCTTTATACAATAATTACTTTCCTGCCTGTGTGTCATTTTCTAATATTGCCAGTTTCGAAAAGACTGAATAATTTCATGGAGTAGCAAAAAACACAATATACCCTCAACACACTGCTCTCTATTCCATGCAGTGACATTTGCTGACAGTTTGTTAGGTAAAGTGTTTCTGCTTTAGGCAGACAAACATCCTCCACTGCTGGGTCATGTTGTAATTTTAGAGCCATCAAAATCTTGTCTCACAGTCACAGCTCGCACAGGCGCGTGCACACACGCACACACACATATACAGAAAACACAGCACACCTAGCGCTCCACTTAACTGGTTTTGAGTCAAACATACAGCACCTAACTAAGCAGCCCTGCAGCTTTTTCTGGCCTCACTTGGAAATAATATAAACACTCTATGCACTTTATGCACATGCACAAACACAACCCCTCCCACGTACACACACATACAGGTATACAGGCATGCAGACACAAGATACATAGAGCCTGTCAGCTATTTCTGACCTAATGGCAAAATAATATGTTTTCATAAGGTCAACAGTGTGGATGTAGTTTCCAACATGATCTCTTTCTCTCACTCTGTAGACATGGAAAAACTATCTTGATTAAGTGACAGCAGAAGAACCAAAGGAGCAAAGGCATAAAGGCCTAAAGACAACATCTCTGAAAAAGGAAACGTTTCAGGGTTAATCTGTCCATTTAGTAACAGCTTTTCGGCTTTCAGATTGGGGTTTTTAGTGTGGAAAAGTTCCACAACAAGCCTATTGTAGACACAAGTGCAGCGCCAGTATAGTATTATGGCATCCAACTACCAGCTACTGGAACCAGGAAAGAGTGTCTCTTCAGATGTTGCAGCAAAATGTCATATGTAAGAAAGCTGTGTTACTGCTGATGTGAATCAGACCCAAGCCATGGTGAAAAAGAAAATGATTCACAACTGTTACCAGGTTATAAGTGGGCAGATTGTCAGAGTGATTTTTATGTAAAAATGACTCGAGGCACTTTTTAAAACATGAGGCTTACATGTAAAATTGGCACAGCATTTACAGATTACAGTGCATGTCTGAAAGTGGAAACAGAGACAGGGTGTACTGTATGTGAATGTGTGTGTGTGTGTGTGTGTGTGTGTCCAATTTCCCAAGGCTTTTCAGATACCACAGCCAGACCTCAAAACTATCATCACTGTTCTCGCTCCCATCTGCCAAAGTCATCACCCACACACACTTATACTCTCTCGTTCTCTCTCTCTCTCTCACATACACATGAGCGCACACGCGCACGCGCACGCACACACACACACACACAAGAGGTGTGAAATAGCCACACCGCACCATTTTAACAGGAGTGGGAACCTGGCAATAAACTTTCTAACATTCGAAAACTTCTGTCTGTCATTCCACTTACTGACTTCCTTGCTCTCACTCTCTCACACACACAAACAAACGTCTGTTGTTGGCTTGTTAGTCTGCTGAGGTGTTGGTAGTTAGTAGTAAAATAAAATGAGGTGAGAAAAAGCTAGTAACAACTACACGGCATTTCTACTGTTTACTCTTATTATGATATAGTGATTTCGGTATTAAGGGACTTAAATACATTAAAAAAGGATTGTGTAAAAAAGAAATATGGAAGAGAAAGAGATATCAAAGGGATGAAAAGACAAAGAAGAAAGAGGAAAAACTGAAATAAGAGAATATGGGGAAAAATGGAGATGTAAAGACACCAATGGAGGAGTGAAGAAAGAGGCAGTAAAAGTGGCAATGTTGCAAATGAGAAATGAGCTGCTGAAAGACAGGCTGTGACTGATGATGGTTGGAGAATCTAGTATGCCTTCCACCGTATTTCAGTTCAACATGTTTAAGTGGTCAGTGAACAGTTGTGGTTTCACACATTTTCCAAGCAAAGTGTAAAGAAACATTTACGCAACTGAGGCCATTCAGGGATATTTATCTGGCCGCGCAAAAAACAAATAATGTGGTTGAGAAATAAATGAAAACTACTGCTATTGTTCTTGTTTTGGCTAATGTTAGTGATATTTCATGCTTTCCAGGGAGGGGAAGAACACAAAGCGCTATGCAATAAACTAATGCACAGAGATACTGGTGGTTATGGCTTCTACTCACCTGCCGCCTGGCCTCTCAACTGTCTGAAAATGTCTCAGCTTTACTTATGAATACACAAAAATTTGACTTTGAGATAATAAAATTGAAACAATGCACAGATGCACTCGGTCAGAAAACTAGAAACTTACTATGATTTTTTAAGTTAAATACCCTCTGGAATGAGCACAGCTGTTAAGACATACAACTAATCCACTAAAAACTGAAAAAAAACTTTAAATTACTGTCATCAGCTCATTTAGTAAGGCGGAAAGAAACATAATATAATACAGGCAATAATAACAATGAATCACTAATCAATGCTTTATCCTTTTTACATTTGTGGATGGTGATGTAATTGAAATTGCGCGTCAAGTTTTATCATTTAAAATAAATGAAAACACATTATGCACAATTTGCAGCGTCTGCAATTTAATACAATGTGTAAGCTCTAGTAAAATGGCTAACGATTGAAGTTGGGGACTAAAAAAACACCACGCACTCATGACAACTTTGAAAACTGATGCATTGATTGTGAATAAGCCAAAGTAGGTTTTGGTGGGGGAGCAGCTCCAGCAGTCAGGGATCAGTTTTCAACCCGTGTCTGACTGTGTGTTCCCCAGGGAGAGGATAAGGTGAGTTCCTGGGTGAGATTGAGGCCTCCAGAGACACTCAGAATGAAAGACACTGATTTAATTAGTGGCTTCAAAGAGAATAAGAGAGAAGCGAAGGGGAGAAAAGAAGAGAATATGGCTAAAGTGTGATGAAGTGTGGCACCTTGGTGTAAAAGGGAAGAAAAAGAAATAGTACCTTGGTAAGGAGGCATACTGACGTTCCACCTCTTCATAACGTGGTGCCAACCGAGGATCTGTCCCTCTGCCTGGCATCTGGTAAAGAGACAACTGGTGAGTTTGTGCATGGACTCAAATGACAAAGTTTTCACATCTTAAAGTAGAAAGGCCTAAATTATATATCTCCCTGCCTTGTAGACTAATAAAGTGCAAAACTGTGAGCTAAGCATGTGCAGTGCACACTCGTAAGCCCTTTGCTTTCCTTGTGTGTGTGTGTGTGTATTTGTGATACAGGGGTAATTTAGGATTGACAAAGGCTACTTATTAGGGATTTAGAGTAGAGTTTCCATCTTCTGAGGTTTTTAGAGGGTGGTGGGGCTCTCCATCCTAGATTAGGTTACTTCAAAACAGGATGGAGTCGTCTCGCTACACACACACACACAAACACAGTCATGAATACACAGTCAGTCACGTCTCATCTCGATCGTGAGTAAAAAAAAAAAAAAAGATTAAGTCAGGCTGCTGACAGTTCAATCTTTCGTGCTTCCTCTCTTACTCTTCTTCTCAGTGGTTCTCTCGCTCTCGCATCTCGTTTTCTATTCCTCCGCTTCCCATTCCTCTCTTTCTGGCTCCTATGAACACACACACTCTCTCTCTCAGAGATTATCCCCGTCTATTCAGCAGGGAGATTCCAGCTGCTGCGGTGCTCCTTAAAGAAACCGACTAAACCCCAAACGTCAACAAGCTCCATTAACACACACATGCAAACACGCACAAACACACACAGATTTCTCAGTACTGGGGCGTAACTCGGGTGATAGAGCAGTCATCTACGAACCCCAGGGTGAGTGGTTCGATTCCTTGCTCAAAGCAGCAGCAATTTCCCCACTGTGGGACTAATAAAGGTTTAAAAAAAAAGACACATTAAATATTGTAAATGAGACTCATTTTAATATAATGTTTAGTAAGAGAGCGAGATATGACTCACTTCATACATGCGGAACCCTACTAATAATAATACTTGCAGAATTATACAGTCCCTTCAGGATCTATGTAATGCTGAGTCTCTGAAAATAGCCCATCACATTATTACATTATCATACCACTGCTGTTTAAAATGGTGCTTTTGTTGATAACACACAATCCTATCTGATGAAATTGCACATTTCTCTTCAATATTTCTTTTTGAAGTACATTTTTCGTAGCTTTGACTGAATGCTAATGTCATCTGCAGATGTTGGAAACATAAAGTCCTGTAAGAGTAGAGTGCACAGTATGTTCCCACATAGTGGAAGAAGAAGAGTGACTGCTACATTAGATCAAAATAAAATGATGGAAATACTGTAGGATGAAGTGTATGTATATGTCCCGAGTGGTGAAGACAAAAGGTTAAAGGGTTTTAAGAACAGTCAACGCAAGAGGTGCTGAAAATTAGATATTACTAAACACAGCTTATCTTCTTTCTCTGCCTCTCCTCTTCTCTCTGCATTCTAGGGAACGATGCCAGAAGGCATATGAAACAGATTTGCTGGTACTGCTTTCTTTTGAACACCTGTCTTTATAGCTTCAATATCTCAGGTAGAGGGACGGCGGGATATTAGGAAAGAACAGAGAGGTGGAGTGAAAGAATGAAAAGGCATTAGATGGAGAAGAAAGGACCTAAGACGGATAGAGTGAATGAGAAGTAAATGAGTTAGAGAAAGTGGGCGAGAAGATATAGAGAGGAGGAGGGATATTATGAAGCCATTGAGAGGCAGGGAGAGAGAAGCGATGAGAGGTGAATCATAAAACAAGGGAGTGAATGGGGTGAAGACGGAGATGACAGAGTGGGGAGGTGAAAGGGATATTAGCGGCGTGATTTAAACAAGATGTTAAAAGAGGGAACTAGAGATACTGAAAGGGGATGGGGGAAGGAGTGGGGGGGTGTGACTGTAACATCTGGCAGTGACTGAGAGGTGAGAGAGAGACGGGTAAGGGGGCGAACAACGAAGCAGAGTCTTCAATGAAGGAGTGAAGAGAAAGTGAATGAAAGACGGAGGCAGGTGTCGAAGAGATAAAGGAAGGATATCTGTCGAAGGGTAGTTTTCAGTCCTTAAGGTGTAAACTAATTATCTATATTTTACCTGTTGTCAACAAATTCCAGAAAAGACTGAAACCAATGAAGCTTCAGACCTCCTCTCATACTTCAATAACCTCAATATCGTGTCTGTGGCCCGAAGCTAAAGCTCACCTATTGTTTAAAAGGCAGTAAATCCTGAACTGAGAAGGTGCTCCAGCACAAAGACAGATGGCAAGTGAATACATCATGTGGTGCTCTTCTGCCCAAGTGTGCATGTCTTTATGCATATCCATACACATGGATCAAGAGCAGATTACTGTTTGATGCCACATTCTGAATCAACACAGGTGAAAACATCCGTGCACGTTTTCATACACAGAGAGCAAATATCAGATTACTCAGTTTACTGAACTGCACGTGCATAATTACTCATGTTGGGCGGGAGATGTTAGAGTAGTTTGTTAATGGAGTCAAATAACTTTTGTTGTACAGCTGCACCAGTCAGTCCAGTTTGTGATGTTGTGTTTTGAACTAGAATGACCGAGTAAAAGATGCTTATATCTGAATAGTTGGTGATCCTGAAACCCACTCACAGCTAGAGTTATAAGATCCTGGCTTGTTGGAGCTTAGTAGACTCTCAGTGTTCAGTGACAGGAGCAGAATGCAGGGCAAACACTAAGACAGCTGAGCTTGCATGGGACATACTGTACACACCCGGCCTTTCTTTCCGTTACATGCACACACATGCACCCTCAATCCATCTGCTTCACGCATAAACAACGCATGGACAATCTTCCTCTTTCAAGTGCAGCTACTGTATACACACACGCGCGCACAGCATCTCTCTCTCCAGGCGTGCACACACGCAATTTAAACACACTCCTTCTCACTCACAGAAGACTGTGGCAGTAGTGTAGCACACTGGTTGGGGTAATGGTCTAGTGAAAAACCATTTCACGGCACAGCGAGCAGAGGAGAGCCAAGGAGGAGAGTGCGGAAATCAAGCAGAAGAGACTGATACACACACACAAACCCACCCACTTACACACACAGTGACTTATACAGGCGCACACAGACACACACTGTAAGAGGGACTCATCTCTCTCCTTTCAACGGACCCTTCAATTTACCCATAAAACACACCACCCCATCACCTTTAGTACTAACACACACTGTCTTCTCCCTCTTTCTTGGCCTATGTTGCAGATACACACACATATAATGCCTCAAACGTCCAACTCTTTTTCACTTGAGTTGTTTCGAGGATTTCAGAGGGATTTAGATCAACATGGAGTACATGTAGTAGATGCACATTGGCTCAATAAGACTACTTAGACCAAATGTGAAGTGTCTCTTTCTTCTTCTTCTTCTCTTCCTCCTCTTCTCCTTCATCATGCGCTTCCTCATCTTCATCCAAAAAGACTTTCACCCCCCTTTTACCGTCTCATCCTGGATTCCTCCATCTCCCTGTCCACACCTCCTCTTTACCCTTCAATAACCAACTCTCTTTAAGTACAATTAAGGGTTTCTCTTAGTACTGTTAAATCCCATTGCTTAACGCTTACTTGAGATGTCTTTTTTCTCCCCGTATCCTTTCTGATGTGGTCTTAGCTCTCTTTCTCCCTTCTATCCATCTCTCACCAGTTCCTGAATATGCTGCCTCTCCCTGCTCTCTTCTATTAACGTCCATCCTATCTTTCTTCATTCCCTTTATATTTCTTTAACTCTCAGTCCATGTGTCTTTCAATCTCCCTTTCTCCACCCGTAAATCAATGGAAAAAGATTTTGTCTCCTTTCCATCCTCCCTGCATCGTGACATCCACCCAGTCTCCCACCCCTGTAGAAATCGATGAATAAGAGAAGGCTGGTTCTAATCCGTATCAGTCTTGACGTTCTGCTCACACAGCACTTTGGGCTGACTCAATTAACACACACCTCTGAAGAGGTTGCAGCTCCAGTGTGTGTGTGTGTGTGTGTGTGTGTCTAGGGATTTCTGTGATACAACACAGTATGCATGTGCTATGTTAGTGTATTTAGTCAATAGTAGATGGGAGTATTTAGACGAAGGCCATCTGAAAAACATCACTGCTGTCCCTGATAAGACACTGATAAAAATAAATCTGGATTTAATTAATATCACTTTATCACCTTAACAGAGTCTTTGGACATTCTGGACTGAGCAGCAACTCGTCCTGTTATGTTATTAATTTATCTGATGTTACATATGAAGCCTGATGAGGAACTAATACATACCAATACAAACAGTTTGTTCACTGTCAATGAAAAGCCTGCTACTCCCTGCAAAGCACTACAGATTCACAGAGAGCCCGGCTACATGACATGGGAAAGTTGAAAAAGGCTCAACTTCATGCAAACACATTCTGAAGTAGCTTAGCTACAGTCAAGTGGGAGCCAAGTGGGGATGTTGTGATTCCAGCAGAAACTTTACAGTTTACTATCTTATGTGATGAAATGTTAAGCAAAACTGAAGATAGACAGGCTAATAGCTGTGGTCGTGTTTTTTTTTTATTATTTATGGTGTGTCTTTAACTAAGAACAAATCATTGACATTGTGGTTGTGTGTGCTGTTGGTGGATAAATCAGTCAACAATTGTTCAGTCAGAGGAATGTAAATTACTGTACGTGCTCAGCACAATACACCCCCGGACTACTGCTTTGCCAGAGCACAGGTACTGCCAAATAGTTTGTATTTGTATGGATAAATGCACCTTAAGAAAGATTAAGAGCTGTCGATGGATTTAAATGATAAAATGGTAAATGGCCTGCACTTATATAGCACTTTTCTACCTTGCTGGTACCCAAAGTGCTTTACAATTTCATTCGCCTATTCTCACACACACTCACTAATGACAGCAGGGCTGCCATGCAAGAAGCAACTTGGAGTTGAATGTCTTGCCCAAGAACAGTTTGACATAAGGACACGAAGAGCTGGATATCGAACCCTCTATCTCCACAGCCACAGCCGCTAGAGGGTGTAAAACTGCTTCAGGTTTTTTTTTTCCGCTGTTGCATGATGTGATTACGTCACCCCAGGCATGATCTTAATATTTTACAGGGATGGAGAAAGACTTATATACAGTGGACACACACACACACAACTAGCACACACACACACACACACAGATGCTGTAAAAAAAGGAAATCCACTCCTACACAACCTTACAACCATACATAACACACCCATGTGCTGTATGTGCTTGCTAGATTAATGAACCTTGTTAATCAAACTGATTTTAGTAATATGTCATCTTAGTCTCAAGTGAGAGAGGAAAAAAAATCGCACCTGTCTTCTATGTGCAGAGTGAGCTATGTTTTAGCTTGTCACGCATCAAAGAGAAAACTAACACCACGTTTTTTTTTCTGGTAGCGAATGGGCATTTGTAATTTCTCCCTTACTATCACATCACATTCAGCCAACACCCTTCATAACCTCTCTGCCATTCCTGGCTACACGGGATGAGTTGTGATACCATCTACTGCCACTCAAGCAAGAAAAAGGCAAGAAGACGGGCTAAAACAAGGCCATTCACCTTCTTTCCCCCTACTTCTATCCACCCATGCATACTTTACTTCCTTTCAGTCATTCTTCCCTGGCCTCCATCACAGCATCCCTGCCTTTATTTGTTCTCCATCTGCTCATTTAATAATGTATACCATCCCTCCATCTATACATCCATCCATTTGTTTATTGTAGAGAGAGCACTAATTGCAGCTGCTGGTGAAAAGCCATCCATTTTCTCAGACTAATTACTACAGCCAGTTAACAAAGTAGCACTAAAGGAAAGAGAGTCGACAAGTACACTTACAAGAGCAGAATTATTCACATTCACACACAAGTTCACCTTTGCACATACACAGCTATTCTAATGAGGCCTTGCAATAGTTCATCATTCTCCTAATGAGTCTGTGTTGACCGTGTAGGAGACAGTCACCCTGTCATAGTCAACTGCACTATGTCTTGTTTATCTCGCTATTTGGAGTTAGATACGCAGCAGAATCACAGGCTGGTGGCTTGACAGGATATGTAAATGCATTAAAATAACAGCTGGATACAAACAAACCAAATAAGATTTGATATATTTCTGGTTTGTTAAAGGAATAGTTCAATATTTTTGGGATATATGCTAATAAAGCTTCTGGTGGAGAGTTACATAAGCAGACTGATATCATGTTAATAGCTGTAATAGCTTAGCACAAAGGACAGAAACAGCTAACCTCTTCAGATCTCCAGTTAATCAAACATACAGTATATCTATATAGCACATGAATAGGCTATCTTAAAATTAATACAAAAGTCACAGTTATAATAATAATTCTTAGTTTTTTCCTCCCTTATCCTCAGCACTAATGATAGTGGACTGTTATTCACTTGCTTGTGGCACTGTAATCCATCACTAACAAATAAAAAAAAGTCCAAGTGGGTGTATGTGGGTTTACAAAACAATGTAAAAGCTATGGGATGGAGACTGAAGTTTCACAACAAGAAATCTCAGCTCCTGCCAAAGTAATGGCTGAGTCATTGTTATTAATCAGTGCCCCATAAGACCTCTGCGAGCACCCGCCATTTTGGTCACTTTATGCTTTTGCGTTATTAAGTCTTACTCTGCCCTGTTGAAAGACAGAGAGTGAGGCTGACAGACAACCAAACGGGGAGTCTCTGACAAAACTGGAAGAGAGGAGGAAGATAGTGAAAGAATAAAACAATTATGGGTAAATCGGCTTATTTGTTTACAACACCAAAGAAGCACCAAGCATCTTTATTCACAAACCTCTTCCGACTGAAATGTCAGCAAAGCACTAGAATAAAGGGCTAAGAATTAAGACTGGAGCACAGTTAAATGTCACAGCGCTGTTGAGCCTCTGGTACAATTAAGACCACAGAAGGTCAATTTTCCCCAAAGCACGCAGCTTAGAGCGTCTCCCATGAATACAGCGATTAATACTTCTTGATGCAAAGCATAGCCTGTTTATTTAATGCAGGTCTGTAAGGGTGTGGAAGTGACTGCATATTAGCTTTGTGGGTGTGTTTGTATGCATATCAGTATATAGACCTATCAATCAAATTAATACCTCCATTTTTTAAATGGCATTTAAAAGTTATCAAGCAGGTGGCATCAAAAAAAGTTGCAGCAGGCAGAGAGCAATACACACGCTAGCAGCCAAAAAACATTGTTTTGTCACTTATGCATAGGCCTGTTTAAGATCACTGGAGTTCAAGTTTATTTACTGAAAATACTTCGCTTTTTTTTTTTTATGTTTACAAAACTTGTAATTAATACAAAGCTTTTAAATTGTTTGAGTAAAATTCACCTTTATAACCAATCAGAGAACTTAAAAGAAAATGTGTTGCAGTTTTTCCTTTTTATTATAATAAATAACCCAATGGCTATGTAGCAGTTCAGAGCAAAGCACAGCAGAATAGTAGAGTCAGAGCTGAATGGAGCAGAGTGGAGTGATGTCTCATGCTAGTGCTACCTGAAGTTGCATATTGTACTTCAGGTCAGGTTATTCCTTACACCATACACCATATAACATAAACACATACTAAATCAAAGTCAATTAATTTATTGAATACTATTGTGTTTGTCCTGCATTATCAACAAATGGTCCCATTTAGGGAAATCAGATCTCTCTGACTGACAGTAAGTGATTCTATCCCCACCTGCACCATTGTGTGTGTGTGTGTTTATCTTCTATGGTGTTTACAAAGTGGTGAACAGACATCATCGATAAGCATTATTAATTGGGAGTACACACAAACTACTACTGTATAACTACTCACTATACTGTGAGACGTGGTCGGAACACATCACTGGTTCAGCTCATGTTTATTATCTGATGAATCAGCAAAATTCTTTGAAACCTGTGGTAACAGTACATTTTACCATGCTGAATCCATTTTATTATATGAATATCAACTATACCCATTGGGAGATCATGTTCTTAAGAGTTTATGATAAGAAGACAGTCAAGAGTAAGTTTTAATTTAGAATTTATGCTTCAATAATACATCTAATTTCACACAGTCCTACGGTTGTTCTCTGGCTCTTTTCAGACTACAAACAAATTGCACCAAAGTCAGGTTAGACATGAGCAGACATTGCTTCCATTTGTTTAGTCTTCACCAGTTCAAATGACAGCTTTCGCACCAGCCCAATTATATGGCACTAAATGGACAAATACTCCAGAGTATGTTTGAAATTGTTGGAAACAAAGCTAGACAGCATTTGTAAATGGTTTTCTTCTGGTGAACTAACTTTTTTTTTTACCTAAATTGGAACTGAATTATAATCCCCATTATGTAAATGTGTTGGCAGATTTCTGGGTGCAGTTGTGCACACACACAATTGTGGCAAACAAATTCTGATCCTGAAGAGCGAAATAGCTAGCTGTGCACTTTTTTAGTTCAATATGCAGCTATTTTTGTAAGCATCTGTATATTTTATATATAGTAATATATTTTAGGAAGAGAGTGTGAGGAAAGTCAGAGATGGAAATGAAAACAGAGACGGAAACAGTGAGTGCAGAGGGAAAGAGAGAAGGGAATAAATAAATGATAGTAAGAATGAAGGTAAGAAAATAGCACAGATAGGATTAGTCTCTGCTGCAAAGCCCTCGGAGAAATACACACACACACACACATGCACACCAATATACACAGCATTTATGTGTGCACACCATAATCGCATACACATCTACAGTGTGACAACATAGACCCATATTATAGGTCCAATAAAGAATTAAATAAAAAAGATGGAATACACACACACACACACACACACACACACACACACACACACAGGTTTAACCAATCCTTAGTGTTCTTAACAGGGAAACTTGTCCTTGAAAGTGCAAGGTGGGGAGTTGATAAGGGGACAGAGAAAAAGAGAGTCAGGGGTGATGGTATATATAGCGGACCGCATAGAAGGATGAGGAAAGGGGATCCAAAAAAGTAAAGGCAGATAATTCAGTTTCCTCTAAGCCCCCTCTCTGCCACCCAGATAGTAGATCCCTCTACCTCTACCCCCACTCTCCATCTGTGGCTCTACTCCTTCTCTCTACCCAAACTTCCCGACTTAAATAAAGTTCCCCCTTTGAGGATTAGGGAGAACAAAGAAAGGTGAATTCCAAGGAAGATGGAGAGAGACTGAGAGTGAGGAAGAGAGAGGGAAATAAGGGAAAGTGAAATCAAGCAGGGGTAAAGGGGAGACAATTTTCCTGACAGAGATTTAGGGATGATGGGAGACAGGACAGAGACGGCAAAGATGAGAGCAAGAAATCTGCCATTTCTATAATGTCAGCACCTTAGGTAGGAAAATCTCTGCTGGGGTTTTATTTGTGGATTCTTGTATTATTTAATTATTTCTGTGTGATATCTCAAGAGCAGGACTTAGCATAAGAGCATAAGTACATAAGAGCAGCACAGGAACCTTTCTACTTTTAGCATATGTGTGAGTTAATGTACAAGTACAGAATCCTAATATGAGGCTGAAAAAAAAGAATATATATATATTTGTACATATACATATTATATATATATATATATATATATATATATATAGACTGAGTGTGTGTTATGAGTGTGTGTTATTGTGTGGCAGTGGGAGCAGGTGGCTGCAGTGGCAGGTTAGATGGAGCTATAATAGGATGAAAGTGACACTTTCTCTTTCTGCCGGCCTCACTCTCTCCCTCTTTCAGATGATTGGCCCCAGTCAGGGGGTAGTGATGGCCAGGGTATCGTCTGATTCTTTGCTATATTTCTTTATGTCGTCTAATCTCATGAAAGTCTTGACCTTTTCTCTCCTATTGTCACCATCATACTGTTCCAGTCTTTGCATGTTTTAAATTTCGTTCTTTCCATTTTTCCATTGCTTTTTCTTTCTCGTTTACACTGTTCTTTTTCTTCTCTGGTTCTTCTACCATCTACCTGTCCATCCAAATGTCAGTTCAGGTAAGACTATGAACTTAAAGTTCTCCTACCAGGCACAGATGTTTGCACTGGATGTTTAAATGACTAATAATAAGTCAAAAGTAAAAAAAAAAAATGTACTATGCATTTTATAAATATGACATATAATAATAATTATAACAACAACAACAACACTCTATTACACACTGTAGTGTAGTGTAGCATGTTTAAACATAAAATCAAGTCATAGGGCTGACTTAAGATTTTACATAAAGTCAAGAAAGCAATTTGTTCTTCTAACACAATTAAATGCTATCTACTAAACTAAATATTGTATGCCATGTAGACTTATGTCTTAGTTTGGCTGATTTAGATTCACTACAGGTGTAAGGACTGAATTCAACGCCAACCTTTATCATGCTTCACATAGTTCATACTGGTGTGAAAATATATAACCATAATCTGCACAACACAGTGACAAGAAAAAGTATGTGAACCTTTTGGAATTTCATGGTTTTCTGCATTAATTTGTCATAAAATATGATCTGATCTTCATCTAAGTGAAGAGTATTAACAAATAAAATATGCCTAAAATAATGTATGTGTGTATGTATGTAAGTATGTGAACCCTTAGAATAGTAAAAATTTGTTTCTGACTGACAAAAACCACTAACTTTTTGAGTTTGCTTCACACAAGAAGAATACGCTTATGTGAGTCATACCTGGCCAAAAGCAGCTTTCAGAGGATCCACCATCAATAATTGTTGATTGACATATAGCTGGATTACAGAGGGTTACAAAGTGATGTCACAGACTTTAGAAATTCTCTAAACACAGAACACACAGCACTACATCTGGCGTAAAAAGGTCACAGCATATCATCATGAAAACATCATCCAACTGTAGAGTGGAGGAACCATCATGGTTTGGGCCTGCTTTGCTGCAATAGGACCTGGCCAGCTGGCAGTGATTCGGCGAAAGATGAATTCCCAAGTGTAAAAATTCTTCAGAATAATGTGAGAATGTCTGTACGTCAGCTGAAACTTTGTAGAAGTTGGTTGATGCAACAGGACAATGACCCAAAACACTGAAACAAGTCCACAACAGAATGGCTTCAGATTCAGGTTCACATACTTTTTCCACTAGCACTATGAGGTTTTTGTCGTTGTTCTCCATAAAGACATGAAGGGTCAGAATTTGTTTGTGTTATTATTTTAGGGACATTATAGTTCTTAATACTCTTGACTTAGATGAAGATCAGTTTACATTTTATGACAATTGAATGCAAATCCCTGAACAAGAATTTAAAGTGCACCAATAATGACTGTTGTGTGCATATGCAATGTGTAAATCTGTGTACATTTGAAAATGTGAGACACACAGGCAAAGAAAAAAACGAGAGAAAAATGGACAAAGAAGTGTGGAGAATGGAGGTAATATTTGCTTCAGTGCTAGGTGACATGCTTTAAAAGGAGTCAGAAATCTTCTTGCTACGCTGAGCTTTTGTTTAGTATGCCGACTTGAATTTCTGAACAGATATGTGCATGTCGAGACATACACACCAAGGCAGCAGCGGACTGTTCTTTCCACGGGTCTTACTTGAAAAGAAATGCACACAAATATACACAACTGTAAAATCCTTAAAGCTTAAGTCTGTTCTGACTAAATCACATGACCCTTCAGGAACCTTCTATTTTCTAGCAGTCAACTCTTTCTAGAAATTGAGCAAACTGCCTGTTCTACCTCACTGAAATGCATACTTTCCTTATTTTACAATGTATTGGAAATGCTAGGGCTTATAAGGGGAGAGCATACACACACATGTTCTCTGGATGTACTCTCAGAATTC
Source organism: Anabas testudineus (assembly GCF_900324465.2). NCBI lineage: Eukaryota > Metazoa > Chordata > Actinopteri > Anabantiformes > Anabantidae > Anabas > Anabas testudineus. Next base: position 24,183,687 of record NC_046629.1, read on the forward strand.
TCAAAAATCCATACAGAGAAATGATGAACATCACTAAACTATTCAAATTAAACATGACTGACTGGTCAGACATTATTGTCAGCACAAGGGTGGTTGGTGTCATCTCCTATATAACCTAGAAATGGAGATGGGAATTCAGGATGTGGCTTTGCCTAAGGTGAGGTAGAAGGGGGATGGGTAAAGAATTAGACTAAGCGGTGCGGGTGGGAAAGCAAGAGAAATGTAAGAAGAGAGCAAGATGGGGATTAGAAACCCTCCGAAAGGCAGTCACTTAATTTCCTGGCTAACCTGGCCATGATTATCTCCTGGGTTGGAATGGAACGTTTCATGTCCTGGGACCAGAGTAATCCTTAGTGACTAACCTTCACCTCTCATTTCCTCTGGATTAGCTCACTCTGCTACTTAATAAAAAGTTGAAGGTAGATTGATATTAACTCTAAGTTAAAGAAAGCAAGCAAGAGAAAGATTCTGTCTCGCTGTCATCCGTTGCAATATTTAAGATTAAATATTTCAAATCATGTCAGGTCTATTTTCTGCCAAGAACCTCTTGTGGCAATCTGAGAAGCAAATGTAGTGGTATTCTTGTTGTGCCAAAAATTCTCATATTAAGAGGGGTGGGCACAGGGTGTGACTCCATCTGCCACTATAATCTTCCAATCTTGCACATTGTCATTGCCTAACCTTAAATACACGTATTTCTTCAGTGCAACATTTGGAAAGAAAATGCTAATTGTTATCGTTTCATCAATTTAGAATGGAGAAAACTGGCGTGGTGTGCAATTAATCATTTTCTAATGTTAAAAAGTATTTTAGATTTGGATCAGCACAGACAGAAAAATCGTTAATAAAGGTGAAGCTGTTCGCTTTACCGCAACCTTAACGTTTCACTCAACAGGTACTGCAAACGAATAAAACAATATTATACAATTTAAATCAATCAAATAGTCTAATCTTTTAAAAGAGTACAAACCGTGGCCAAAGGTTGACCAGGATCACAATCCTGCCAAAAATAGAGGGGGCGGATGGGAAAAACCTTAACATATATAACATCATTATTGCAGTTTTAATGATTTTAGCTGTTTTGTGTATTGATACAGAGGGCACTAACAATGAATGCCTTCCAAAACACCAGCAAATACTGTAATTGTGGAGATCAGATGGAAAAAAGATGAGAAAGTAAAATGCAAAAGATGATGGATGGAGAAAGAGAAGATAACCAAATGAGGACACAAATGAAATTTAAAACACTCATGCTTGCCATGGTAACCAGTTGGCTGTGACTTCTTGCCTGTTTGGACTGATAAATTGGTAAAGCTGAAGGTGACACAGTCTCTCCAACAATTTAGGACCTAATCATTGAGGGTTATTTGCAAATTCACACAAGAACTGCAGTGACTTGCAACGCCAACAAATACACACTTTCATATCACTAAAAAGCTGCAAATTAGCTGACAAATTTTCAGAAAATCTGTTGCCAAATTATGCTCAGCAGTCTTTTCCCTGTTTTTTTCTTCCCACCAGGCTTTCCTCAAGAGAGAAAGCCTAAAATGTTGCCAGGTTACCAGCCAGCCTGACCAATGACATGTCACTTGACCCCTCTCTCAGCCAATGCCCTGTCTCCAACAACCGGCTGGGCCCCAGCTGGCCAATTAGCTCGCCTCTTAGTGTGGAGCTTGGCCAATGAAAAGCCCCGGGAGACTTCTGTTCATCTGAACTCGCAGATGGGAGGACAGAGAGGGAGAGTGTGATGTGTGTGTGTGTGTGTGTGTGTGTGTGTGTGACAGAGAGGGTGTAAGGAACTTGGCCTGAATTCTCAAACACTATTGAGACATCTTCACTGAAGAGGCTGGTTAGTTTTGAATTAGCAACAAATCTCTTTATTTAAAGGCGACCAATGGGCAGCACTGCCAGTATAAGAAAAAACAAAACCTAACTTCACATCTGACAGATATTAAAATGGGATTTTTACAGTAGACTTGGCAAACTGTGAACATGAATATTATAAAATAATACATTCAAAGGTTAAATGTCAGTAGATTAGAAAATATAGTAAGAGAGCACGGTTTACCTGAAACCTTCACAACCACACTGATTTGGAATGAAAATCCTCTCAGCAATTTAGTAGTATGTCTATCTTTTATCACTGAAACATTAAGTCAGCTGACTTTCTTTCAGTCAGCATTTTAGACAGTTGTATTGTAATTTGACAGTTACATAAGTTTCAGTATCTCAGCATGTGACATCAATATTTCTTATAGAAATTTCTCCCTGCTACACACATTTTCTGTTTTAAAAACAACGCTTTTCTCTCTCTAGATATTCTACAGTTTCTTTGTAATTTCAGTTTGCTTTATTGGCAGAGTGTTTAAGCTCTCCTGCACGGTCAATGGAAAACAATAGAAAGCAGATGTACTGTAGTAGCAACAGATCTAAAAATCAAAAATCACTTCATTATTGGCAAGAAGCAGGGAACACCATGGACACATCATGACAAAACCAATTTATAGATGACAACCAATCACAATCACAATCTTCTAGGGGAGGAGTTTTATTTTATAAACAGGAATAAGAGCTTGTTAAAAATTAGGTTTGTAAATAATTCCTTCAAGTGACCACAACCAATAGCACACATTCATGTTAAAAATAACTAACTGTACGTTATGTATAGGTTACATCTTTAACAGTTATGAAGTATTCACCATTAGTTTAAAATGCATTTGCATTCTTGATGTACCTCAACATATTCCTTTCTTGGCTTTCTTGCATGTTCTCTTTTCTCTGTGTGAGTTTAAGTTAACTCCCAGTTTCCCATTGACCCATCCTGAGTTTCTTAAACTAGCTCTTATTTTGAAACTCTTACAACCACATGTCTCTCGATCTCTTCCCCTCTCTTTTCTCTCCATTGCTCAGTATTTCTTATCTACCAGATGACTCGCCATATTCCACTGTCAGATATTTCCCTCTCAGAAGCTCAAGAACTGCATGCTGCTTTAAGAATCGCTGACAATCTCCAAGTACACACACATGCGCGCGCTTTATCCTCAATTGCTGACACACTGACAACAGTGTGTATACAGTGTGCACACAGGTACACATATTTGACACATAGAGGTGTGTGCATCTTCCACAACACAGCTGAGCCAACAATCTATGAAAAAAAAAGTTCACACACACACACACACACACAGCAATAAACGCACAACACATGCACGTCAGCTGGCTATCTGTCCCGTCCACAATGCAGTGGCCAGTGGTGATAACACTCTCCACTGGACCAAAACTCATCACTCTTTGCACACATACCTGGACAAGGCTTTGTGTGTTTGCCTGTACGTTTGCCTGTTGGCATTTTTCTCAAAGTCTGAATGGAAGTCATGAGAGCTAAACTGAAATCTAATTTTGATAAGATGTAGAGACATCAACACTCATCAGCTATACCTGAAAGGAAAAAAAAGACACACGCACACAATGTACACACAGCTAAATACACAACCGTGGCCACAACTGCAGATAGTTTTTCCAAAAATGTGACCTCTACATAGTACTTTATTATTCCAACCATTTCTGCCAACAGCACTGCAACAAGAGAGGCTTTCACGCTAGATTAAAGGATAATTTCTATTTCTGCTTATGATACTGATATGACCCGTTGCTGAATATGCCTAACAACCAGATGAGGAAACATGCATGGCTTAGATTGCACACAATAATCGCCATTGTGTGCCCGTATATGTATACATTAAAAAATGTGTACTGCACACATACATTCAGCAAATGAATCTAAAATAAAATAATATATAGTCTCCCAGGTCTCAGCTTGAGTGAGAGACATACCCTTTTCAATACATATTGCCCAAAGAAAGAAAAGCTCTGTCCGTGTGTGTTTAGCTAAAAAACATGACTGAATTAATTCATGACTGATTCTAAGCACACAAGATGTTTCTGTGTGTATTTCTGCATTCATTTTATTGCTTCAATCAACTGTGACATAAGCAATAAACTCCACTGTGACAGCTCAATTGGCAGCCATACATGCACAGATCATACCAGAACTTGTGAGTTATTTTGTGCATAAACAACTTTTGTCATAATGACACAGAACTGCCAAAGAAAGACTTAGTAAATAAATGTCCTTTTTACATTTTGGCCACCGTGTGTTATGCACAGTTCTTTTTAACTCTACTTAAATTGAAGCTGACAGAAGGTGTAGAGTGAATAAGCAGAGCAGCAGCAAAACCCAATTCACAATCATTGTAGTTTTTAAAATTCCACTTCTGACAGTGATGTCTGTCATTTTTTGGGTTTGTCTTAGGTAAAGGTCAGGATTGAAAATGTGCTTTGATGCAGTTTATTATTTTCCAAATGAAGAAAGAAAATCCATAGCTATACACCAGTTTTACCTCTTTCATGGAAGTACTGACCCTATTCCTAGGTATACAGAATACTTTCCATCCATCCATCCATCCATTATATCAATGCATTATATGTATTATTATTATTACAAGAAAGACAGTGACCATGTTTCAAATAGGGTATCTCTCACTTTACATTACTGTAGGCAGAAATTGTATAATATAATTATATAATTTTATGAGATTATGATTTGATGCCTCAACTTTAAGTAAACTTTAAATAAGGTCCTGGTAAACTGATCTGTCATCCTGTTGCACCTACATTCCCTGCCAAATCGTATCTGTCATTGCAGTTTAGTTGTACAAATGTACTTTTTTGGAATGAAAGTTGAAACATTAAAGGTACTTTTAAACCAGCCTGTTTTCACTAGCCACCTATGTTTACCGTCACCCAACAGAAGCCAGCAGTGCTATCAGAGCTGTAATGAAGTCAGCTGATTGCGAAGGGTTTATTTGATTGTGAAAAAGTTACAAAAAGTTTACCTTCAGTCAGCAATATACTACCATATTTAATAAACAGTAATCTGCAATAACATAAGAATTATTGCTTTGGTTGTTTTGTCAGTGGATCAGGAACATGTAAATGAAGCCTGAATATCTATCAGGGGCTACTAGTTTATATAAGAACTATATAAAACTATATAAAAGAAGCAAACTTTGCAGTGTCCAACAACTGTTATTACATGTTTCCACAGCTACCTGACAACATTAAACTCAAATGAAGTTACTGGCTGATATACAGAGAATTAAATCACAGAATTAAGGCTTCTGCAGTTTTTCATGTCAAGATCTACAGTACATGATAAATTTCATCTCTCGCCCTGTGACTCAGGGAGAAACAAATTACAGAGGTAGTCATGTGGGGACCCGAAAACCACAGATCCATGAACCGTTCTGGATCTTGGACCAAACCTCATGAGGTCAGACTGTAGGGAATCTTGCATGTTAAAGAACAGATAATAAGTTATGACATGTTGACTCATTCTGCCCTGCTGGCAGAAAGAAGACACAAATCACATATGCCAGTGAGAAAGTCTGTGCTTGTGTGTGTGTGTATGAGAATTATGAATTCATACATGCTCCCATACTTCTGGGTTAATGTGAGCTTATGTGTTCTTTTTTTTGCCAATGTAGCCTGTGTCTGTATGCTTTCATCCTTGTATTCTACTGTGTTTGTGCATGTGTGTGTGTGTTTCTAACAGACTTTCAGCAGTCATCAGACCAGCCAGGCACCAGTCCCAGACAGCAAGGTCAGAGTCATTCACTAATCATATTAACATTCCTCTATAATGACCCAACGCATAACTCTCTCTTTTCAGGCTTTTTTCCTCTCCCTCCATCCATCTGCCTCACTGATGCATACCATTTCACCCACTCTATATATTCCGTACTCGATCTGATGTCCCTCTTGACCTCTTTCTTTTCACGTCTAACTGTTCTGTCCTTTCTTAACCCTCAACAGTTCTCTCATTTGTTGACTTTACTCCGGTATATTTTCCCCCATTTGTTCTCCCTTCTCTAGAACTGGCTGCATGTGCCCCGTTACCACTTCCACTTCATGTATATGCTCGGTGTACTGAATGTGTCGCTGCACTTTCTTCTTTTATAAATACCAGTTTATGTATATATTGTTACATGGTTTTTGTACATACCAATCTTCCATCTGTCCAATTTCCTCAAGGTATTATGCAGTATTTTTTCTTTAATGATCATGAATAAGACCTAAAACAATTATTCAATAACCTGATTTATTTATCAATAATAAGCACTGGTTAATACTTAATATTAAAAATGCTAAACTGTTGTGTTTTAGATTAGCACATGGAAGCATTGCTTCTTTCTTCTATAATAAACAATATGATAGTCAACAAGACATTGTTGTCTGACAAAATAAATGTATTCATTTATTCCCAAGTAGTCAGGACAGACTCCTTTTACAAAAAGAACATCTCTATCTGATTCCAAAAAAAGAAGCAGACCCCAGTGGTTCAATTTTTAATACTTAAGTGTGAAAAGAGCAATATGGAAGACTGTTAGATGTGAGCTCCAAGAATGTTGAGTCCAGTGATGGTTCAGCAGCACATGTTGCAGTGTGTAGTGACCTATAGTGCGTTCACTCTACTGTTACAGTTTTGTGTTGTTCTAGGAATTTGTACTTGTTTAGCCTATTGTGTGTCTGTACTGTATGTGTGTGTGTGTGTGTGTGTAAGAGGGTCTCTAGAAACAGCAGGTTTCCTTCTACTGTTCTCCAGCCAAAAAGAGCCTTCATGACTTGGTTTGGACCAGTCTGACTAAGAATGGTTATACATTTGGCTCAGTGTTCTGTGGCTGTTTTCATATTAGCTTGCCGTTAACTCCTCACGCACACAGACACACACACGCACACAAAATAATGATGCTCTTTTCTTCCACCATATTTCAGTATTCTTCAAAGTGGAAAAAAAAAATGTTGAGTTCCTTTCAATTTTCTCTGTTATTATATATACCATGACACTGCCCCACTCCCCAGCACACACCCACACGCACATCATTGCATATGACCACATACACACACACACACATGCTATCATGTTTAATCAGATGGTGTGTTAATGGCTCCACATCTCTGAGTCAGTGGTTAACTGCTTCAGTCAGTCATAACCACTGAACCTTGCTGAAGATTACCTCATAGCTCTGTGTATAAGTGTGTGTGTGTGTATGAGTTTAACTGAGTGGTACATTAGTCCATGGGGACTGAAAAGAGACAGAAAGAGAAGGAAGGAAAGACACGGTAACAATAAATGTCAGTATATGAGTATGACAGTGTCTCCATTATTGACTGAGACAGTGAGAGGATGTATATATTATATGTGTGTGTGTGTGTGTGTGTGTGTGTGTGTGTGTGTGTGTGAAGGAGGGAGGGAAAGAGTCTATGGTAGTCCCAGTAGACACAGCTATGTGTCTGGGTCCACTGAGTCGGCACTGATCCCATCTTGTCTGACTTAGGGATTACAACCTCCTGACCTGCTGCTGAGCAGACTCACATCCATCTAACACACACACACACACACACACACACAGTGAATGAAGTAAGTAAAGGAAAAAAAGGGGTAAAAGCACTAATAAAGACATGGGGAACTGGTCAGGAATATTTACAATAAATGAGTTATTACTTGACATGTCATTGTCCAGATTTATAAAACATTTTCAGCATTAAGTGGTGATAATAAATCTCATTAAATTTCAAAGACATTCTGCATAATAGAAAGGTAAGCATGAATATCTTTGTCTGAATTCTTTGTCTTCTTTTTCCACTTATCTTAACTGCCTTGATCCCTCCTTTCAGCCATCTTGCAGTTGCTCTGGACCATCAGTATTTTCTTCAATACTTTCATTTCTGTTCCATTCGAATCAGCACATTTGTGCTGTGCCAATGCTCTACTTGACCTTATAAGGCAAGAGTGAGTAACTGCACTGGGCTTCATTCCACGATCACACAGGAAACACTGCTACTCAATGGCAAATTCAAACAGTAGTGGTTGTCTGCAGATGCATGACTGTGCACATGAGTGCATGGTCATGTGTTCACGTCCATATGTGTATTTATAAATCTCAGTCAAATCTGGCAGGGCAAATAAAGGGCCTTTTCTGCAAAATGCTGTGCAGAAGAAAAGTCCTCATAAGAAAAAGTCTCTTGTGCAGAATGACTGTTCATTATATTAACACCTCTAATGCATTGACCAATGGTTAACGGATGTGTATTTCACATTTGTTCATATTACATGTGTTGTGTGGCCGAGACTGCTTACCTGTGGTATATATGTGCCTTTTTCAATCTTCCATGAATATGTTTTGTTATTTGTGTCTGCTTATATTTGTATTACATGTGTCTGTTGATGTATGTATACTGATTAAATTAAAAAATTATATATTAGGTCCCTCTGTAACGCACCCCCATTCAAATCATTAGATTAGAAATGCAGTCTGTGAGTGCGAGACGTGTGTGTCTGCTGCCAGCAGTGCAGTCTTTGGTGATTGGGTACTGTGGTACTGTATATTCTAAGTGGATTCATGGTCACCCAAAGCTGACATTAATAATGGATACTGGAGCAATATGGCCTTGCTTGGTATAGTCACAATGCTGAGGGGGAAACAATCTTTTACTTTTACTAGTCTCTCCCTTTATTTTTTTAATTGACTACATACTGCACATACTATAGGATCACTAGGACAAAGAGGAGGATGGACAATTTCTCTCATCCTCTTTGACACATAATATGCATAAATAGATAAATCCATCAACCAACCTAGCCAACCAACTACAGCATTTTATCTGCTAATATAATTTAATCATTGGGAAAAAAACTGTTTTCATGTAGGGCACAAACAACTCTTAATCATGTGTGGTATAACAAAGAACCACACAGCTACAAGGTTTATTGCAGTCCCTTTTTGCTAATAGAGGGTTAGGGTCAAATCCCCTGGTTATCCACCTATAAAACACCCAAGGTAGTCTGGCTATTTCTGTTTTATAATGGTTGAAATCACATGAACAATTTCGAGGTCACAAAGAAAATAGTTATTTGTGTGAGTGTGTGTGTGTCTGTGTGTGAGTGCAATAAGAGAGAGGTCAAAGGGTTTTTTATCTGCCCCAGCTTGGCTGTAAAATGACAAATGTAAGAGTCTGCTAAGTATATCACAGTTGGAACACAGAATCTAATTTTCAAGGTTTGTGGCATATTTAAGAGACCCACATTTAGAGCAGTATTGACAGGAAAAGTGTCATCAAGCAGAGTGAGTAAAAGAAATTATTACTACTATAAGTTGGTTCATGTGCACGACCTACTACCCCAAGCACACTGTGCTGGCTCTGTACTCCAGTAAACTGTAGGGTTGGGGAACAGATAATATCAACTAAAAATACTAATTGTCTGTTTAAATCAGAAGTGCAAGAATCTAAGCTAGTAACATCCTTGTGATGCTCCTGATCATTCTAGTCTTTTACCACAGCCATTTCTATTTCTTATGAGACCTAACGTTCATTTACAACTTTGTCTTTATTAAGTAAAAGGCATTCTGAGTTGGACAGAGGCCACATGACTGACTTGGCTTATAAAGAACTTTTAGCCAGAAAAATGCTTAGGTGCCCAAACAGAGACACAGAGACAAATCAGTGAATGATGACTCTATTCTTATATTTGCACTGAATATTGAATGTGCATGCAGCACTGATGCAGATTTGGAGGCTATTAATGGTAATGGCTTTCTATTATTTTTCAAAATGTACTTACTGTCTTCTGATAGCATTTCTAATGAAGTAAAATTAATAAATACAAAACTTCAATTGGACATGGTATAGGAATAGTGCTTGAGTACAAATAAAAGTAATATATCATATAATAAAAGTAATATGAGAAAAACAAGAGCACTGGGCTTTAACTGTACAGAATTTTTTTTTTTTTTGTTGGATTTTCCAAAAGACAGATCTCGCACAAAATATTTGCTTGTTAGTTATGCATCACTGGGAAGAAGAGGTGTATGGGCTGGGTGTACACCACACAATGACACTTCAGCAGATAATTCAGCTATTCATGGTCAAACCTAAACAACACACACACAAACACACACACATTTTGTGAATGTCAGTCATTGTGAGGACACTCATTGACATAATGCATTCCCTAGCCCCCCTACCCTCACGTAGGCCATGCTGCTCTACTCTGTATTGATTTTTATTATTGAATGTATCTCACATACATTACCCTAACTATAACTATCGCAATTAACTGCCTCACCCTAAACTTTACCCTAACCCTAACCAAAACCCAAATTCTAACTCTAAGTCTTTGAACACATTGTGAGGACTGGCTAAAATGTCCTCACTTCGTAAAAATGTCCTCAGTCCAATGGTTGAAGATTCATGCTTCACACATACACACAAAAGTGTACCGCCTTAAGAAGACCTAACCTCACATCACCCAGCACTCAAATACAGAGATGTTCTCTGCATTGACACCATTTTATTCTGTTTTGTACAGGGTGGAAAAACTGTGTTCATTGTTAGTCATGGGTCTCAGTGGCTGATACTCATGACTAATGTATTCAACTACACACACATAGTGGCACTAAATTGTGTTATCATGGTGAAAAGGCGCTCTGTCTTCACCCAGGTCAAAACTGTGTCAGCACTGTTCCAGTATTTCTGACCTATTTAAAGTTAGTCTGAGGCAGTGTTCTGAGGAGCTGGTGTCGAAGCACACAAATGTTGTAGCCTTTGAATCGTAAGATGAGCTAAATCAAATTATTAACAAATTCAACTCATATTATAATAAGGATGGTGAGTAAGGTGGATTTTGAATGAGCTTTTAGTAAGTATAGTACTGTGTGTACATTCACATGCTGCGCACACATTTAGTGTGTCAGATAAAATGTATGATAGTGAGAATAGGAAAGAATTATGGCAGAAGTCAATTTAAAAAAGCTCAAAAATAAGTAAGACAAAAATAAGAAAGTTTGTGGGAATAGGGCGTCGGGACTTTCCCAAATTCTATTGTGAATCACACAATGGTACGTCTGTCTCTGCATGGTAACAGTGACAAGGTTAGGGAGCCTATTGGACCCAGTTCAGAGGACTGAAACCTTGAACCTAAAAACAAAGAGAAATTCCAGAAAAACACATGTTGAAAAAAAAGACACATAGAAGGAAACACACAACACAGGGTACATGCAGGACAGGACCGGACATGGTTCTGACAGTGCAGGGAATTCAGTTTTGATCAACAGGATATGATACAAGACTCTCTTACAGCTATGCATAGGCAACACAGATGAGAAATTTCTGCCTGTATTTGTAGGAGACTTCTGCCATTTTTGGTCTTCACCGTCAACGACAACAAAACCAAATGATTCCATATGTTTTTTCTCAGTCTTATCACGTGCACAGTAACAACCCAGGTGTAACAGTACGTCTCAAAGCCGAATGTACAGTAAATGTACTCATCAACATACTGAACACAATGTGTTGCAACTGTACTTGAGTTTAAATCATGTTGTAAATGCTGGTTCTCCTCTAGTGCACGTGGGAATGTCTCCCATGAGAAACAACCAAGGTAGGGTTTGATGCGGACTTGTGCAGCAAAATGTGTAATCCAAAATTTTGCAATGCAACACAGGCATGTTATTTTATACACCTCTCACAAGGGGTGCTAATGCAAATGCAGTGCTGTCTCTACTCTAAGATTTCCATTCCATTCTAAATAACATTAGACAGGGAGTGAAGGTTTGGATTTTAAGTATGGTTAATGAGGCAATGTTGACCTACCTAAAACTTAAATTGACACTATTGACAGTGGCAATTTAGCAGTAGCAATTTCCCAAAGCAAGTTTCATTTCCACCTAACAAATCACCCGACCTAACTGGCATGAGTAGCGTATTTCCAGTGACAAGATGCAGCTAGTGGCGTGTACTGTACTGTATGTGCATGACTATGGAATTAACCATTGAATTTACAGAGGCTTGTGTAGCACATCAAATAGATGTTAGTTAATATTTTTAATAAAAAGCAATGTACAACCCTGATTTTCGCAGTCTGCCGTTTCTGCTTACACAGGGAATATTCATAGGTGGGAAATGTCTGGTTCATTCAAAGTCAAGAATATGGAAGAAAAAAACATTGGTTTCATGATGTGCCAATACAACTACCACTCAGCTTTAGTTTGCAAGCTACAAACAGAAGCAGTCTTAATAACAGGAATTAGAAGAACAGAAGAGAAAGAGAAAGATGTGAATTACAGATAAACAGATGAATCACTGTCTTGTCCTGAGGAGTCCTTTGGACTGTGATTAGTATAAAACGCTATCACCCACAGACAAGCAGACACATTTGCTCACTTACTAATACTTATGAGGGTGATTTTGGCTGAGCCATATGCAGATAAATGACTGTTTCCTCAGATACATCCTACTGTTTTTCACAGATTATTGTCTGGTGCACTATGACAGGGACCAAAGCAGAAATCAGTCAAAAGAACATACTGTAGATAAGTAGTTTATACCAGCGTGTAAAGCTGTTCAAACTTTTGTGCTTTCACACTTTTTCACACCTTTCACAAAAACACAGAGTGCAGAAAAAAAACTAATATAATTGACAGTTTATGACAGTTAACACTATTAATATAAATGCTTCTTGCAGTTAAGTACAGCCCAACACATTTTGACACAGACATTTTTCTATTGAATTATCTAGTTGTGATTCTGCCTTTGAGAGAAAGTAAACACACAAATCAAACAAATGTATTACACCAAGTTATATGAAGTAGAAAGGTCAGTGGCTGGGAAGTTATTTTTTATTTTAGAAAACATCTACCCATGCCCAGATCTTAATATCCTGAGTGTATATAAATTAACTGTTAGCTAAGTGACATTGTTCCTAAAGAACGATAACATACAGAATAAGATTCTATGTCTGCAGTTACAGATTGTGATTTAATTAGGATGAGTAACTTTTAAATACACATGGCTAAAGTCATCGTGCACCTATTCCTCAACCAATACCAATAAGTTGAGTATTATTACCCCCCACTGCACCATTAACTATAGCAGACTACTCATCATTTAGCTGTCCTGCAAAGGTTAAGGTCAAAAGAAGTGAAGACCTAGAAAATCTAAATAGGACTATGTAAGAAACCAAAACAGCATTGTGGACACTGTAGTTCATTCAGTGTCCACATTGTAAATATGAGATTTCATGTTTTTTCATGTTGCATCATAAAAGTAATTAGTAATTAAATGACCAACTGTAAATAAACACACACATTTAAGCACAGAGTACAGAAAAAACTATATCAACTTTCCATTTTAATTAAATCCTAAAATGAAGGCTGTGTCACACCGCCCACCATGACAATTGGCTTCTACACCCTTTGTGTAGCGCTGTGTGTAAATGCGTATGTATGTGAATGTGGCAACAGCGCCCTGTTGATTCGGTTCCTCTCTCCTTAGGGAGAGAGTCTGTTGTTGTCCTCTAAAATACATACACCCACCCACAAGCACACAATGCACTCACTTGGAAACAAACTTGTGGTGTGGCTTTTGTTGCTTGATAATTGTTTTTAGGCAAACATAATTTTGCTAGCGGAGACAGCTAACCCATAACCATGAATCAATGAGATGGTAATGGAGCCATAGGGAGAGAGAGAGGAAAAAACAGAACACACACACTTGGTATACTGTGACAACACTGCATGAGGAACGTTTCTGCCTTTATCTTTTTTTTTGTCTCACTCCTTACTTAAGTTTTCATTGCTTTTACTTTTTGCCATCCAGCAAATCCTCTAAAGTTTAGTCTTAAGGAGAAACAAACAAACCAATAAAAGTGAAAGTGAATTAGTTTGCCGTCGGCTCACCACCATAGCCATTATTTCTCCTTCTACCCTTCCCACAGAAACCAGTCAGGTAAATAATCGTCTCTGCTTTAATTAATAAATGCATCATCCTTAATGAGAGGGGCTTATTAGGCACTGTGGCAACTGCTACTACCCTGTTTATCTTTTGATTTTTTTCGTTCTCCTTTTTTTTTTTTTTTGAACTTTCAAACTTAATTTCCACCTCTGAAACATGCTAATTGCTCTAGTGTTCTGCTTTATAAACAACAACAACAATTTCTCATTTGGAGGCAGAGAACAGTGTAATGTGCGGCTATCGATCGAAGGGGAAAGAGTTTGCCCCTGGCTGGTCATAAAGTGACTTTTAGATCTGAGTTAAGTGGGATAGGTATAACTTTGGATAAACAATGTGTGGATACAATGACAAATGTGTTCCATTTATTATTGATTTAAAGTTGATTTCAATATTGATGGTGAGGAGGGTAAATTGATGTGCTGCTAGAGATCTGTCCATTTACCCCAGAAGATATATTTTAGCTTGATAGTGACAAACTAATTTTGGCATAATTTTCCTTTTTCCCCCTGATGAAACTGCAGGAGCTAAAATGCTGACGTGACAAGAAGCAGCAAGGTAAAATTCAGGAGGCATCTGACTTTATAGTAGTAAATCTGGTTTTGAAATGAGGCAGAGGGAGACCAGGCACTTTGTGTGTGAGATGAAAAGATAAACCACAGTCAATGATATTTTTACTGAGTCCATAAAAGAGTGTGATTAAGATTTGTGTTTGCTAACAGAAAGGAAAAACAGTAAAGGTTTATTCTTAGTTCACATAAGGAGCATTCAGTCACTGTGTTCCTATGTGTTGCCAGAGATTTTTAACATTCACTAACAGAAACAATAAATGAAGGTCTTTTAGAAATGCAATCTTTACAACTATGTGCATTTTAGACTTTGGTCATTAGTGCCATTACCTTTAAAGAAAATGTAAACAATACAGGAAAATGACGACAGCAGGTAAGAAAGGGCACACTGTCAAACTGTCAATAACTGGGCTGTCAAATCAATACAAATAAAATCTGACTCCTAGCAGCTTGTCTACAAGCTGATTCCTTGTTAGCGCGTTAATAATCTGCAATTATTTCAGCATCGCAGATGTGTTTTTTTAAGCTTTTTTACTCAGGCAGCTTGAGTTCAAAAGAGAATCTGGTAGGATGTGACTGTGATTCTGTGATATGAAAAACAGTACCTGCAGGATGACAAGCAAGTAAAAGCTCTACTTATCTCCTCTGTGAAAAGTGGATCATATCAGTTCTATCAGTTCAGTGCCTACAGGGGCCATTCAAGTCAAAGAGCACCTTGCGACTGACAGTTAAAAGGCCTTGATCACTCGACAGACACTAAAATAGCTGATAGGGAATAAGAAACCATCCTAATACTGTGGATCTCTCCCAGTTTATTAAAACTCTTAAAACTATTGCAGTCTAACACATCAACACCCCTCTACATTCAAGAGCATGAAATTTATGGACAGAAATGGTTCCGATTGAGAATCTATTAACCTGACCTACATTTCTGTCAACCTCACTGCCTGTTTGTGTTTGTTTGTATGAAATGCATCAGGCGTGTATGTGTGTGTTATGCCCACCCTGTGTGTGTCATTCTCGTGTCCTCTGCGTCGTGGGTCCAGTTCTTCATAAGGTGGTACCATGCCTTCTCTCCGTGCCTGCTGGTATTCTCTTCTTAGCTGTTGGATCCTGTCCATACTGCCCCCCCACACACACACACACACACACACACACACACACACACACAGAGGAACAAAAGCAAAAACAAACAAAATTGTTTTGAGAAACAACCTTTTAGACCAATATAAAAAACCTAAGAGTAAATTCAATATCACCTTAGAATTTAAAAAGTAAGTAAGTAAGTATTTCTCATGCATGCATCAAACATGCACAAAAACCACAATCTCTTAATTATTCCAACTGCTGACATCTGTATCTGTTGTTCCACCTTTTTCTTTTCTCTTGTAAAAGGCATGAAAACAAAAACATCAATCATTCTATGAATTTTCTTTATCTCTGTCAACAGAGGAAATAGGCAGCACATCAGCACTGAACCCTGGGCACACTTTGTGAGTTACGCACACACACATGCCCACGCACCCACACATAATGGAAATTAAAGTCATATACACATATATTGCTATATGCACCATTAGAACTGCAGCGTGCAATTTCATGAACCAAGTTGGTGGAAGGAGGAAAAACACATTGATGCACCATCAGGCAATTTATGAAAAGTCAGAAAAAAAATAGCAACCCACTCTCTCCTTTCTCCAAGACACGTTGGGAACAAGACTATGCCTGTACGAGGTAAGATAGAAGTTACATTACCAATACTCAGCATGTGACCCGTAATGTGATGCGACTATTAGTCTGGTCTACATTTGTGATTATCTGTGTTTCTGTGAGACTGAAAAGACAAAGACAAAATTGTTTTTTTAACAAATGAAGATGCTGAGAATCACTTTGAAGACAAACTCATCTGGGGTTACTCTACAGGGGGGTTTGCACCATCTCTACATGAGAAATATAGCATTATTCCCCCGTTAGCAGAGCTCTGGTGTTTGGTCTGTGTCTATAGAGTAGGTATTTATGCACAGTACTGAGTTGTATGTGGTCACACTGCAGACCACAGTAACTGTAGTTACTGTCCATGGGTAAAAGGTTGCAGTCTTTGCGTGCATTAATGGGCACATAGAGACTGTAATGAGTTAGCACCTGTTTCATCAGGCACACGAAGCAGACAATGGACAAGATAATTTTGTTCAGTATCACAATGACAGCATTGGTCTGTCTTTACATCCTGACATTAGACAAGTAAAAAGAAAGAAAACTGCAGTTGAAATACTTTTTTGTGTAAACGTATTGTTATTAAACCCTGGATGTGTAACACAGAAACCTACCTTACAGCTAATGTACATACCCTTTAACATGCAATGTGCAATGACACACACCTGAATGCAATGCCACAATAACTGAGCATTAAGTAAAACGTTGTCTTTGCTAACAGAGACTTCTTCCCTGATTCATCCAGTGATACAGAGTCTACACACACAGTCCACAAAACAGATTAGCCCAGAAGAAAACCAACAAGCACTTCTTGTATTTCCATGTCTGGTTATAATGAGACAGAAACATTCCAAAGTGATGATGTAGCAGGGGAAACAGAACAGCAGCAGATTACACACCAGAGGCAATCTCACAAAAGAGTTAACAACGTGATAGACAGTGACACTTCACCTCCATGTTAAGAAGCAAAGCAGGTTAAGAAGCAAACTTTCAGCAGGAAAAATGTTCAATTGCTCCATATGAAAGCTTTACAGTAGCACAGTCAGTATAAAAGGAGAAGACCTGCAGTAATCACCATTCCTGACCTTTTCTCTTATTTTGCCCTGCACATTGTTCCCCCTCCTCTCTTTGAAACTATAAACCCAGAGAGCTGTGAGAACTAGCGCAATATCTGCAGCTCTGAGAACACATTAAATGTGGTCTCACATCACAAATCATGTGTGCGTGGCCTCAGAAAACATGCCTCTGTTTACATGTCCGTTTGGTAGCGTCTTCATCCACCAAACTGTGGCTTTCTTTGCTCTGCCTCCGTTTTAAATCCATATATCATTTGTTTCTCCGCTCAGAGTCACATCGGAGATTATGAGAAGCTGCATTTATGTACAGTATATAACGTATTAAGAACTTACTGTGAAAAACAATCTAGTGTGTGTGTGTGCCAGTGCCACGTGTACGGGTGTGTTCCTGCTCCATATTCTAGCAGCACATAGTAAAAGAGCCCTGTCAGCAGTAGCACACCACATCCACTGTGCACACAGTGGATTTGAAATCAGATGCACACTGCACCTTTATTATGTTTAATTTCAGTATCTAATTTCCAATTCCTTTGATTAATTTCACTGAACTTGCCATTAATGTTGCAGTTTTATTTATTTATCAAGTGAGTAAGTAAGTAAATCTTTAAACGTCATTTTTATCAATGAAAATGTATTACTTATGTATTGTGTTTTTAATCTTATTCAGCATCGTGGAGACATACTGTAGCATCCCAGAATGTACAAGGCAGAAAAAAACAACCTTAGGCTAACTGGAAGCACATCACCAAGGTATCTTATAAACAGTAATAAACTCTCATGCTTTCTGGCAGTCAATACTACATCCCACGTATTCCCTTTCCCTTTGCCTTCTCCCACTGACCACCTCCTGGAAAGCAGTCATGTACCATATACAGAGGTGACTGTTTAACCCTTTAGTGGTCCCTCTAAACAGACATTTGTCAACAGTATATGTGTAAGTGCTACCCAGAAGCACCACATAAATCAATGAAAAAACAAAAAAATCTAAAAATGCTGGAGAGTGGTAATGCATCATTAAACTGGATGGCTCTCAACACCCTTGTTATAAGTGCTTTTATGTGGTTTCTGTTCCCCTGTTGGGTTCTTATAAAGTGTCGAAGTCATAAGTGGTACTGTATCTCATTCTCATTCATTAGGACCACTTCAAACTTTGCATGCATTTGGAATTAAGGAGAGGATTAAACGTGGAAAAAACACAGCGGTCGCCTACGACACTAACAGAAAGGTACAAACGGATGCACTTCAGCTAACACATTTTACCCATATATGTTCTTCTTTGCTGAGCTTTCTTTGTGTTTTTGCATCACAGTAGAAATGATTTGTGTCACAAAAAGAACCATATGATACGCACCTTATGCAAATATGCTCTCACATACACTCTTACCCTATGCTGTGGGCCTGTGAGAATAGGGTGGTGAAATGTACACAGCATTCATTTTCTGTCCAGTGACAAATGCAATCATGCACACGCACATGCACACACACAGACACACACACAGAGTACTTTACACGATTTATGACTGCACATAAAAGGAAGAGGGTGGGCTCAAGAAGAAATAAATCTGATAAACCTAGACATCCTGCACACAAACATACAAGTACACAAACATTTCCGCGACCACAGACTGAGAAAACGATTGATTAGCTTTGGAGAAACACGTAAGCCATAAAAAAAGCAGAGTTGCATGACTTCACTTTCTAACCACCTCGTGGTCATTAAACATCAATATACGGCGGGAATGGTCCATGCGGTTAACAACCAAATGGCACAGCATTGTTCTGTGCCTGTGTGTGATTACAGCAGTTGTCTGTGCACCTAAAATATACTTGAAGCTGAAATATCATTTTATTACCAACACTCATTAGGAATACCTTCTGACCAGAGCGTCATTTAATCATATTTTAAAATAAAAGCAGAGATTTGCCCCAGCAGGAACAGACTTTTCTCTTCCACTCTCTAGCGCACATAGGCAAAGAAAGATCAATCTCTTGCTCTTGCTGTGTCACACCAATAATAATTCTATAAATGTTTAAAATCCGAATTGGAAACTTGGCATAGCTGTTAATAATACTCTTATTAATAATTAAGACTTCTGTTCCATTAATAACATGCCGAGATACGCCCTACAATGCATCAATGTCCACAGTGAGGAAATATGTCCTTGTCATTATTGCTTATAAATATTTACAAAACTAGTTATAAAGAAGAACAATTTCTTTTGCTGAAGTTTAAAATGCATTTTCTGGCTTGCTTTAAATCAGTTTTGGGATCCTTGTCATCTAATTCATTTAAGAGCAAGGCTCCACTGTTGAGGCCAGGATGAAGTGTGACATGTGATCATAGGTCATGCATATAACATAAATATTTAATGACATAATGTGGGATCTGCCAGTTTCTGTGTTAACACAATTCATAGCTGGAAAAATAAATGACGCATGTTTAATTCCTGAAAAAATGTTTCTTCTATTTAAATTTTAATATCATGTTGAGTCTAAATACCATGAAAAAAACATTATGAGTGTGTTTGACTGTAAGCTTGAGTTAATAAAATCATCTAACATTAAAAAGCATGAAAAGTGGTGTGGCAAATCCATTACTAACAGCAGCACTGGTTTCCAAAGGAAAACTGATTTGTCACATTTGCCTGAAGATCTATAACCATTTTCCCTCCGTCAGAAAAAAATGAATAAAGAGATGTAGACAAAGACAAGGACAGATGAAAAATAGAAAGAAAGGACAGGTCAAGCAAATGTCTTTAGTGCTCTCTAACAGATGACTCTGAGCTGAAAGGTTTCATAAATCTGACAGAAAATGGCCAAAGGAGTTTAGTCTGTCACACAAGCAACAAACACACACAGGTGATGTATGGTCTCCTCTTAGATGTGGCACTGGGGAAATATGTTACTCAGATTCGTGGCTCAGTCTGATTTATCACATCTACTGTATGCACATGTGTATTATGAAAGTGTGTGCTTCTATGCGCATAGAAAAAAAAGAGGCACTATTCAACACAATACGCGGATGTAGAGGGGTACAATTCAGTATCAGAGGGAATAAAATTGTTCTTTTCTTCCCAAATGCAATGTGTGTGTGTGTGTGTGTGTGTGTGTGTGTGTGAGATAGAGAGAGCATGTCAGCCTTGGAGGCAATTTTTAGAGGGAACAAAGACAAGAGAAGGAGAAACAATGGTACCCACGAGCAGAACAGTTGACCTTCTGGAAAAAATTTAGTAGTTAAGTCAGATTTCCTTTCATTAGTGCAAACACAAAGTCATGATGGCCATTTGGTAAAATCAATAAAGATAAAAAAATAAACAGCAATTGATTTAAAAGCTTGAAAGATGGTACGTACTGTCCTCCTCGTTTTTAAGGGGGAAAGTAAGGAAATGTGTACCTTTGCATCCTGCTGATGCTGAACAATGCAGCTGCAATAACTGTTTTTAGCAGCTTTAGAAATGTCAGCATTACAGATGACCGGCTCACACTCTTACAGACAACAGTAAGTCATTCAAATGATTAAAGCGATTCAGAGCCGATGACACAAATTGAATTAATGCAATTACACATAATCAGCTAATTCAACAAAGCTTAAATATAATTCTTTACGTTTCTTTACGGATTACATTTCAGCTCATAAACAAACAGTCTAAGCATTATTTTACATTTCTTTCTTCTGTTTTTATTTTTACTCTGCTACCAAGTCTTGGCTGTGACAGGACACAAACCACAGTCGATAACTGTGAGCGAGCGCAACAGAGCAAATGAAGCTAAATATTGACTTATAATGACAAGAGGGAGTTGTAGTCTTTTTCTTTCCACACTTTCACAAATCTGTCCTGGACTGTGTGTGTGTGTGTGTGTGTGTGTGTGTCCTCCCCAGTGTCTAGTTGTAGAGTAGAGGATCATTATCAGCTGTGTCTTACAAGGATCAACTAGACCACAACAACGGACACAGGTCAATGCATTATCTCTGTCTCTCCCTGTATCTCAGATCTCAGTTCCACTCGGCTGCTTGCTTTCACATACAGACAAACAGACACACACACACACACACACACACACACACACACACACACACACTAGACTGCTTGCAAGTAAAGGAAACAACTTAATCAGTGTGAGTTATTATCCATCTGTTTACATGGAGATGAGCTTTCTTTGCCATTTTCTGTCATTTTGACATTTCTGTGATACATTCAATTTTCATTTCACGTTTTGCTTTACTGGGGCTCATTTAGAGAAAATCTGTCACTCTTTCTATGCATTTTCAGTCTCACACCTCCATTTACCCTGTTTCTTACTTTCTCTCGCCTTGTCCTACTCTGCACACTTTATGCAGGTAATCATCTCTGCTGTCATTTCCACCACTACCTTGATACCATCCATCTCTCCTTCCCTCCCACTCCATCTCAAACTCTACATCATTCGCTCGTCTCCATCTTTTCTGCCCTGCCTCTACATTGCTCCCCCGTCTCACCTTTCATCATCTTCTTCCTACTAATCCCCCAAGCTTGTCCTTGGCTCTAATTAGCTGACGTCTCTGCTAATGAAGTTTGACAACAAAAGATCACCAATTCTGGCAGATGGGTCAGAGGGGAAACAAGAAAGAAAAGGGGGCAGGAAGATGGGAAGAATGGGTGTGTGAAAGAAAGACTCGGTGAAACACTGCAGTTGTGTATGTGAAGGGAGCCTATGTACGTGCTGTCAGCTTGGTGTGTTGCTCTCTTTTTCTCCACAGGCTAACAGGAAGTGACACATGTTTTTTAAAATGCAGCTGACAGGATATGACAGTGCTCCTTACGCGGTACCGTCTAAGCACGGGGAGTAATTAGCGCTCTATCGACTGCCATGACATCTATCAGACTAGCTGTCTAAATGCCTATGTGTGCAGGAGAGACACTCGACAGTGGCAGAGGGTACTGGCATCCTATCGTCATGACAATCAGTGTGTGTGTATTGTACAGATTGAATACTGTCTAGCATAACATTATTTAGACACCTCTTGTGATTGTGTGTGTGTGTGTGTGTGTGTGTGTGTGTGCAGCAGACAAAGTGGGAGTGCAGCGGCTCTACCTGCCTACTGACAACGGCTGGGGATGGCATCTCCGTCTAGTGATATTTACACTTGATGCAAGGGGTGACAGCAACACTAGACAAATGCATTTTACATGGTTAGGCACTGTTGTGCTTAATTATATCCTTATACACCGCTCTTTTATTCAGTGTGATTTGGAGTGATGATGAGAAAGTTTACATACATGCAGTTACTGCACGAGACTTCGGCCGTGTTTTTGTTTTCTTACTGGCAGCGATAAAGGACGTCTGTTGAAACGGTTTCACTAGAGGTGTTTCTAAAGACAACATCACTCTACTCACTCCAGAAGACTTGAGAAGTCACTCAAGTTAAATCTGCTAAATTACTACACAAAAAGCATCCACTAAAACTCTGACACATGGTAAAAGAGCAGCAAAATGACCCAGACCCATATAATGCAATGGATATGAATTATAAAAATCTTTGCCAATTAGGACGTAAGAGCTGCAGCACATAAACCAGAGAAGCTTTAATTTAATTCACTGTTAAGTGACTAAAACTAATTATGCACCTGAGCGAGTACATTTGTGTACTGAAACTTTGTTTTGTCACTGTCATCTGTCTGTAGGTGTCCTTTCAAGAGCCTGAGTGTATGTGCCCATGTGTCCTTTTACCATGTACGTGCTCCATCGTGGGCGGATGTCCTTTGCATGGAATTTGTTTTTCATTGAGAACTACTTGTGCAAATATGAGAGGCGGAAATCATAAATGAGAGGAAGAGAGTGCAATGGAGGGAAAAGAGACATAGAAAAGGTCTATTGAAGGAAAGAGAACGAGGGGGAGGAAAGAATGGGGCAGACAAGTGCCTCTTGAGAGCTTTTGCTTATTAGCCAGTCCGGAAAACACACACTCTGGCCCTTTTCTTGCCTGGCTCCCATCACTTGCCCCACAACCTCTTCTCATTCCTCTCCTTTGGTCCTCTTCACATTCTCCGTTCAGTTTATGCCTTACTTTTTTCTACTTTCCCATCTGCTTTTCTCAGTTTAATTTGTCCTCAGACATTCAGGGTCCACTCACGTCTACTTTCATCCAAAAAAATGTGGACCTCCTCCATTTCTAAATCATCCTCTCTCTCTATTCTTTTCTTTTACCTCTAAATATGCACAGACCCTCAATTATTTTTTTCAAATGTCTGTGCCCCAACTCCCTTGTAGAAGCCCCTTCTTCCTGTTTTAATAATTAAATCACCCTTTTCTTCATCACTTCCTACCAAAAATGTGTTGGTTTAGCTTCCAAACCCTCAGACTAACTCTTTCTTCCTTATAATTCTTTTGTGATTTGCCCCTCCTCCCTTTTCTTTCTTTAACTTTCCTTCCTTTTTGTGGCTTATCCCACTTAACCTTCTATTTTACCTTGTTCAAAGTTCAAAACACTCCAAACTTCTCTCTCATACCAACCACAGTCTTTTAATCTATTTTTTTCTGTTTTTAAATTCCACATTCTTTCCACAGTTTCCATAATAATGCAGTTTTTTTTCATACCAAACTGACTAAATGGGTCCATTAAAAATCGCTAAAAGGATGCTGTAGATCTACCACATCAATCTGTTGACTGAATACACAGACGAGTACAACTCGGTGAAGGCTAGAGAAACACTGGCTTCATTGTTTAAAGAAAATGGGCTAACAACTGCTCTCAACACTAAAATCACCTAACTGTCCAGCCAAACCTCCTAACACTTCTCATGGTTCCATCTGGCTCCTTGCTGCACTACCATACCCAAACAGGGATTGGTATAAGTATTCTGTTGTTTTTGTGGAGCAAACATACATCAGAAAATACATGGTCTTGTGTGTTAGCTGGACCGGAAACTACATATTTGAAGTATAGGTTAGATCTTTGTGAAACATTTAAGAATGTGACAGAAAAGCGAAATACTGCGTCTAGTTATTAACACATTTTATGTTTAAATAAGCTGCGGTTCATTCACTAATGAGCTTTTTGCTTTGACTTGTATTATATGCTTAAATGCCAAAAAGCCAAAATAGTGTGCCAAAAACATGTAACTACCCAAAGTTAAGAAACACACACACACACACACACACACACACACACACACACACACACGCACAAAGCTCCTCCCCAAAAGCGCTAATTACCTACAAGAAGAAAGTGATGTGGAAAACAGCACTCACACAGACCAACCTGGCATTCACTAAAAGCTCCCTCACAGAGTGTGCATGTGTGTGTGCATGAGAAGTGTGCAGGACAGCGTGAGTATGTATTACTGTGTTTAAAAAAAAAAAGGCTTGTGTGTGTGTGTGTGTGTGTGTGTGTGTGTGTGTGTGTGTGGCACTCAACGAGCTGAGAGAAGGGTTGATTAATTAACATGGAGGAAGGAAAGCCTCTCCCGTGACCAGCCAAGCAATGCTAAAAGCTCATCTTTCTTTCCTGTACAAGCTCTCTCTCGTCTGTCTCTGTCCTTATTTTATCATTCTGACTCTTAATACACATTTTGGGAATGTATGTGGTTTGTGTTCATGTAATCAGTGAAATGATTCAAAAACAATCTGTACACATACGCTGATACATGTCCACAAAGTATTGTATATACAGTAGCATATTGTATATTGTATAAAGTACCTTCGCAAATTCTACACCTTCTGCCCTCATGTAAAATTTTAACAGTGAAATATCTGTGATAAAAATGTCACCAAAGCCACTGTCCTTGCACTGCATTACACTTTCAAGTATCTCACAAGAAATCTGGTGGATGGCTTTGCAGAAGGCCAAACTATTACAGTTCAATATAAAGCTGTAAGAGGATGGCTCCTCTTCCAGCACAAACAGATAAAGTTTTCATAGTTTCTGACAATGGCAGATGGTGGGATGAGTAAAAGCCAATGGCAAAATCACTTCCAACTTGTTTATCCTCTTTAGTGAAGCAAACCCAAAACAAACACAAACGGAGAATCAAAAACAGAAATGAACAGGGGGAGGGCAGGAGCTTTAACCTTTCAGTAAATGCCAAGATCTTTAAAGGGTTATAAATCAAGCAGATGCTCATCCTGGATAATGTGGCAACTGCACTGGCATGAAACAGGAGGAGCTGCCGTTAAATATTTGATGTTTCTACATACTGCAAACTTTTACTGACAAGTTACAATATAATATGTGACCACATCACTAAAGACTGGAAGTTTAAGGCTGACCTCAGGGATGAATTAACACCTCTATAAGAGCCTTAAGACATGCAGCGTTACGTATCTAATATTAATTCAAACATACATTTTCTTAGGCTAGGAGGAGCCAAGCGTTTTCCTTAAAATAAAGTAAAATGTCAACTATATACACTGTGGGTCTTTCTTTTCTTTGTGTCTCTTCCTTTTTTTTGGATGTTATTTGTTCTCTATTTATTTTTTTACTCATGTGCTACAGTACCTCTCTCTGCCTCAAGCTCTCTCCACTCTGGTCTCTCCAGGCTGATTGTTTTCTAATTGGTGGAGTGCCAGAGGTCGTGGTTGTTATGGTAACCTGCAAGGGGCACTTGGAAGGGGTAGGTGGTGTTGGTTGGGTGCAGGTGGGGGGGGGGAACCCACTCAAGAAAACTGAGGGCAGCACTCATTCGAGGATGAGGTGGTCACTTTAGAAAATGGACTCTGTGTGTGTGTGTTCATGTATACACACCATTATTATGCTGTGTGGACGAAGTCTGAGGGTTGAGACTTCAGGTTAGGTTAAGGTCAGTGTTTGGAGTTGGGTATTTACTTCTTATGGTTAATGTTAGAACAAATGGTTCAGTGAGAGGAAAAAAAGGAGTGAGGATCGTGTGTGTGTTCTCCACTTGAAAATCTTCTGACGAGTCCCTTTGTTTGAGTCCTTCTTGCTACTTCATTCCCTGCCTGAGTCACTCAGGGCCACAAATCTGTCCATCTGTGTATTGACATGGCAGAGTAGCTGAGAGAGGCTGGACACCGTGGGAATCAATGTCCATGCCATACTGGCAAAATGTGAAAATGCATCTTTTTTTTCACTATGATTTACACACCAGTCAAACTTAGCTCGCTTTTCTGACCCCTGAATACTTATCTTTTTGAAAACAGCCTCTGGCATTGACAAATGTGAAGATGATGACATGCCTATCCTGGGGCTATGTGTAGATATAGGTCATCACACAGTAAAATGTCCAATCATCAAACTGATAAGAACCTGAAAAGACAGTGTGGACATACTGACTGTATACTGTTTGTCCTTGGAATCAACATTAGAGGGCTTGTTTGAAGGAAAACCACATGAACCTACGTCCCTTTATGGAAAGAAATAGTTGCCTGTAGACGTCTCTGTACAATAGGTTTACTACTGTAAGTTTGCATTAAACTCCTTGTGGAAGCTGCTGTTGGAAGCTCTTCACAACTTTGTTTATTTGGAATATTTCCTGAAAAAAAAATTGCCACTGTGTTCATAAGAAAGCACAAATAAAGTAGTGGGACTGTGAATATCAAAGTGTCTGTGGTGATGAAAGCACACTGCCTGCATTTATGAGCTTTTTAGGGTTTGTTTCAGGATCAGTCCCAGAGCAAAGTCACAAAGGAGGCTGCACCAGTTACACATCACACATTATGAGCAAGTAAAGACAAAAAGTCGCATATTGCTGTTACACTGTGTGCTCCTGTGTGTAGTACCATGATGACAAGAACTGACCAGAGATTAAAGGCAGGCAGAAGTGTAGTAAAGTAGTAAAGTAAGTAAATATCATATATAATCAGGCATTAATTATACATGTGGCAAAATCTGTTTAATAAACAAAATAGCTACTACTTAAAGTTAGTGCTCCATTAAGAAACAGCAAACGTTACGTGTACAGTGTGTGTATTATGTTTATTAGGTGTTGTATCCTGTTCACTGAATATTATTATTTTATTTTTCAGCTGCACTTTTGACCTAAAAAAATCACTAAGCTTATTTATTTACTGCTTATTTGTTAAGATGCACCTGTATCAACTCAGCAAGTCAGACAAGGTAATGTATCACGCCTTAATTTATCATCATTATCCAACAGTATCGAGAAAAAGGCTGTTGGCACGTTGAGCTTTTTTTTAATATCCATGAGTTGCTTTTTCTCCCACACCTCTCCTAACACGCTGTAACACACACACACACACACACACACACAAGCAGTCAACGCTGACACACTACCTTCTTTTTTTAGGCACCATTGATTACTGTCAGCCAATACTTAGATTTGCTTCTGTCTGCATCATCAGGTTCCAGGAAGTGATGATAAATGAACAGCACACACAAACAGTGCTGTGCCAATAACTGAGATCAAATGCACCTTCTGAAAAATCCACACTGGATCCATAAGACTTACCAGATCCAAATCATACTGTACAGTAGTAGTAGAAATGCTGGTCCTGAAAAAGTGGGGTTACCCTTTAAATAATAATCTTCACCCTGGAGGTGAAGGTCAAAGATAGCTTGACTTTCCATAATGAGACGCTAGTTATGCCAGAAGCAAACAACAATAAAACAAAAAGACATTGTACTCTATGTTAATGGACATTTCAGCTCAGAAGCACTCTTAATAAAATTCAAACCGAGCACAGATGTTTCTACATTTCCTTTAGTCTGTCTCTATATCTCGCTTGCTCTTAAACATAAAATCTCTCACACAAACACACACGTACAGACCCATTTCAGATAAACCTGATTTACACAGGGAAAGGGAAAAGAGAGGGGGATGTGAAAGGTTGCTGGGCATATTCTTTGTATCCACAACACCCTACAACTGCCTTGTGGGGTATGAGCCCCTTTAGTGAGGTACCTGACCAGGCTCCCAAGAAATCAGCTTGGAGCTCCTAAATCAAGTCGAAGGGACACAGTGATTCTCATAGAATAAGGCACAAACCCAACCCGATGTCTGCGATTGCATAATTGTTTTCAGATCAAAGGTCCAGACTGTATCGTTCAAGATTTAAAACTAAGTGGACTGTAGATGAGCAGACTTTGTGCAGATCCTTGCTGATGACAGTCTAATTTTTAACACCAACCCAACACTTCCTTCTCTGCCTCTTTCCACAATGCATTAATATGAAGAACGGTAGCATTTAGCTATTTGTGCTGCAGCAAACTGGTCCACAGTGGAAACTACAGTGGGGGAGAGCATGGCTCACCAAATATGAACACAATAAATGTACTACTGCCTCCACACGACAGCTTTTCCCAGACTTACATTGCACTACACCCATTACAACAAACATCCTGAGAAGGTCGTAGTGGCTTACCTGTCATTTGTGGCAGCAGGAGCAAGAGGAGCTGTAGTTCCAGCTCCTCTTGGTTTGTTGACCTTGGCATACAACCTGTCAAGGGGGTCATCATTAGGGTGAAGCCCAGGGCCATTGGCATGATTTCCAGGTCCAGGAAAGGCAGCAGGGCCTTGTGGAGATGGAGTGCGGGCATGGCTGTGCTGAACTGTACTGTAGGGAGGTGACTGAGACAGTGGTTGGGGCATTGAACCCATGTCTCTTTCCCGGAAGGTTTTTATCTGGGCATAGTTGGGGTCTGTGTCATCGTCCTCGACATCTGGGTATGCAGACCCACCACCTTGCTGGTCTTTGGACTGGTGCTCTTGTAGCTCAGGGTGCCCTGCCTCAATTCTGTCAGAGATATGAAGAGCCAGATCAACTACTGTATGCATACCACTGAAATACAGACTGTATAATCTGTTTTGCTTTTACATGTTTGTGACTCCATCACAGTTGACTGTGTGAGGAAAAGGGCAATGGAAAAATGGCAGCCTTGGTACAGAGTTTAGTAATAACAAGCATGGAGTGGAGAGCGGGAATGAGAAGAATGGCGAGAGACGGCAATGGAGTGAATTTAATGTGTTCTGTGAGAACATTAAGTGCAGTCACCTGCAATCAAAAAAACTTGGTTATATGATTACAGAATTTTCCTCAATGAGACAGACACATGCGGTAGTATCTGATTCTGTATGTCAGGAAGCATAGAAAATCATATCTCATCTCCAGAAAGCTCCCTACCTCTCCCTTTCATCTTTCATCCTCTCAAACTCATGGTCACTCAGAACGCCTGACTTCTGTCTCTGCAGAGCTGCCTTAGCTTCCTTCGCTTCCTTCTTCTCCTCTTTTTTCTTCCCAAATCTGGATGAAGAGAAACAGGTGATACAGGCGTTAGAAACAGAACAAAAGAACAGGAAAAGGGAATTGGAAATGGAAGTGGACAAGGAAAAACAAATACAACAAATACCACATTAACACTGCTCTCACAAGCACACAGGGGTTATGTAAATCATGTTTATGCAAGCACATGGCACAATTTCTGTTTCTTTTTAAGCTCTTACTCATAAACACACATCAAAATACACACATATAGTTGTTAACCCCTATAGTATGCAGATGAAAAAGATGTCAGTGGAGACATATTCTGGAATAAATCCCGTAGTCAAATGAATTCAACACAGGGAGGCTAAATGTAAAGCTGTTGTTCAGTAAGCAGCCTACACAGCGGAATCTAAATTAAAGGATGGCATACACAAAATTGACTTAGAGGCTCATTTTAAATGGCCACATGTCAATACTCAAACCACAACAGTTAGCCTAGTCAGCACTACTGGACACTGCACAAGTCATTACCTGGAGCAGACACACACAGACACATGCATACACCTGACCAGACAGCACAAGTTTAATGTAAAATGATAGCTTCAGACTTTGTGGACATACAGGTTTTGCTGTTGACCACAGCACTATCTTTTGACAAATGCCAGTTAAAAAGAATCATAACTTGACTGTATGGAGATAAGTCAGTATTCTTGCACAAAGAGCCTTTCAGAGAACCACAGTAAAGATGTCATACAAACAAACTACATACATAGCCTGCTCACGATGTGAAGAAACACCACTCACCTATAGGAATAATACATTTAAAAAAAAAATCTTGAATCTTACATTCACACAACACATGAAAGTTTAGATGCCAGCAGCTGTGCGATCAATAGTATACGGTTAACTGAGCCAGTTAAGCCTGTCAAACATGCAAATCATCACAGCAAGTCTCATTCTTTGTCTGCACTTCTATCTTCTAAGTATCACTGTACCTTGTATTGTATTATGTCAAACATTTTCACATAGTGCATGATTTTATACATGACTGATTTGTTGACTTTGTACATGCATGTGCAATCCTGAATTAAACAATGGTGTAGTATGTTTATGCAGAGACTATACATGTCTTTGAAATGTTTAATATGGACAAGAAGTGGGGGGCTGGGGTAAAGATGCCCATTTACCACCCATGGAGAGGGCTCACTGGGCAATGAAGGACTACATCCGTGAGCGTGCATTAACACATTAACAGCATGTGTGTGTATTTGCCTCACAGGGGAGTCTTTTCTCTAATTACTGCTACCTACAGTACGGTTTTAGAGACTTACCCTTTGCTTTAACTCTCTCTTACTCCCATTTACCCCTCTGTCACCTCTATTCCTTTTTTCACCTCTGCACTCTCTTTTCTGGCATTACCTTGCTTTCACTTTCTTTCTATCCATACCTTACCTCACCTTCACCCTTTAGCTTGCGGCCTCTTTTCGCATTTTGCTCCTTCCCCCTGGTATCAAACACTCTTCTCACTGCACTTAACCTCTACCATACCCTCTTCCACTCTCTTCCACGTTCTATGTCTATCTCCACCCCAGTCTGTTTAAATAGAAAACGTAAAGATGATAAAGTCTAATTGATATAATTCATATTTTCTGAAAGAGATACAGTACATTTGAATCTGACTTTTAATTCTTCGTATTGACATCAGTGCCCAAAATGCCAGTCATGTTCATATAGTCTCTGTCTCTACAATGTCAAAAAAGAATAATCAGATGAAACAAGAAGAAAAGAAGTTGCACAGACATCACACACATACAGACATAAGCGGAATGTCCAGGACGCAAATTTAACATGTTACAACATTATCACTTGCACATCGTTTCACAAGGAATATCAGGGCAAGATTGGCAGCTGATTAGCAGCCAATTAAGACGAATACATTATCTCTTGTTGTGTCAGAACGAATGAATATTCATGACCTAACACTGCATTCTGTATAGAAAGTGTATGGCTACTCATTTACATGTGAGAAAGATTTAATTAGAAATGCATATAAACAGGTTTCTTAAAGCCTCCATCTGCATAGGAAAAGGTAAGAAATTAAAGAAAAACAATATTCAACCTTTTTGAACCTGATGTCTGATCAAACAGGGAAAAAAACATGTCTTTCATTTAATGAGACAGCAAACTATTACAAGTAAACAGTAGGTACCAAAACAAAATCTGTTGTACGAAGTATATCCACATGCTTTCATACTGATGAACAGAAGACATACAAGAAAATGCCTAAGTGATTGTCATTCTGTTCCCTGCCACTCTGCTTGGAAATATTTTAAAATAGCTCAAAGACAGCAACCCGCAGCAGGTACAGTATAACACTTCACCAGAGTGTTATCACTGTCAATGTTCTAAATATTTCGCAAACTTTTCTGCATATGCCTTCATCACAGATGGCCAAAAAGACTGTTGGAGAATGACTGCTGTGACATTTTGGATTTAACTTAACTTTAGCTTGCCAAAGACAGTTGCAGCCTATAATAATTTTCATGTTTTTTTTTTATTAGTTTTTCTTTCTCCCCATTTATCGGGACTCCTTCTCAAGGAGGAGAGCATAAGGATGGGATGTGAGGTTAACAATTGTAACATAAAAAAATCAAACATTTTTGCTTTATCGTCACCATGTTCTCAATCTACTTGGAGCTTTAACCCAAAATCTAGCCACAACCTATTCTAATTAATTCAAACAAGTGAGCAGAGGGCTGTTTACACGTGTGCTAAATTGTCTGTGAGAAGAGAACTGACTATCAAATGAGTAGAAAACATCTGTGACTCTCACTCCACTTACTCTTTCTCTTTCCTGTTCTTCTACGAGCACTTCCCTCTGCCACTCCTTAGACAGACCTCCCTTCACTATCATTGACAAATGGATCCCTAAGGGAATGAGTGATTGACAAGTGTGTGCGTACATACACACATAGATGATTGGCAACCATGACATCAGTCAGTGACACACCAATGACTTCCTGTCATGAAGTTTGATTGGCATCTGGTGGGTCCTTCCCCCATTTCAAGCATGTGCTCTCTAATTATGAATCAATGACAGGCAATGTCTGGTCACAAGACAAGGCTTTTTTCTTGCACAGAGGGTTTACACTCAGCTTCCTGTTTTCATGTTACCTTTGCTGAAACCTGACTGAAAAGATGACACAGCAGAATAATATGTCTATGGATGGATTATTTATCGTGGTATTTTTGTTTTAATTTTTGTCTTTTTCATTTGTCCACTTTCTACTTGTCTAGTGCTTGGATTGCTAGATTGGTCAGTGGTGTTAAATATACTTTTCTACAATACTATACTTATAAAAATAAAATTCTTGTTATTACCAAGATGCCATAAATTTGTCAGGTATAATGAAAACACAAAACATGATGTCCATTGCAGATGGAAGGGAGTGATCATGTGGTGATCAGTGTTTGTTAAGCTAATGTGTGCTTCAAAGAGCATCTTAAAGTAGAGAGGGGCTGCTGTGAGCCAGAAACAGACTGGTGGCTAGACCCCCTTCAGCCCCATCCTTCTAGCCGAATTCTCCATTAATTGAGAGAGTGAACACAGTATGTAGGTGAAGAGCTGGGTGGAGTATAATGAGCCTGCAGAGGCAGGGGAGGCGTGGAGTGGGGTACTTTGCCTTCGTGCTAATGCTCCTGTAACAGTACATACTTAGACAGACAGCTTAATCCAAAGACACATGCACACATACAATTTCCACCCAAAGCCGGCTTTCACAATCCTAAAAACACACTCATACAGATGATTTGGATTTTATAGGGTACTCCACCAACAGCAAAATAACCTGCAAATTATAGTGCAGCAACAAAGTGAGTCCTTCTCTACCAGAAACCCTTTCATCTACGCACCATGGCACACATCCAAACACACACTAGCATACCCTATGTACAGATTTGGGCTAATAGGTCTAGCATGGAGCTCAACCATTATGGACTCCACAATGGAGCTAGTCAGTTCTAATGGGGACCACCATTGAGATGGGCTAATAGTTCCAACGACAGACCACTTTAAGTCTATCAGAGGTGGTGTATTATGACCAGAGAGAGAGCAGAGAGAAAGGATGAAAATAAAGAACATAAAAAGTTGTAAATGTGCAGGAGAGTGGTATTGAAGGCATTGATGAAACAAAGTACTCCATACTGAAAGGGAAGGAGGGTACTCCTATTGTAACTTGTCATTTTTTTGTGCTGTTACGCTATGCAGGTTTCAAGTTTCACTAGAGACCAACAGTGAGCACAGATGACAGTGAGCAAACCTATATTCATATAAATACCCACACATACTGTCCAGCACAAAAATGAACACAGAAACCAGAGCAACGAGCATGATTGCAACTAAGCAGGTGAGCCCGCCTGGTTGAATTTATGAGCATCATTATCATGGATTCTCATAAATTTACACCACTTTAAATCTGAAACTTAACAGCATGCACACATACTTTATAACATCAGTCACATAAACACGATGGAGTGGCAACAGCAGTGCTTGTCACTCTCTGGTTCTGGTAGATTCTGTCCTTTCCCAGTCTCACCTAATAGATTACCATATTTTCATTTGTACAGACTGTCTCTCTGTGTCTTTCACAGCCAGCCCTAAAACACACACACACACACACACACAGATGACTGAACAGCTCACAGATCTGGACTCCCAACCCATGTTCATTTTCCTTGTAGACTGTTAAGTTGTGGTTGTATGCATGTGGGAGTGCATGTGCACGCTCACAACACTAACATTTAGAGAGTTTTGAATTGGGGGTCAGGTGATTATCATTCTGGATGATAATCATATCTGATATTCTTTTTCTTTTTTAATTATTGGAATTATTATTTTGTCTTAGTTGCAGATTACATCGATACATTTAAAAATACTCTCGGATTCATCCACCACAATGAGGTTGCTGTCTGTCGTTTAGCTCAATGCATCATGAGTAAATAGATAATCAATGCACATGTGGACAGAATGAGGAATGCACATATAGAAAACAGTGAACAGTGAAGAAATCACTAAAAATGTATTCCACTCTTTTTAAAAACATAAAATTCTTATATATAAAATTATTTTATTTATCATTATTAAATTGAATTCAATTATTGCAAACATACAGAGATTCACATATAGGTTGTTGGTATCGTTGACTACTAATAGTTATCTGCTAAGAAAGGGTTATTTAAGTTATTTAAGTTTGAATATATACCTTAGCCATCTGACCAAGAAAGAGAAAAGATACACAGATCCAACATATTCTTCTATATGACACCCATCTGCATGTGACTGTGTGACCAATTATATTGTATCACCACATGAATATTCATGATGGTAGGATGGTTACCACTATGCACTCACACACACATAAAGATGAGTGGCATATCTGATCGGCAGCTGGCAGCAGCTCAGATGACAGAGCCAGCTGTCCATTTGAAAGGGCATTTCAAACAAACATTTGGAGTCTAGGTGTCTGGGTTAACAATGTGAATGAAGCATTACAGTAATTAAATTAAACTTTTCTACATGTCTACAGCCTGTCTTCATTAATGTGGTGAACTAAATTGCAATCCAGTCTTTTTAGGCAATTATGGTTTAATTTGGGAAAAGCTGCACAGGGAGTTTTAATATAAGCGAGAAATTTACTAGGAAAACATTACATTATTAAAACCTAATGTAACAGCTGTGAATCGACCTATGATAAACATTAACATTTACTACTGTAAAACAAGAGACCCTGGGGTAAGGCTGAGTGTTCCATACCACATCTCTTTCAGAACATTAGGCCATTAGACCAATCAAAGCTGGCCTTAGATGAATATGACGAATCAGCAGCTCAGCCTAGATTGAACTGTACTGAATAGTAGCAATTTGCCAGTCTTTGCCAGTCTACCACTATTACATGCAATCAAATGCAGATAGGGAGCGGGAGCTAGAGGGACCAGACTGAGAGGCAAAAACTGGAATGATGCAACGATTAGGAGTGTGGGGGTGTGAAAGAGAGGTTATAGAAATATGGCTAGAAAGAGGACACAGAGAGAAAGGTAGAAATTATCACTGGTCTATAATCAAGACCCTCTTATGATGATGACAAATGGGGTGCAGAGGAAAGGTCTAAAATATCCTTGGGATTTTTTATATGGTTTCTTAAGGTAGTTAAGGCAAATGTGATGGAGGGATTGTGGGAGTGGTGGTGGGAGGGTAGAATGGATGGAGCGACAGGAGAACATAGAAGGAAGACACAGTTAGATTCAGCTGGAGATTTTGAGTGTACCACACAGGTTGTCCAGACCATAATCAAACAGAGTGGTAGATGGGTGAAAGAAGGATGAATTAACACAGAGAGAAGGCATTGGGGCGTAACCTTCCCCGAACACTTAAGCACTTGAAACACTGCTAATATGGTAAGACAAAGTGATGGAGTAAAGGAGCTAAAAAAGATCCAGTACTTAAGTTGTGTTGTCTTGGAGATGTAACAAAAAGAAACCGCAGCCAAGGATTGTGGGAAAGGCAATAATAGAGAAGGACACAAGATTATGTGGTGTGGACGGTGTACGTATTCATACATAGAACAGCATGTTCAGTGATTGCAGAT
The DNA here is from genome assembly GCF_900324465.2 of Anabas testudineus. Taxonomy (NCBI): domain Eukaryota; kingdom Metazoa; phylum Chordata; class Actinopteri; order Anabantiformes; family Anabantidae; genus Anabas; species Anabas testudineus. The sequence goes on from NC_046629.1 coordinate 24,219,696, forward strand.
TAGTAAATTACTAAAAGAGCAATGAATAGAATAGAATAGAATCCACATTCCTACTTGACCAGTATAAATGACTTTGTAGCTAATGAAGTTAAGAATTCTCTAGATTGAATTGGGTCAAACCTTGATTTTAGAGCAACAGTTTGGTAAATACCTTGTTTTCTGTTTTCTTTTGTGATGTTTGTGGTGCAAGACTTTCTTAAATGGCCTAGAAACACTAGTGGGCTCCGAGTGCTTCTGAAACATGGATGATTTACTCTCTGTACTGTCCCTGAATGCCTCAACAGAGCTTAAATGTATAGACCATCACATGATACCATGTGCGTTTGTGTAATGGTTTGGCCTCAAAATTAGCCATGATAATAAAATGCAGTTAGACTTCAGTGATTTTAATCAATTTATCAGCTGTTTCCTCGTGCCCTGGGTTGTTCTTCCAGAATTACAACAAAATCATTTCTTTTGCTTTGTGACACTGAAGTGTGCCTGTAATGAGTTCCCTTTACTGTGCAGAATCAACTGAAGGTCTTTCCTTTTCAGTGAGCTTTCAATGTGGCCCTATGTTTGGAATAATTTACAAAAAACTACAGTAACACAATTGTGATCCTATTCATACAACTAACACTGCCCCACTTATCTGATGTTTATCCACTCAGACAGTTTTCCTTTTATTTGCTCTTGTTTGAACTGCTGCAACAATCACTGCCAACCAAATAACATTGAGTTGCATTGCATGGCATTTTGTGTGGCACCCAAGCAATTTTATTTGAAAACTCAACAGTAAATCCTCTTTTTAGAATAATCCACAGACCTTGTTATGAATGTTTTTTCACATTTATTTTACCACTGGTAGAAAACAGCCCATGAAACATATTACTGGCAAGGTCCATGGAGGTCGTTTGGGATCACGGTGAACCAACCCTTCATCAGGACTGAATTACTAGGGCTTCTTTTCCATGTTGCAAGGCCTCGCTCCCTCTTGCGGCTTGGGAAATCAAATTACAATGCTAATATATTTCTTAAAAAATTGAGGACTTTGAAGGTCATGCAATAAAAGTGACAATCATGCTCTATTTCACTGTTGTCATGCGACCCAGGGCTGCATTTTGTGTAATGACAGGTTGACACCTCAGGAGAACTTGACATGTCCAGTAGATGAGCAGGATGGTAGGTTTACAGTACAAACAATAACAATGGGCCATACTGCGCAGTACACACTACTCTTCTGTATCCATCCATCCTCTTGTGTTGAAATGTTCTCTTTCAGCAAACAAATGTGATTTGATATATTTTAAGAACATGCTTGGGTGTACAACGACAATATCAAGACAATATTTTGCACTTTTTTTAAACATACTAACTAAACACCATGGGTACAGTTTTAGTGAAAGACACATTGAAGTGAGAACAATGAAAACAAAGTGGAAGAAAAAAGTGGTGACTTTACTAAGCACTGAACCTATTCAGCTAAGTGAATTTATCCATTTTAGCCTAATAACATAATATTTCTCTTTAAACAACCTGCAATTTTGAGATATAATTATTGTGATAAAATGTGACTTTGAAATCTGGACATGTTTTTCAGTGTTCTGGTTCACACAGACTGCTTTTGTAAGTGTATTTTCAAAGGCTCTCACTGTGTTTCGAGATAAAATTGCATGGAAGTGTTTTGCTTAAGATCTGTATCTATGTAATAGCAATCACGTGAAATCCCACTTCAGAAACAACCACAGTGAAAGTAAAAATAAATCCTAATAAGGCAGGAATGAAGGTAGAAAGTATAAAATGTTCATTGAAACACTTTGACCCATGCATGTCGTGTGTAACTACGCCTAATTCACACTAAATGATAGGGTACTGGGTATGTGAGTTAATTACATGAAACAGTTTGGACAGATAATTTTCAGGAAATTGCACCACTCTTAGAGTTGTTGTTGTGAGTGTGTGAGCATGCAACAGTGTTATAAGAACAGAAAAACCCTCAGTGTTCATGTTCAAGGGACGTTTTTGGTTGATATGGTCTGATTGTATGAGGTGTGCAGAGACTGTTCTAATTTGAGTGGCCGTACTGCACAGCTGCTTGTTGGCTAATACAACAAATACTGCTTGTGGCAGTGACACCAACTGTGACCTCATGTTAGTAAAACGGGTCGATCTAACATCTACCTTACGCTTTTAACAAATCTGTGTTATTTGTGATTCTGCATATACACACATTAGCAAAAATCCAGCAGTTAAAAAACTAAATATATATATATATATATATACATATATATATATATATCTCCCCTTTCTTCTCTCCCTTACACACACACACACACACACACAGAGTTACTCACCTCAACAGGCCAAAGCCTATTTTCTTCTTCTTCTCTGTCTCTTCAGGCTCCTCTGCTTTCTTTTTCTCTTTTCCTTTCCCCTTATTCTTTTCTTTCTTCTTTGTTTTTGCTTTCTTTTTCTTGTCTTTTTTGCTTTTCTCCTCTAACTGATCCCCTACTCCCTGGCGGGATGAACTACTTGCAGGGGTATCCCGGCCTGAACTCAGCTCTGAACCATCGTCTAGATAGAAAGAAACAAAAAAGATGATGAGGACTGGAGGAAGTGGGAGTGGAACAGTGTTTAAAAGAGCAGCGAGGATGTTGTAAAAGAAGTAGTAAAAGAAAATACCTACACCGGGTCTGTTACAATATTTATTTATATACACACTGCCCAAAAAAAACTGTCACCACCTTGATTTAACTAAGCAAATAGGTAAAAGCCTTCCACTGGATAATTACTGCATGGATCATTAATTTTCAGCTGGCAACAAGTTATTTAACTCTAACTGATGCAGTAAGTAGCTTCTCTTTTCTTAAACAACCATGTCTGAAGACGACCACATCCTGTGGTCGTAGAAAAGAAGTTAATCAGTTTCAAAAGGGTCAAATTATAATTATAAATTATTCATTATTAAGAAAGGTGGTTGAAGTAATGTACCCATCATGCCTACTGCCCACCGTACAAGCCTGTGGGGGCAGTGCTATGATCTGGGGTTGCAGCAGTTGGTCAGGTCTAGGTTTAGCAACGTTATTATATATATATATATATATATATATATATATATATATATATATATATATATATATATATATATATAGAGAGAGAGAGAGAGAGAGAGAGAGAGAGAGATAGATATAGATATAGAAATAAGTCAACATAAAACAGACACATGATGTTTAACTTTATCCACAGCAGATTTATTAACTTTACAGTGAATTAATGAACTCTTAGAAATAAGTAAGTGTGAATGTTCAAAGCGTAAACTGTGATGCCTCATTACTTCTTCAACAGACTGGAGGTCTGGCCATGAATAACAATGATCAGACTCACACACACACACACACACACACACACACACAATTCAGATTTTATAAGATAACCAAACCAAATTAGTTACTTCAATTGAGATTTAACTTTGTGTGAAGCTTCAGCCTTAATTACAAAGACTGTCTACCAACAGGATGGAATTGTAATTGTCTGCCTGAAGAGTCACAGCCTGATGCTTATATTATATCCTTGTTAGCTTTCCCATGAGAAGCTGCAAACCGAACATAACCACAATGGACACAACTGTGATCTCTGCCTTCTTTAAAACAACCACAATTTACTTTGACCAACTTGAGTTACTGCAGTGTCTCTGCACTATTGCTTAAGTAAACATCAATGAAAGTGAAACCAACTATGATAATTTGTGATTTGCAATAAAGCATATCAAGTGTTAACTCTGCCAGTGTTAGAGACCTATTACCATCAGTTCGCATCATATAAAGACACTGTGCTATTTTTGTTACCATATCAAACAACAGTATATTAACCTGATGAACTTTAAAACTGCCATGTTATAATAGACTGGGGTCATTATAGCACTATAACAAGATTTTTTTCTGTTTATGACGGTCGAGTCGTAGAAAAATAAGGAATAAAGGAAAAGGGAAAGAACTAAACAAATAAGTAAATTGACAGCTATACGGAGGTATCGTGAAAAAAGATGGACGAAGACTGACAGAAAATAAGAAATAAAAATGGCCCTAAAAGCCATTACAGCTGAGATGAGACATCAAAGTCATTGTCTCAAAGCATGTATGAAACAGAATTCACTGGAAACTGGGTAGCACTGGTGTGTTTGCAGGACCTCACACAAAGCATCATCTATGAATCCAGACTAAATATTTACTGTCCCTCACAGTCTGTGGGTAAAACTGCTAATCTAGCTCTCTCAAACTGACAGACAGCAGTTGATAAGCATTTGGCTTTGACACTGAAGTGAAAGAAATAATTTACTGGAAGATCATGAAAAAAAACGCTAAGATACAGAAATAGAGACACAGAGAGGAGCAAAGCGAGAGACCTCTTCATTGAGCTTCAGAAAACTGTTCTCTGTCAATTAACAGCAACTCGCAAAAGTGTTGAGCATTTAGAAAGATGGTGACAGATGCAGCCACTGCGTGTGTGTGTGGTGTTGACATGGCCTATTAGTCCTATCCTGTGTGAGAGTAGTGATCTGAAACAGCCCAACTCATTACTCTGGTGGTGACTGATAAGAGTTTGCTGCTAATAATACTGCTGGGAATTGAACTGCACCTCCTAGTGATGCAAACCAAACAGCTAACATTTAGTTCCTGGATAAATATTTAAAGCAAAAACCCAACTCAACATTCAATCACATATTGCAGCAAAATGCTACCGCATTGCCTCATATGTGTTGATAATTTCAGACATGATATACTTATCAGAAAATCCTTGTCTAATTTGAATGAAGAATGTGAAATTGAGGAACACACTGTGCAAAAAAACCAAGCTACGAGTATCACTACATAAGAAAAATCCCTTTAGAGTCACTGAAGATATACAGTATGTCAAAGCATTAAATTTGAGTTACACAGATAACATTTTTTGGAAGTGTGAAATACATGAACATCGAGTTAGGATTAGCTGTCCCACTAAAGCTCTTTTCAATAACTGATGTTAAAGAATGTTTAAATTGTTTTTGTGCTTCTTTGAATTGTCAAGAGAAAAAAAAGCTGCTGCTTCATGACTGGTACCAAAAGTGCAACAGAATAAAAATACAGCAACAAAACAGCACATATCCAGAGACACATTCTCCCTGTCTTTCATGACTAACGTTTTCATGCTTCTTACCATCATCGTCTTCAGCTGGTCCATCATAGGACTTATCAATAGCTGCTCTAAAGCTCTCGTTGCAGCCTCTCCCCCTGACCATATTTGGACGAGGACGGTGGAATGGGAGGAGTTCGTTCTTTCTGTTAATCTCCGACATGGCCGTCTGGAGACTCTCCAATGAACTGGACTTCTTCAAACCAAGGGTAGGGCCAAGTTCTACAGGAGTTGATGGCACTGGGGTGACAGAGAGACACAAAATGGCAGACAGATTTAATAGTTTCAATATAAATTAATCCTGGCATTGTCATCTTGGAATATGCGTGTGACAGATGAACATCTTTTCATCACCACAGGATGTGTCTTCTGACATGTTGTTTACAAAATCAGAAGCTACTCACTGCATCAGTTAGAGTTAAATAACTTGTTGCCAGCTGAAACATAATCATTCGTGCAGTAATTACCTTATCTATACCTACATTACCTATTTGCTTAGTTAAAGGTGGTTAAAGGTCAATGTGGTGACTTCTTTTTTGGATGAGCAGTGTGTAACAACAAAGAACTTTTAATCCATGTATATTGCAGGAAATAGCCAGTTTAGTCTAGGCCTGACCAGGCTACCAACAGGATTATCCCTGCTGAGCCTTGCTCTGATCGGGTTAAAAAGTCTGTGGCAACACAAACCAGGAGCCAGAAAGACCACAGCATATGTGAACTCTGGAGAGCAGAGTCAAGAAAAACAACAGTGATGCAGTTAACTATGCTGTTGTTGAGTTTGTGATGGATGTGAAGTCGGCTTCACTGTTACCGGTTCGCCATCCATCATCACAAGTATACTGAGAGAGATATTACTGAGGGAGGGAGGGATCTAGTGGAAAGGATGATGAAGAGGAGAGCAACGGAAGAGAACACAGCGCAGTGGAGGAAGTGTAGTAAACAAGGGAGAGTAAGGTAGAGACCAGACATGTGGTGGTTAAGCCTTAGTATTTGGTATTGAAAAAAAGGAAGACATGCCAACCTTGCATGTTCTTTATTAAGGAGACTACCAAACAAATGTTGTTGCACAAAAACAAAAGCTAAGACTAATGACTGCTGACTGCTGAAGCTGGACTAAGTTCAGCCTTGCAACTGTGATGTTTCCACCACTTATGAGGAAATGCCTAAAGTGAAACAAAAGTGAGGAAGAAGGTAATGTGAGCTTCCAATTTGGTTGATCACTGTGTGTCACCTAAAACACCGATGACAGAGAAAATGAGGGAGAAAGGGAGACAGGAAAAGAGCAAATTCAGTTTCCTCCAGGGAATACCAGGGTGGCAGAGAGGAAGACAAAGAAAAATGGGGATGGAGGGAGGAAGGCTGGGCTTCCTGCCAACTCAAAATACTGGTAATCCTTACACACAGACACATTTTGGATTCCTTGCTGGCTCTGGCTTGTCGATATGATGCCACTGTGATTCATGATAGCTAAACCTGCATCACTTTAGCTAATGATTCCCTATACACACATGACTGCTCTTTGTGTGTGCGTGTGTGTGTGTGTGTGTGTGTGTTTCTAAGAGCAAAGGAGATGAGAGGGCTGATGTGACTTCCACATCTATTTACAAAACCATTAACCAAACACACACAGAGTAATATCACACAGGGAATGTATGCACATGCATAATGTAAGTCAGCTGCAAGGAGAGGAGATGGACAAGGGCCATAACGCATGACACTCCCATCCATAAACACAGACCACTTCACATTCACATGCATAGCAAAGGAGTAAACATCATTCAAGTGCTATGTGATTAATCTCTACTGAATCAACCCTGGACTGGTGCTGCAGAGCTGCTAAACATAGTCAAGTCTACAGCAGAAAACAAAAGTTTGCTTTGAAGTAGCCTAAAGTAAACTTCATCACATACTGAGAGTAAAGCAGAGTCTTCAATCATAGAAAACAAATATATATAAACTATTTTTATGACATGCTGCATAAAGAAAAATGTAGGCCAATAAAAAAAGCATATGTGTGCCCATGTTAATAGCTAATCCACTTTTTGAACACTCTAAGGGCTGCGGATTACAGCTTCCAGTAATATTTAAACCAAGGCCACCAAAGGCATGAATAAACTCAACATGACCTGTCCAGGATTACTGATGTATTATTCCCTTTATTAACGCTCTAATCACAGTCCTGAAACTCTCCGAGCCATCATGTAGCACGAACAGCAATATGCTTAAAACAACACGTGATGTTTTTATTTCAGTTACAATAAATCAATAATAAAGAATACTGAAGCTCAAAAGACATGTCTACACTTGTGCACACCAGTGTTTACTCATGCATGACTTTCTATAGATTAATATATGCCCTACGAAATGTGCACAAGATCTTAAACCCAATACAAGGAGCTCAGGATCTCCAAAGTTTGGAGGCAGCTGGAGTCAGTTTAAGTAGTATAATACAAAAGAGCACACAGCCAATGACCTTGTGTCCAAAGTTATCTGTTTGCAGTGGGCTGGAAAGTGGGATGAAATAAACAGTATTATAAATAGCTCTGTGGTATTGGACTGGGTAATCAGGGAATGAACACACACACACGCACACACACATAATCACAAATATAGCTATAGCTACACAGACAGTGGATGATGAGCTGCATCTACATACTCAAACACAAAGTATTTTGCAGTGAGTAGCAGGATTTGTGTCATAAATGTAATTACTGCTGTCCAACTGTAAGATGATAGAATTAAGCTGCTTTTAAAGAGAGAGAGAGAAAGAGAGGGAGTGAGAGAGAAGGGATGACAAGCAAGACAAGAGTAACAAAGTGGTTTGTGGGAGAGGACAGAAGACGGGGAGAGTGGGGAGCTGGCAGATGAAGTACACACTCTGAGAGGATGCTATAGAGAGAATAGGAATAAAAGCAAGGAATATAGGAGGGACAACAGGACAGAGACAGAGTAGGAGAGAAGAAAGAAAGAAAGAAAAAATTAAAAAGCAAAACACACAAAAAGAGGGAGCGTCAAGCTATCCCAGGGCTATTCTGTTGGCAGGAAAGCAATGGGCTACTGTCAAAGTCAAAATTACACCAAGGAGCAGCTCAGCAGCAACAAAGCCAGCAGACTCAACACCACCAAAAACCTCTGCACCAAATCACTCTTCACAAGCTTTGATGAAGGCAAAGGAGATGAAACTCAATCCATGCATTCTATTTTTCCTTTAAAATATGATTAAAGATGATTTTAATAATAATGACGACAGACTTTATTGATTCCCTTGAGGAAATTGTTGTTTGTAGCTGCAGTAGATGTTGGTCTCAGTGTCTTGTCTAAGGATGCATGTAGCCATGAGGAACCAGGAGTCAACTCACCCTGGGGTTTATAGACGACTGCTCTACTGACTCAGCTGCATGTCGCCCAAATTTTCAACTAATTCTTTCATCTGTGCTTAAGTTACATAAAAGCATTAATCACAGCTAAAAGAAAAATCACTACTCAACCCTGCTGCAATGTTCAATGACAGTTTTATTCTTATATTTTTCATTCATCCTAATGCAATGACATGGCCTTTAACAGGTGTGTATGTATTTGTGTGATTAAGCAGAAATCCATAACCAGAAAGTCCTGCACTAGTCTCATCTCAGTAGCTTTGACTTAACATCCCTATTAGTGAAGACATGAATGTTTTCACAAAGTGTAACTGTATAACAACAAAGAACTGCACAGTTCTTGAATGTTTTTATAATTGCACCATATCTGCACCAACTGAGCAGCTGCTCAAGCACTAAAAATACTTACCACTAAATTCAGCCATAGAAAACTGCTCCAAAGTGAATCCATCACAGAGAATGTAATTGATTAGTCCAGGACAGAAACAAATGGCCTCCCCCTCACTGTGCCTCTCTCTGTCAAACATCATACACTATACAGTACAGCACATGTCAGTGATCAGTGTGCAGACTCTGATAGAGATGAATGGCTGCACCAGCAAGAAACGACAGCACTGACCATCTCCTGATTACCGCTCACCTTTATTGGCTTACTGGGGGAGATGGAGATGGGTCAAAGGGTATTCAGTATACTTAGAGACAGCCGAGGTATTGAAAAACAGACTAAATGGAAGTATAATGGTAACAACGACGGGGAAAGCTGCTTAGTTCAGCTGTTTGGATCCAGTGTATAAGAGCTAATGTATGGTGGCATCGGGTAGTGATTGCACACATGCACACAGACACAAAGTGTCTCAAAGTGCTGCTCTCCCTGTGACAAATTAATCCATCAATCCACATCAGCCTAACAAGGTGGCTTTCAGGTTAATTCCACAGCAAAGTCTGCAAGAGCCAGAGAGACTTGGAAACAATGAAAAACCTAAAAAAAAAGAAAAACCAAAGCGGAATAGAGAAATGAAGAGACAATCACAGAGAGAGGGAGACAGAAGGGGATATAGAGAGACGTGGCTCTCTAAAGACGCAGTTTTGGCAGAGCTTGTCAGTGTGTGACTGTTGTCAAAGTCAAAGTTCCACTAGGGAGAGATTCAGACAATGGACTGCACCCGTCTCCCTCAGCATCATGCTGGTCCCCTCACACACACACACACACGTTTTCCGATGATGTTCGTTCTAAGCTCCTCTGCCTGTTTGTCAGTGTCTAAGCCTGAATGGCGTTGGCAAGAAAGAGTGAGGGAGTGAAAGCGAGAGACAGAGACGGAGAGAGAGGGAGAGGGAGACTGAGCTGGGAGCTGGTGGTGGGTGGAGGGACCAAAATTAGGCAACACAAAGACATAAAATTACAACAAAAGCAGTTTGGCTATTGAGCATTTTATAATAGCAGTATACTGCATGAAAAACTTGACTTGGGTGTATTTGTATACGGGAGTGTCCTCACAAGTGCAGACAGATGAGAATAAAATCTGCAAAACAGAACCATTACGCCAGTCATCACTTCTTTAACAGGCATCTTTGTTGGGACTTGTGCGACTAGTCTCACTCTCACACACGTTCAGTGCACACTGTACAGAAGCTGAAAGACATTTGTTTTCATGCACAGATACTCCCTAGATACACACACACACACACACACACACACACACACACACACACACACGCAACAAGCTTTTCCTCATTCCTGTGGATTTTCACTGTTCACCATTTATTTTCACAAGGAATCATCTCTCCTGTAATGATTCCATAACACACACACTTGGAGGGCTACAGGCTGTCCCCATCAGCAAAGGAAAACACAGTGAAAGAAACACAGCTGCAAACATTTGTTTTATGTCCCGTCAGCAGTTTTTCTGTGCGCGAGCGTGTGTTTGACTGTGCTGTCCTATTTAAAGCTGTTTGAGAACAGTATCAGTCTGTATTTGAGACAGATACCGACTGATATATTCTGTTTTTTCTTTCTATCACCATGCTACTGTTCATGTTTGTACAGTAACATCATGTATTATGACAGCGACTTAAATGATTTCAGCTTGGAATTTAATTGGAGACATCCCCTCTGTCAGTGTAACTGTATTTCACGTATCTGCTTCTGCAACTGATCAGATTTATTACTGGAATGATTAAGCTCCCACTTCTCCAGTAGAAGTGTGTCTGACAGTTGTACATTCTGCATGAATATCTACAATAGTGGCATGCTGAACTCTATACATTGTAATCACACTTACATAAAACTACGTTTTAAAATGTGCTGAAGGGAGTTGCACAGCTTGCTCAACTGAAGCCTCCACATACGGGAAATGCATTTAGTCACAAAAATGCACTCAGTCACACACACCCGCTCACTTTCAGAGTTTCAGCACACACATGCACAGACACTTTGTAAAATGGTCTCCTATTTCCATCACTTTGCATCTCAGATTCTGCAAAATTATAATATAATGTAAAATCTTCCAAGGTTCACATTTTCCACAGGATGATGGAGCCTTTCCATTACCATAATGGCAACAGTTGTGTGTGTGTGTGTGTGTGTGTGTGTGTGTGTGTGTGTGTCTGTGTGTGTGTCTGTGTGTGAGGGTGGCTAAGTGTGTACTTGTGGTGTAGTTGCCCGGTGGTTTCTTGGGGTGTGGAGGAAAAGACCATTGCTGGAAGAGAACACAGCATTCCCAGAAGCCATGATTCCAGGACCTACACTCCCCACTCTCTCACCAAAGTCAGCAGCTGTCTGACATCAGTTATAAAAAATACATGAGAGCAAAAGAAAGTGGGTTGGTAAAAAAAAAAAAAAGAAACGTCAGGCCTGCCAGGCACACACACTCTTTATCAACCCTCTGGGCAATGTGACATTATAAAATAGAAGTTACGTTGACAAAAAACAGGTATGGGGACTGCCCCAATAAGCTTCAGTGATAAAAAAAAAAAGTCTGGCAGACAACAAGTGGAAAGAGATATAGGCCCTTGAAGGCTTTAGTGGACATTCAACAGGCATGGTAGTGAGGAAAACACAGCTACAAGTAGAAAGGTTGGAAAGTGGAGTCAGATTTATAAATGAAAAACCATCAGCATTCACCTGGAAACTTTGTAGAATGAATTTAAGCCAAAATCCAGGTTAATTTAGATTCAGAGAAGGAAGGAAATGAAACGGTAAATTAAACCACACACTGTAACACACAAAGATTGTCATGTTGTCTGCCAAGGTTACAGTAAATAAATCGTTAATATGGGGGAACCCGGGACCTCCAGTGACTGTGTGAGTCAATCAGAGTAGGAGAAGGTCAGACTAGTGTAACTAATTACTGAAACAATATGTTCAAAATGTTTTACTAATGATCTGGATTTACTGCATTTATTCAAACATGCATTAGTATTTAGTCCCTTGTTGTGCGTCTCTACAGTGTTCAGATCAAATCTGATCGACTTACTGGTCAAATCACAGGTATGAAGTCTAACAGGTAACTGCTGGCTGAAGTGTATGGTTCTAATGCAGAACTCTGCGCGTGTTTGCAAAGCCGAGAACATTAAGGAGTAAAATGTTTTGTTTAGGTTTTTCTTTTTTAATTAGCTCAGCTTTGGCAGTGAGCGACAATGTGCTCTCCAGATACTGGCATACAAAGGAAATTCATCAACATTGAGACTGATTGATGAACATTTTGCACCTGTAATCAATTCACAGTTATTTTTTTTCAGTTTCATTGTCTATTGACTTTTGTTTTCCGATGTTAGAAGAGGAGGAAATCAGTTTTTTATTGGTTTTAATTCTAATAAAATGTTGTTACACACACACACATCCTTGCATTCTTTCCATATGTTGTCTTTTATGCTCCTAATAGTCTTGCTCCCTTGGGAATGCTTATGGACATAAAACTGCAATACCACATGTAGAAAACTTGAGGCACAGCAGAAAGTGTAAAAGGCTGGACTGATTGACAAGAATAAAGTGGCACACAGAAGGACAGGCACACAGAGTGGAATGAAGTAGAGTGCTCTTACATTCAAGTAGCTACAAATGAAATGGGGGAGACTTCAAGGCAAAGCGAAAAAAGAAAAGTTTGACACCAAACTTTTGAAAAGAAGTGTGTGCCAGGATGCTGAGGTGAGAGGTTTAAAAGCACCAGTCACATTTGTTTCCCTGTGCTCTTTTTCTCTTACCGTTAGGAGCATGCCCTTGTCTATGCAAATCTGTAAAAGCAACCACAGTCATAGAAAAAGCCCTTATCTTCACTTCTACTTGCTTTGGCAAATCTCACTTTCATGCACACTTTGGACAAAGCAAGGAGGTTTACAGGTAGATGGGTGATTTACAGTACTAAAATAACAACAACAACAACAGAATAAACAAGGAGAAACACAACTAATGCAGATGCTTCGACAAAGTGGTACAACTAAGCAGGCCCAGGTGATTCTGATTTTATATCTATAGGTCAAGAGTAAAAGATCTAAGTGAGTGAGACAGACAGCAGGCGCTTCGGTCAAAAAGACTGCGCATCTGGTTAGTGTTTCAACAGGAACACTGAATAGTGCATTTAGATGTATGGGAAACACATCAGTAAACAGGGCTGGGAAATGTAGCGGCCTGTGGTGGCTATGGCCTTCACATGTCCAAACACTCAAATACCTGTGACTGTATTTCAAGAGAGGTGAAGAGGAGCCGCATGTATAGGAAGACAGAGGCTGCAAGAGGAAAAGTGAAAGGGAATGTATGTATAGGAACGATGGGGAAAAGAGAGAGCAGAGGTTAATTTGATTGTAGGAGGAAAAAACAGTTTCTCTATGATGATGATGTTTGGTCATACATCATGATAGAATGTATTCTGATCAGACATTGAACCCAAGTGTCCAGTCGAGGGCCAAAATACAAACATTTCATCACTTCAGGCCTCTCATGCCCCCAATGCAATATTACACTTAAAACAAGTTAATTTTCTTGCTGACCTCATGTCAGGGAAACGATTTTCTAGAGTTCAGTTTGGTTATTATACCATCCACTTAATATCTGTGACTTTGTCTCTGCATTCTGGAGTCTTTTAAAAACAATTTATTTAGAAACAATTGTGTTAAATTTGGATCTGAAATGTGAATATGTTTCCATGTCTTTCTGTCTCTATAATTTTAATTATGTGCAGATGTACTCACCTGTAGTGTTTCCAACAGGGGATCCAACGTTGCTCTCATCTGCCACTGAAATAAAAACAAACAATATAGATGAAAAACAAAATGAATATAGATGCATGGACACACTGTACACTCACACACCGAGTGATGCTTTATAGAAGACTCTTTCCTTCACCGCTACATTTTCATTTTCTTGTCACTGAATTAACCCCTGTGCAAAAGTTTTTTTTCTCCTAAAACACTTTTTAAACCATTACGGCCGTTCTCCTTCCTGTCTTTGTCAGTCTACATCATTCTCTATCACACTATTATTCTTTCTGTCTCATTTATAAGATGGCAGAGTAGCTGCTCCCTTTTTCTGTGATGTTGAAACAGCTTCACAGCAACAGAAGTAATTTCCCTTCCTCCCTTCTCTCTTACTTCATTTGTCATTTACCCTCCCTTCCCTCCTTCAGTCTCTCATCCTACTTTCTCTTTTCACCATGGCCCCTTGGTCCTTCATTTTCACCTTCTGCCCTTTACCCTCATATGTCTCCTTCTATGTTTTCATTTTTTCTTTAGTTACTCATTCCATCCAGTGGCATTCTCCTCCCTCTTCTGCTCCTTTGATCATCGATCCCTCCATCTCTGCTCCCTGTTAATCCTTGTTTCACTTTCTACTTCTCCCCCAGTTCTTCTTTTGCTTTTCATCACTCCTTCCTAAAGTCAAAAAGCACCTCTTCAGTACCAACAAGGACCACATTGACTGGAAGCCCACTGCCAAATACACCAACACACACAGACCACAGAAACTAAGCAGTAATGTGGCTTCTTGCAGCAAATATTTTTCTAATGCAAACCAAGCCTAAAGTGTAATTCTAGCTGCGTGAGTGTGTGTCTGATGGCATCTGTCTGTGGTGAATCAACGTCACTGCTTCACAGTTGTCTGTGGATCAGTGTGCGTGTGTGTTCCTGCTTCAGCAGATCTGTAAATGCCACGTGTGTGATGCACACAGAAGGGTGTTTGCAATGAAATAATTGCTAACATGCAATTTATTCACAACTTCACTATCACAGTGTATGTGCGGTAATAAAAACCTTACAGTAAGGAAAAAAAGAGCCTGAGATGGAGAGTGTGAGGAGGACAGTAACAGGAATTTAAAAGCAATATTCAATTGTTGTTAAAAGTTTAATCAAGCTGGGGTGAAAAAATTTAAATCAGGACATATTAATATAAAAATGACTTTATGTAACTGACCCACGACTAAACTGCTGAGAATGCTGTTTTAGTCGTTCTTTCTACTTTGTTTTTCCTTCACACAAATACACTTGAACACAAATACAACTGCCTAAATGGAGCATGGACTCATAACCAAGCATAATGTGACTAGAAGTACTACAATGCAGTTGTGAGCCTCCAGTGACCAGTGACATTGTGGTTTACATGCATGTTTGTCCAGAATCATGCTCTAGTTCAAGTTTAGGCTTCGGTCCAAGTGAGGGATTGTGCCAGATGTAATATTATTCCTTCCAGGCATTTACGAGATATAGCACTGATGAGAATGGGACATTCATGAGGTCACAGTGATTCTGATCACCAAAATCAGTTCATCCTAAGTGACAATTTGAGCTGAATTTGAATAAAACTCCCTCAAGTCATTTGCAACAAAAACTGGATGAACATGAGGCAACTGTGACCTTGACCTTTGACCTTTCCCACCAAAATCTAAACGGTGTATCATTGAATCCGCAATTGACGCAATTCACTTCAAGCACTACTTTGATACCGGATTCAGAAGAGGTGGGATTCCATATGGGCGACAGCCCAAAAACATAATGTGACACTGATAAACCTTATGACACAGGCTGATTATACATTAGACATTTAGAGCTGGACAGATTGACAAGAGTAGAAAAAAGGAGAAAAAAGATTCACTGTAAAAACTACTGTGAATCACTAAAACTACAGTAAATCACTAAAACTACTGTAAACTGTGAATCACTAAAACTACAGTAAATCACTAAAACTACTGTGAATCACTAAAACTACAGCGAATCACTAAAACTACAGTGAATCACTAAAACTACAGTGAATCACTAAAACTACTGTGAATCATTAAAACTAGTGAATCACTAAAACAACTGTGAATCACTAAAACTACAGTGAATTCTTAAAACTACTGTGAATCACTAAAACAACTGTGAATCACTAAAACTACAGTGAATCACTAAAACTACTGTGAATCACTAAAACTACAGTGAATCACTAAAACTACTGTGAATCACTAAAACTACAGTGAATCACTAAAACTACTGTGAATCACTAAAACTACTGTGAATTCTTAAAACTACTGTAAATCACTAAAACTACTGTGAATCACTAAAACTACAGTGAATCACTAAAACTACAGTGAATCATTAAAACTAGTGAATCACTAAAACAACTGTGAATCACTAAAACTACAGTGAATCACTAAAACTACAGTGAATCACTAAAACTACTGTGAATCATTAAAACTAGTGAATCACTAAAACAACTGTGAATCACTAAAACTACAGTGAATTCTTAAAACTACTGTGAATCACTAAAACTACAGTTAATCACTAAAACTACAGTGAATCACTGAAACTACTGTGAATCACTAAAACTACAGTGAATCACTAAAACTACTGTGAATCACTAAAACTACAGTGAATCACTGAAACTACTGTGAATCACTAAAACTACAGTGAATCACTAAAACTACAGTGAATCACTAAAACTACAGTGAATTCTTAAAACTACTGTAAATCACTAAAACTACAGTGAATCACTAAAACTACAGTGAATCACTAAAACTACAGTGAATCATTAAAACTAGTGAATCACTAAAACAACTGTGAATCACTAAAACTACAGTGAATCACTAAAACTACAGTGAATCACTAAAACTACTGTGAATCATTAAAACTAGTGAATCACTAAAACAACTGTGAATCACTAAAACTACAGTGAATCACTAAAACTACTGTGAATCACTAAAACTACAGTGAATCACTGAAACTACTGTGAATCACTAAAACTACAGTAAATCACTAAAACTACTGTGAATCACTAAAACTACTGTGAATTCTTAAAACTACTGTAAATCACTAAAACTACAGTAAATCACTAAAACTACAGTTAATCACTAAAACTACTGTGAATCACTAAAACTACAGTGAATCACTAAAACTACAGTGAATCATTAAAACTAGTGAATCACTAAAACAACTGTGAATCACTAAAACTACTGTGAATCACTAAAACTACTGTGAATCACTAAAACTACAGTGAATCACTAAAACTACAGTAAATCACTAAAACTACTGTGAATCACTAAAACTACAGTGAATCACTAAAACTACAGTAAATCACTAAAACTACAGTAAATCACTAAAACTACAGTGAATCACTAAAACTACAGTGAATCACTAAAACTAGTGAATCACTAAAACAACTGTGAATCACTATGAATACAGTGATCTAAAACTGACAAGTAAATCAACTAAAAACTACAGTAAGTCACCTAAAACTACAGTGAATCACCTAAAACTACAGTAAAATCACTAAACTACAGTAAAATCACTAAAACTACAGTGAATCACTAAAACTACAGTGAATCACTAAAACTACAGTGAATCACTAAAACTACAGTGACCAAAACTGCTTGCCTTATTATGTTCTGTAAAATAATTCTCTAACAAAAGTCCGTAGTTACTTGTTCCATGCTTACCAGAGTTAGTTCAGATAGTTTTGTTAATCTAGATTACCATATCCATGAAAAAGTATGTGAGCCTTTTGAAATTTCATGTCTTTCTGCATTCATCTTAGTCACGAGTATTATAAATATAATGTGCTTAAAGAACTATCTTTCATTTCTCGTCATCTCGTGTGTGGCTCTCTTTAGGTCATTCTATAGCATCTCTTTTGGTTTGAGGTCTGGGCTCTGACTTGACCACTCCAAAAGACGGATTTAGTTTTTCTGAAGCCATTCTGTCGTGTGTTTTGGGTCATAGTCCAGTTGCATCGCCCAACCCGAGTTCCAGCTGACATACAGACATTCTCATATTATCCTAAAGAATTGACACAGGGGATGCTGGGCTATAAGAAAACAGCAGAAAAGCGATTCAGAAGGATACAGGCCAGTCTAAAGAGACAGCACTCATCCCCATAGATGGAAGGTCCTCCCCTCTGTACTATTTGGAGATATAAAACAGCTTTGTATCCTAAGATAAATCTTACTGCTCTAGTATCAGTAAAAATTACTGCTCCTTGATATTTTGAGAATAAAAACACGTCTCGCCATTCAAGCAAACATGAGTTAAATTCTAATTTGTTTGTCACACATTTACTGAAAATCCAGTATGTAAATAATAAAGGGGTGTTGTACAGATACACACTACACATCATCAGTTTTTCATTCTTGTAGAAATAGATGCATATGTTATTCAAATAGTCGCTTGCTCTTTTGTCTCATTTTCTCTCACACACAAACACACACACAGCTGGCAGTGGAGCCAGCCTGAGGAGGAGGACTGAGGGAAATGACATTTGAAACAATAAGCTTTTTGTTGTGCTGCACCATGCGCTGCCACATTACATAGATGCATACACATATTTCTAACGTTGCCTTTTTAACAGTCCCTGAAATGTCAATGAACCCTCGCTTAGAATATCAGTAGTCAGAGAGCAACAGGTGATGGAGATGTCGGTGAAAAGTGGGATCACAGCAGCCGCAAAAGTAGCCTTTCTAACTTTGGCATAAATAAAATGCCATAATGAGTCTTATCTTTCTCACCGTCTCAGTCAGACATCAGACAAATGAAACAGATAGAGCGGTTGGAAAAAGTGCCACAACCATGACATTCCACAGTCAGGTCAGGTCAGACTGTTTTAAGCCACTGTTTTAAAACCCCTCCCTCACAGCAAGGCAACAACATGACCAAGTGTTTCTTCTCCACTTTCTCTGTACTGTATGGATGAAATTTTCACCCTATGACTCTCAGACTTTAATGTGCCAGATTTCATTGTTATTAGTTGAGGTGGAGCTCTTTTGAACTATTATGGATCAAACTGCAATGATCATTATCTCCATTAATCGACATATTGTATTGTTTGTAAAAGTTCTGGGAGAAAGGCTGTCACAATTGTTCTCAAAGTGGTTTTATGTGTTTTCTTAAATGTGGACACTTCGTCTCCACAGTTTTACAACTGGATATCAGTACTCAGGGTCAACGCAGCATTTGTTTTTGGGATATCAAGATTATCCCACGCAGCTGATTTTAACATTTTGACAGGCAACATCAAAGTAACAAACAGAGATACATGCAGTTTCTGTAATAAGCATAAGAAGTCATGACTTGATGACTAATAACATAAATGCATCATCCCACCCACAACTGCAAGATCATGCAACATGCATAAATGGTTCCCCACCTACACGTGCAGCTGTGTCTATGTGTGTAACTGTAGGAACATCTACAGTGTGCAGTACAACCCTGCAGAGGTGTTGGTCTGCATGTAGCTTTGAAAACATGCCATCAGTGCAGCAGGCATGCATCAGCAGGAACATTTAAAATTGATAGGGGATATGATGCATGCAGCAACCACGCAGAGCAAATAAACAGAAAAATCACCCCACCAGTGTGCTGTTGGTTCTGACTCGTACCCAGGTCCATGCTCTTAGAGGCTTTAATGTGCTGGAACTGCCGCTGGCTTTGAGCAGGAGACTGGGGCTGAGCCGGACTAGAGATGTGAGAACAAATGAATAGCATAATCATTATCTATAAGCTTGTCACTGCTAATATACACTATGTGTGAATTCTTGGTGTGTTTATTTGTGTATAATTTATCTCTACACATCATTCATTGCTGAAAAGCTCAGTTGAGCAACTTTGTAAGACAAAACAAACACTAACACACACCTTTCCTGTAAGTAGGAGTGCTGAGTGATGCTGCTGAACTCATGTCCACACAGCTCACCCTCCTCTTCCTCATCCATGTGAGAATAACTCCCATTGGTCACTGGAAACAAAGGAAGCAACACTCTGCACTGAGAACAAAAGCAGTGGTGATAACATGCAGCAAAAAGAACATACATGTCACAAGAAGGTTCAAAGGGCTAGCCAGTGAATGAGAGAGAGCCTTTCTGTCCAGATACTGTCCACCAGCACACCCAAACCAAAAGAATCATCTGCTCATGCACTTTAAAGGAACACACGTGGAAAGCAACTTATTGAGCATATGGATGAGAAGAGAAGTGAATTATGCTGCAGGATTATTTTTAAATGTTTGAAAAGGGGCATCCTAACCCTAACCCTCGGATACTCAAATATTTGGTGAAGAAGTAGACAACCAAACACACTTTTACTGTATTGTACTTTCATAAACTTTTTCTATTGTCCATCCAATGGGGAGAAGAATATAAACACCAGAAAGCAGAAACTGGCAAGCACTCATGAGAATAAAATCTAGAGGGAGGAAAAGACAAGAGAAAGAGCACAGAAACAGACAGAAAGATAAGCAGTTGGATTAAGACAAATATAAAGAAAACACAAAGAGGATGAACATCACAAAGGAAATGCAGCTGCTTTGCATCTGCAGTGCTGGCTGCAGATGTATCGTCGTGATATGGCTGCGTCTGCTGGATAAACAGAGTTTATGACAACTACACACACACACACACACGCACAGACACACAGGCAATGCACCCGAGCACAACGTACATACAGTCATCACTTTTCAGAGTGCAAAGATGCTGCACAGCACATCGTAGCATTCCTACACAACCCTCACTGTCTGTCCTGTGCTGCAGCCACACACGTGTGACTGAAAGTAAGGGGAGTGGAGAGGAAAACAGCAGCCTCTGAAGATATTGCATCCTCTCATCTCCAGCCCTTCTTCTCACTCTCTCTTTCCACTAATCACCTGCGTTATTTTTCTTCTGCTCCCATTCCTGCAATCTTCTGATATTTTGGCTGTCATTTATCTCTCCTTTCACATCTCCCATAAATCATTTTATCTCCCACGCAGTTTTCAGACTTTTTTTTTTCCTCAACTTCCTCCCTCCTCCTCACTGCCGGCACCTTAATCAGCTGAACTGTCAAAAACACATTCTTCTTTCACCTCACAGACACACACACACACACACACACACACAGAAATCTGTTCTCACTGTCTCCCACTGTTTGAAGTGAAAAAGTCATTTGTTGTGTAGATGGTAGATCAATAGCAGTTTGCTCCGATAGCAAATCTACGAATCCTCATGTTGTGCACTCCACTTTTCCTTCCTGCCGTCTGTATTTGTCTACAATGCCTCTGTCTAATCAACTCTAGCCCTACCTCATACTTCCCATCTGTCTTAGTCTTTCCTTTCCTCCTGAAAGGAAAACCAGTGCATCCAGAATATTACACATGGTCTATAGCAACACTTTGTTATATTATTTTAGTTTAGCCATTCAAATTCATTAACTCAGTATAAAGAATATAAAGAGACAAAGTGCATAGAAAGGAAAAAAGTGAGTGAGAAAGACTCATAGTAACAGACATAATGAGATGCAGCAATGGAAAAGCGATAAAGAGAAACATCTACAGTATAAATGCAAAAGTAACACATCTGCATAAATACATATTGTATGTAGGGAATCATTAAACTCAATTTATTCCCCTGCAGAAGCACACATCGATGCAAGAAAAAAAACCTTTCTTCATTTTAATTTGGACTTTAGTTCTAAATAAAATGGATTCAGCATGTGAAATAGTTCATTAGCTGAGTAAAACACTTGCAAATGCACATGTGAAAACACACGCGCGCATAGCCACCGATAACAGGCACAAAAACGCAACAACGTAGTGAGCCCGAGAAATGTGCTTAGCGTGTGCAAACACAAAAAGACGCACACTAACACACAGTAATGTGTGTATGTAAATGACACCATGGCTGAGGTGAATTTGAACAGCGAAGTGTATTCAAGGTCAGAGCTGTTTACCAGAGTCAGTGTAAACACACAGACAGACAACACTGTTTGATACTGGCCAACAACGCCTGAACCACACACACACACACACACACACACAGCCATCCACACTTTTCTAAACAAGCAAAGATATTATTCAGGTACAAAAAACATACACAAACACATTTTTTAACAAACAGGAACACCTAGTACACACAGACACTGAGGATAACACAAGCATCTATACGGTCAGAGAAAAAGAGGCTCGCCAACACACATAGATCACGCCCAAGCACATATAGATGATATAGGGGTGGAAGAAGATAAAGTCAGTAAGAAAGAGTGATACAAAGCACAAAGATCTAAAATAACTCTTTACAACAGGCCGAGCCTAATAACAAATAGAACAACCTTGAGAAACGCAACAGAAAAACAAAACATGGAGAGAAATGAAAGAGAAAACAGGGGCAGAACAGTCTCTAATTAAAGTTGGAACGTGGATGGCAATATCTGTGTTGTTTATGTTTGTTTTTGTTTTATCTTGGTGACATCATTTCCAGCATTAGTAGACATATTTTGTGCTTTACTAATATTATGGGAAATTATTTTTCCAGAGGGCGGCATGGCGGTGTAGTAGTTAACGCTGTTGAATCAGTTCGTCCTGGTTTGAATCCACGGGTCAGCAGGGTGCCTTTCTGTGTGGAGTTTGCATGTTTTCCCTGTGTCTGCGTGGGTTCTTCATCACATTTTCAAACACATGCATGTCAGGTTAATTGGTGACTTTAAATTGCCCATAGGTGTGAATTTGAGCGTGAAAGGTTGTCTGTCTCTGTATGTAACCCTGTCCAGGGTGTACCCCGCCTCTTGCCCGATGACAGCTGGGATAGGCTGCAGCACTCCTGTGACCCTTGAGTGGACAAGCAGTTGAGAAAATGGATGGATGGATAGATGGATGATATTTCCACCCTTGATGCTGTTTCAGTTGAAAAACACGGAAAAGAAGTACTATGAAAGTGCATTAGGTTCAGCTAAAACCAGGAACGAGCCAAGGTCAGAAAGAGCTAGAACACTTGAAAAACCAGGGCAGGACAGTGCTCCAGCCGAGGTTTTCAAAATGATTCAGAAAAATGGTTTCAATGGAGAAATGCATGTCTATGTAGCAACTAGAAGATTAGTGGTGAGTGATTTCATAAATAGATGCTGGCTACTGGCTAAGTACAGGTTCTCTTAGCAGTACTGCCACTACAGATAAAACAAAGTGGTTGATGCATTGTCTTGATTTGATAGTCTGTTAGCTCTTATATTTAATTAAAGAGGTTGTACACTAGGAGGCTACAATACAATCATCTGTGAACATGAAAAGCAAAGCCTAATGGGTTCTAAAAATGTTATACAGATACCACTTCCTGTAGCGCTTTTTCTAATTCTACAAAATATATTGAAGTTAAAAATGAATTAACTTTGTTAGCTTGTGTGATAGAACCTCAGTAATTCAGCATAAGAATGTGGACAGATATCGATAATGTCCAATAAGTTTTTTAGGTATAGGTAACTAAAAAGGTAACTATCAAGCCTGTCAGTGTGGTCACCAAACACTGAAGTGACAAAGACTCACTCACCATTAGTTGCATAAAGGGAGTTGGTCACCAGGGGAGAGAGAATAGGGCCGTTGGCCTGACTGACCAGTCCTGTCTGACCATTCACTGGGTTCATCAGTCCCATGGAACCAGAAGAGCTGTCAAGTGAGCGGCTGGGTGACACCCCATGTTGATCCTGAAGACAGCGAGTAAAGTAAGACTACAGGACTTAACACTTCATACAGAGACAGGTGGACAGGGACACATAAATTACCACACAAGCAAAACCCGCTAAAGCTGTGACAGAAAAACACTATTCAATGCTTAGCAATAAGTGAAGGTAAGGTTCTGAAACAATGATTGAAAAACATGTTGGTGAGATGTTTTTTTTTTTTTAAATTTATATTAATTAAATCTTTTACGCTGTTATTATATGCAAGTGTGTGGAATATGGATTGCATTTAAATTAAGATCCGACTAAGTATGTGCTTTGTAGTAGACCATTCCAACACAATCAGATGTCAAGGAGACTGAATAAGAGAGAGACACTCAAAAGATGGTGGAAGCTCAAGTTGAAAGGGGACCCCTTTCCCATGGCCTGTAGGGTTGTAACTGTCTTCAACACTGCTTCACATTTTTTGTGTGTCTGTCTGAGTGTGTGGCACTGACAATCATACCGCCACCTATCCCCTCGATGAGGTGGCCGTTTTCGGGCCCTAAATAATCAAACAAAGCCTCTGTTCAAGTGTTGTCTTTTTGGGTGTTATTTCTTTGGAATTTAAATGAGCATTTATTTGTCATCTGTGTGTGCATATTCATGCATATTCAACTTGTGAGACATTTCAACCGCACCGTTTGTTGTACTTGTGTGTCTTTGTGTTTATGTGTGTGTCTGTATAACAGCAGCCACCCACACAACAAAGAAGATGTAAAAGTGTTGTGTGTGATAAATTTTCCTAGTCATCTTACACTTGACCCCCCTCCACCAGCACCAGCTCCTGACCTCCACCCAACCTCTCCCTAATTTCAACCCAGGATACATTACTCTGTGGTGTGTTAGAGGTCTTGCGGGCCCCTTCCCATCCCTCACTCTCTCCCAGCATGCACCCCATTAGCCGGTGTCATAGTGCAATCACATTACTCCTGAAAAACAAATGCTTCTTCCGACACAAAAAAGAGGTTGTTGAGGTATCAAAACATTGGTTTTAGAGGCAGTCAAACATGTTAAATGTGAAGCTGTTTTCCTCCGTTAGGGACAGGAAAGGAATGACTGGAAAATATCTACAGTAACGTCATTTGACAGCAAATGTATGCCACAAATTAGAAAGAGTATCTGAACTGTAGGCTTCCTTTGACCCAATATGTTGCACTGTACATGCAGATGGTCAGACACGTAGTCAGTGCAATGCTAATTTTTGTTTTTTAAATTTTTTTAGAGCATTAGATATTTTGTGAATTACACATAGCTTCAGTACTTTCAGCAGCAGCCTCATCTACTCATGTCAAACATAAAACCATTAGTAACTGAATAAACAACTTGCAGTGTTTGTACTAGCAGAAAACACTCGCCATTGCTGAGTGCTGGGAGATTTCAGCTCCCACACTTGATGAGAGTTTATAGTTCTTGTTAAGATCTTCATGGTAATGAAGAAAAAGGGCAGAGTAGTTCCTCTGCAGAAGGTTCAATTGACAGACAAAAAGCTGCTTGGAAACACTCAACATTTGAGTCAGCTAAGAAATGTCCATATGAAAGTCATAATACAAGCTGTAGGTGCGGGTTAGGTGTTTGCTGAATACATGCTTTGCAGGCTTTGTCAAATAATTAGTGAGAGGGTTTTTCATTTTCCTCAAAACAAGTATGATATTGTTAGTCTTCCCTTGTGGCTGAGATCAATATGTAAACTGATTTATGTATGTTTTCAAAAGCTTTCTATTAAAGTTATATTGAAGAAATTCAGGTATTGTGAGAGCAGCACTGTTGATATTCAAGAACAGTGTCAGATTTCAGCCATGGAAAATCTATGAGAGGTTAGAGAAAGTTGGCTGAAGATAAATACAGTAAGAAAAAGTGAGCAAACAGGAAAAAGAAAGAGAGAAAAGGGCATACAGAAGAAAAAGAAGAAGAAAGATGTGTGTGTGGGGGGGGCAAAGTGGTCCACTTCCATGTTAATACATCAATAAAGAAGCTCAAAAAGGCTTTTAAGGTAGCCTGTTATCTAGCTTTCTTTCTTTGTCTCTCTTGTATCCTTTTCCACTCTTAAGACAAAGCAGGACGCGAGCCTTTGATGCTCCAAACAGCTTTCACCATCGAGCTATTGACAGGGGGATGCCCAGAGCGCTCTTAGCCCCCGCGAACAACTATATACACACATTCACTCAGATGCAAGCTTATACCTAAACGCTGCTTATTACAGCATTACAAGACACTCTGCCTTAAAGAATGTTAGTTTTAATTGAACACTACATCTATGACCTAGTCTACTCTAAAAGCACACACACCTTGACCCTGTGATTTGTATTGGCTGCATGGTTTTCTTTGAGATAATCCATGCATCTGTCTATGTCTTATGCTTGTGTGTGAGCATGTCATGCAGTGTGTAGCTGAAGCTCTTTTCAACTACCAGCAGGCCAAGGAAAGACCCATTCACACTTGAGCCAACAACCCAGCTTTGTGTGTGCAAGGGTTTATATAAACATTGAACGGTCGTGTAAAAGGCATCAGCTGAAAATAAGCCAAAAATGAAAAGCATCTTTTTCTACTCATAAAAAAAAGAAATACAGCTGAGTAAAGAATACTGTCTCTCTCTCTCACACACACACACACACACACACACACACACGGAAAGAAACACAAAGAAATACACAGACACACAAAATCTCAATAGCTCAAGTGTAAATGCTCTTTCGCTGCTGCCGGTAAGAGCAGAGAAGAGAGCAGGGAGACTCGTGTCAAGTATGAGAAGAATGGCTAAGTCAGGGCTAAAAAGTTAGTATGTGCAGAAAGAGGCGTAGGCAACACACCATGGGAAAAAATAGGATTTAGCTGCTGTGAGATAGACTCTGGGTTAGGTGTCCTAGCCTAGATTTGGGCTTTCTGAGACAATATGTTTTATGTTAATCACCTTTAAGCATTACTGTATATCCAGTCACATACATTCAATTCAGACCAGAGAACATTAACACTACAACCATCCTATTTTTCCAGAATTCAGGCTTTTTATTTTTTATTTAATTTTTTTTTAGAAATGGCTATATCCATAACACAAGATCAATCATTTCCCACCATGATTTTGTATGTACTATTGGTGTGTTAGCAATTAGTTAAACGTGTCCGTGTGTGTCTGTGTGACTGAGAGAGAAACAGAGTGTGTGTACCTTTAAAGCCCTCAGCACCACTAGCTGGATGGTCCCTCTTACGTTTCCCTCCTGTGACATGGAGCGACGGAGCGTTTCCATGGCCACATGATTAGATCGTCCCAGCAGCGACTCTCCGTTCACAGCTACCAGCTGGTCATTGACACGCAGACGCCCATCCTAGAAGCAACACTCACACTGTAGTCCAGCACACAAATTCAGCATACAGGACTACAGGTATACTGTGCACATGTGTTTTAAATGTCTATTCATGAATGATTGAGGTGAATTGAAAACTGCGTAAGTGCATTCGTGTGTGTATGGTTCTGAAAAACAAATAACCTACACACCACACCACTCATGTTATGAAGCGCACTGTGCACAGTGGATCCACTTCCAACAGGAAGAGAGGAAATATCTGATATCCAGGAGATTTTATACCGTTGACCTAGTCAACTGTCTCCCACTGAGTAAGATGTCAGAGGTTAATAGAACAGGAGCATATATCACCACAAATCAATCTCAAATACAAAATCTGTTCTGATGGTAGGTATTAATTTCCATAATGTTCCACTTGACCTGCCTAGGTGAACTCTGTGTGATGTTTGTATAACTCTGGCGGAAACCTTTGGCTCAACTTTTCAAGAACTAACTCCAGGCTTTAAAAGCTTTTGTTAAATTAAATGCTTTAATTGAGTACTTCTGCAGGACTGCACAGATTTTTAATTACTTTTAATAACTTTAATTATTTTTGCTTATTTAGGCATGTATGAGAAAATGATGTCACCTTGTATGCAGCCCCTCCATGTATAATGGATTTAATGAAGATTCCCAGATCCTCCCCTGTCTCCCTGGATTTGTTTCCTTTGAGGCTGACACCCAGTCCAGCCGAGCCAGTGTCATTGAGGGGTACCTCGAACATGAGCTGCTCCTTTCCAGTCTCTGAAACAAAGCCTGGAACATGGGGCACCTCCTCCTTCTGGGAGTGAAAGACAGAGTGGTAGGTAGAAAGTGGGGGCATCAATGAGGAAGGGAGAAAGGTGAACAGGGTGAGGGTGAGGAGAAAGAGGTCAGCTCATTGTGCTTGAATAGTCTCCAAAAGCTAAACTAAAAGCTTTTCCATTTGAGAGAAACCATTACAAGGAGCTTTTGAGCTAAATTTCTCTATGAGTGAAAAATTGTGACCAGAGTCTATTTTCGAAGGAGAAAGAAAAAGAAAAAAAAGCCATTTGGACTGGCTGCTTTTATATACCCATCTTTTTTTCATTTCTCAGCTCTGCAATATCAATAAAATGACCTGTGCATTAGACAGAACAGAATACAGCAAATACAGAGAGCCAGGGAAACAGAAGTAGTGAGCAAAGGGAATATAGAGAGGAAAGGAAAATCGTAAAACACACAAGAGAAAGAACCGAGGAATGACTGTATAAATAGATATTACTATTATAATGGTTAAAAAAAACATATTATCATGGAAGAGATATAGCTGAAATGACTAAGTTTGAGTCAGAGATGGTGGGAAAAAAAAAAGACTGTAAACAAAAGAAGCAAGTGGATGCTGCTACATCAAAGTGTGTGTTTGGAGCTTGTGATGGCTCAGTGGGAGATTGCACAGTTACCTGCATATAGATTATACTTATTTCAAGTGCACTGACAGGACATTCAGGAAAAGAACCTAGGAAAATTAGTCCATATTACTAATAACCATATAACAAGTATGACTCTCACATCAAGACAGCAAATTTATCTTTGGATCAGAAAAGAGACAGAGAACAGAACGGGTCAACTACAGGACTGAAGCAAACTATTTTGACATTATAGAGACAGAGGAAAAATATAATTTCTGTATTTTGTGTCTGATCAAACCTTTGTAGAGACTTTCACATACATGACTGTGTGTTTGCATTTGCCAGAAATATGATTATGTGTAGTTTGGAAAACGTCTCCATCTGTGTGTACGTGGCTGTTTATGTACATGCATTAATTTAGATTGTGTGTCTGTGTGTGTGTGTCTGTGTGTGCCTGAGTGTTTGCGTGGGTCAGCAGTGTCAGGTTTAGACACTGTTTGTCTGTGAGGATTGTAGGTTTAACAGCGTTAAGCCGACACAAAGTCCTCTACTCTGCAGAAAACTGTTTTCCCTGCTGGAAAAAGTTCCCCCCATCAGACTCACTGTCCAGACCTGATAGCAAGCCGCACGACCTTGGACAGAACTTCAAAACCCCCAGAAGAGAAATGTTAGCTAGTTTCTGCACATAATTACATAGAGAATACATTAGTCCCTGATATTCTGTCCGAAGAAATGTTCAATTTGGCAACTTTGCAGTTATCCTGCCACGTTACGTCTTCATTCATCTGATTGAACTTCCGCAGCTTATTAATTTATTTCTTTTCTTTGCACTCAGCATGGGGCAGAACCAGTGCCAGATTGAATTTAGAGCAGAGGCTTGGTGTTATTGTACTGTAGAAAAGTTTGAACCAGCAGTTTTCAGCTTTGGGGTCAAGACCACCCACAGAGCTTTGAGATGTTTTATGGAATCTGACAAAAATATGCAAATGTATGTAAAGTTGTTTTTCTGGGTGATGAATTCAATTTCCCTGTAAAACAATGAATAAGCGCAGGCCCCAGGTTTTCTCTGATAATTTACCAGAGAAATAAACAGCAGCAAAGTAAAACTAAAATCACCATTTGTTTTCTTGTTCTGTGGGTTTTTACAACCGAGTGGACACAGAAAGAACCCGTTTCTATTTTATTCTATTCTTTAGCTGGACCCCAAAAAATAAAAACATCTTTCCTTTATATTAACTAAAATTGCTTCTATACACACACACACACACACACACACACAGGAGTAGACCAGGGTGTAAACAATTTGTACTGTAAGTGCACACTGCAATTTCATGGATCATTTCTATTATTTCAGCTTTATTGTTATCATACCGTAGGTGATTATCTGTGTGTAATACTAAAATAATTCAGCTATGTCCTTTCATAAGTTTTTTTTTTTTTGGTTACAACAAAAAGGTGCATGTATCCTTTGTACGTGAACTCTATCAAATATCCTTCATACTAGTTTAACATTTCAATGGGTTCCCACAATGACGGATCAACAGAAAGACACTACTAGAAAAGACAGCTCACTCACTGGTGTGTGTGTGTGTGTGTGCCAGTATGTACACACACACACACACACAGATATATGTATGTATATATATATATATATATATATATATATATATATATATATATATAGTCCTTAACTCCCCCATATAGGGCAGGTGAACTGTCGGCCTAAGAGAGAAATAGAGAAACATAAAACAATAGATAAAATTAAAAAGGGAAATAAGAAGAATGATGATTAAATTCTTAGTTATCATTTGGAGTATACTACTGTGCTGTAAACTCCTTCACACCTGCATGTGTGCACTGTCATCCTCTGTGTGTGTGTGTGTGTGTGTGTGTGTGTGTGTATGTAAAAAAGCCCCTTGCTGTGGAAATGACTGGCTAAGGATTCATTTTACAAGGCCAAACAAAAGTAACTGCTGTGTCCTTAAATGCAGCAGCAGGTGAAAGACACACAAATATACTGTATATATACACACATTTACATACAAATGGCTGAGGTAAGTACTCCCAGGGACATGATGGGCTATGCTTTCGACTTATTAAAATAATAAATGTCCCATCAATGACCACTCAGGATGGGCCCCTAATGTCCAATTTCACATCCTCTCTTCATCAGTGTAAATGCTGTAGAGAGAGGTCCACAGACCACAATCTTTATCAGAGTGACTAAGGAGCATTTACAACCCTATAAAAAAAAACAAAAAACAAAAAGATAAATAGAGACAAAGAAAGAAGGAGAGAGGTGCACCCTGTAGTGTCTTTAGGTAAGGTGTAATAATTCTCTAAATCCATAGTTTGTTCAGACATCAGCAGCGTTTATCTACACTCTGTACTGCCCCACGCAGGAGAGTAGAGTACGCAGGGAGACCACTGTGGGTGACCAGCATTTGTGTCCTTTATTGTGGGTTAAATGTCCATGAGGAAGCTGTATGAAGGCATATAGATACAGTACTTCATATTATGTGCTCGTGTCTTAATGCCTATGTAGTTAAATGAGTACAGCACTAACTAGCATTGTACATCCTCCAGCTTTTATAAATAAAGGTCAGTGCATCAAGGGAAACGTTGCCTGCAGGTCCTGAGAACCTAACGGATGTTGGTAGAACAGGGTTCATTTTTCAAAGCTACAAGTGGTCATTTGCTTTCACGTTGTAACATGGGGTCATGGTGAGAGCTGGGCAGCCTTCTGTTCTTGTGCAGAAGCCCCACACACAAACACAGAATTACTTATTGGCAACAGCTGTTGTCTTCTACACAAGGGACCATTAAAAGAGATCTTTCACAGACACTGCTAGTCAGGGCTCACATATGAAACTGATGAAATGTGATTGTAGAGTAACTGGTGAGTGGGTGTTAAAACAGAAGCAAAAATACTGTATTAGAAAGTGCATTTGGTCAGATGGGCATGTGTTCCACAGAAGAAGCAAGCAAGTGCTGTCTTGAAAAACATAGGCCTCTGCAGATTTCTACTTGGCAGAGTAAAACTATTTCTCTTTGTATGTGAAATTGACAGAGGATGCATTACACTGTTTACCAGTCACTCTGAATTCCTGACTCTACACCAACTTTCCAACTGCTGAGCGTCTTCAGACAGAATATATTTTATCATTTGCTATTGCTATGCACATGGGCATGGCATTGTCAGATCACTACTGAAAGAGTGTTCAATTCATACATTTTTATTATGAACTACTTTGTATACTGTATGTCAACATACTGACACGGGCTCTACAGTGCTTAAAGGAAAAACTGTAAAATGCAATCTGTACATCATATCTGAATGAATTAAACAAACACGGTACAAAAAAGCTACAGCTTCAGAGGTGGCTGGATTTTGTTACCTCTATACAGCGTAGTATAGGTGTTTTCACATTTTTATTATTCATGGTAAAGATGAAGAGACGTGAGAGAGGTATCAACCTTACCATGAAACTCTTATTTTAAGTTAAAGATGCACTTAGGAGTTTTCTGCAAATCCAAATTTTGCTTCTTTTACTCTCAACAAATCAAAGGTTTTGTTGGTAAGAATCAGAAGTTGTCATGTTATGACAACACCCATGGTGATTCTGAGTGACTTGAACCCGCATTTGATATGTACGAGCATGTGCGACACTCGTGTGAGGAGGGCTTTATGACACAGCAGCGACTTTAGATGATAGGATAATGAAGGAGCTGATAAACCTTCAATAAACAGCAGAGAGATATGAGATGAGACAGAGAGCCAGAGAGGGAGAGAAGAGAGACATGATACCCTTCTCGGCTGCTCTCCACTGGGAAGATGGCAGCTCCTGCAGAGACGCCAAGCTGCCAAGGAGTGTGTGTATGTGTGTGTGTGTGTGTATGTGCATGTGGATACAGAGGTCTCTGAGGGTGTAACAGATGGGGGATCTACTGTAGTGATTCTGTGAGGTCACATTGGTGACGATATCAGTGAGATTTCTCTCACACACACACACACACACACACACACAATGACACACACGTGTGCGCACGCACAGACAACAGACTGCAAAAAAGGAGCACAGACGCACACACAGTGGCTGCAGTGGTGATGGATGGGGAAAAATCAGAATGAAGAAACTGTTCAATAAAGTTGTTTTGTTTTGAATGTGCTCCGTCACCAGCTGCCAACTGTTCACTGATTTAATATGTCAGTGTGTGCGAGAGGAGCATCTGGTAGTAAGGAAAATGTTTCCTGTTGTGGAAAAAAACGGGAAAAAAAGAGGAAAATAAATTTAACGGACTGACAGAGGAACGTATTTCAGCTCATCATATGTTGGATTCTGAAAGTAGCTTTACACAAATAGCCTGATGGAATCATTGTTCAATTAGCAGGAAAAGTGTGTCTAGTTTGCGTTCTTATACTCATCTATTCCCTAACTAAAATGTTTCATTTGATATGCTTCTGTGTTTACAGTGAGGTAGATGGTAAAGAATATAAACACAAAAGATCCCACCAAACCCCATTAATGCCACTGGTACATACTAAAACATAAGTCATGGTTTTCTGACATGAAACCTCACTCTATTAAAGTATTGTTATTTTACTTGGATGTCTCACTTTCACTGTGCTGAATGATTTCTGTGGATAGACAAACATGCAACTTGCAAATGTGTGATGTGGGAACCCAATGCCTCTGATGGACACAGTAAGAATGGACTAATGATAATGATAATAATGATATGAAGATCTATAATATAAGTGTGCCTCAAAGAATTTGTAAGTAGTTTACTGAACCTACGGGTTTAGCTCCTCTACATACACAAAACACATTTACTGGATTTTAACTTATTTATATGATATATAATCCTCGTATCTTAGATTGAAGAGAGTTGTCAATGACATGCAAGAACAATTAAAGAGAGTGAGAGGTGTGAAATGTCTGGAAGTACAAAAGAACATCTTTATTTGAAACATTAGTTTCAAGGCACTAGCCAGCTCAGGAGGCATATGTATAGTTGTTATATTGTGTAATGTGTATAAATATGATTCCATGTCACAGAAAGTGACTTTGAGTAAGTGTGTGTATGTTTGTGTATGTAGAGGTGGTGTAATGCCTTTGTTCTACAGTGAGCACACACATTAGTAGACAACACCAGATGGTGGGCTAAAATGAGACAACGGAAGAGGGGGAGGAGAAGATAGACAAGATCCTTCCATCATTTCATCATCATCCTTCTTCTGTTTCCTCCCTGTAAACACAAACAACCTGGCATAACCCTTCATATCAAATAAATAGGAAAAAAAAATTGCAACTTTGCGTTAACTGAAGCCACATCACTGGTTAAAGTCCGTAAAAAGATGGTTATGTTGGAACTGTACCTGAGGTTTGGTATAAAACGACAAACGTTTTACAAATTACAACATTCCCATCTGCTTCGCTGCATTATGAGCAGAAAAAACAAACATTCTCTCTGGTTTTTACCAAATCATGAGAAATGTGCAATGTTTTTAACATCCTCAGCATAAACTGTCAAAAATGGAAGAAAAATAACTAAGAAGTCACAAAATTAAAAAAAGAATATTTTTATTCATAAGGAAAACCATGAATTTGATTCAAAAGTTTCTGTTTTGATTTTGGTTCAATATTTGAGTTAATTGAGTCAATTTAACAAAGGCTTGATTATAAGATCTGGGACTGTTCTGCACACAGCTACCCTCGACAGCAGCTAAGACCTACAACAAGACTGGTAGATGTGCGAAGGTTTAAGTTGGTGCTGTTTATAAAAAAACTAATTACATGGCAAAACCTGGACAACATGCCAGTGAGTGAATCATAATAAAACGGCTTGGCTTATGCGCAAATATGAAGTAAAATTCAATTCTGTGTGCACTACTGTTGCCGTTTGGAAGCATTTGAATGGTCAGTCTGCTGCTGTTGTTGTTCATCTCACTCACAAGAGCAACATACTGTAAGTGTATGTGTGATTTCATTTGATCCAAACTGTTGCCACTAAATATCAGTTACATGTCCCATCTCACATACACATCCTTTTACATGCTCATGCATGTTCACAGCTATAGAAAAACTACAATTCCATCAAACCAAAGTGGATTCCTTGTTCTGTATTTCGTGTGACAGTCCAACATCCTCGTTTCAAACTGATGCATACACCCACACTTACCATCTACATACTTATGTATTCAAACTGAGCTTAGCTCACCAACGAGAACCTGCTGCTCACCCATGTAATTAATTACCTCTCAAACTAAACTATAATCAAGAGTCAGTCGAAGCATTTCTCTTCATTTCCACCTCTTGGAAATGAAGAGAAATGGATCAGTCTGCTTTTCCACCACAGCAGGCATACTTTCCCCAGATACAGGCTTCATTTTTATTCATTTAAATAAGCAACAGCAGAAACTCTATTTCTCACATTTAAAGAGTGCATTGGGAAATCCAAACACCTCCATACCAGCAGCATCGCTACTGCTTCCAGTGCAGTAAGGAAAAGGCAAAACCAGTCCTTCTGAAATAACGCCTTAAACCTCAATATCTAAACCTGAGCAAATAAACTAATTCAATTAATTAAAGATCACATGCAATAATTAAATACAATACAAGCTGGGTCAAATCTAACCTTACAAGTTTTTTTTTTTTTAATGACACTCACTCAGAAAGGCATCTGTGATCATAACACCAAGAGGACTGCCATGGAGTTCAGACATGCGCACAAAAAGAATCGGTGGACTAGATACTAGATACAACACTCATAAATGATGGTAAATGTTAACACATGTGCACACTCCAGCACATTGCTCTATTTCCTGACTTTAGAAACAGAATTTCCTATGGGGCTCAGGGTTATATGCACATGTCTGTGTGTGGGACTTCCCGGCAGCCATTGAGGAAACATCAGTCGATTGGAGCGGAAAAAGATACAAAGGGTAACATAAAAAGGAGAACAAGACAAAGTGAGAGCTGGAAAAAGTTAACCTGAGACCTGAGTGAAGGGTGGAGAGAGACAATAAAGTAAATTTCGACAAATGACAAATGGTTGGTGTATGAATTTGTAAGAAAGTTGTTTTTCTCCTCTGTGTAGATGAAGTTGAAGTGCTACAGATGTAGAGTGCTGTTCAGTGAAAGAAGAAAATATAGCAAGGAAAATGAGTTATTGTGTAAAGAGCATGTAGGAACAGACAGAAGGTAATGAGTCATCTACAAAAAATGGTCACCTACGGTCAGAAAACAAAGGAAGGATTTAATTATCATCAGGGTATGTTCAGCAGATGATCAGGTAAAGTCATGAAAAAGAATGGGAAGATAGAACAAGGATGAATAAGAGATATGTTTATTAATTAAAGCACAGCTGAAAAGCAGCAGACGCATTCTAACAAGGCACAAAATATGTCCATCGATAATCTGAATATGAAGCTTTACAGTGGTCTCATGTCATCAATCAAAACACTGTATGATATAATTACTGGGTCAAGTTAAAGATGGGATGATACTGGCCAGTGAAGTACATCTTCTTTTAAGTGAACACCAATCAACTGAAATAACAGCTTTCACTGGCTGACAATCCAGCATTTTAATTGGTTCTTACCATCTCTCTTGGCAAAAACATGTCTTCCTGCCGTAGAATCACAAGACACACACTCTCTCCCTGTCGCGTGCTGCGTAGCATACACACCAACTCCTCTTGGCCCACCCCTGTTATATCCACACCGTTTACCTATAAACAAACACATCAACAACACAACAAGCACAGTGCTGGTTTAGAGTGATCATTTAAGTACATGTTGTTCTTTGAGTGATTTTGTGAGTCCAATAACAAAGTCCTGTACCTCCAGTATGCGGTCTCCAGACTGCAGGCGCCCATCTTTGACAGCAGCGCCACGCGGTAGAATGTTTTTGACTAGAATAGGACCAGGACCGTGGATTGATGAATCTCTGGTTACCACAGTAAAACCAAGACCTTCTGGACCTAAACACACACACACATGCAAACAAAGAAAGCCAACAGGTGAGGTACAGTACAAACAAGCAAAAGTAAGAGTACTACATAAAACCTCTCTACAGCTGTTTACTGAGAATAAACTGAGTATAAAAACAATCCTGAGCTGAGAGAACTTCAACACCATGTTCCTGACTTAGCTCCTTACTACACAGTGCGAGAGTGTGTCACTTTAAACCCTTTAGCTATAGCTGTTGGTACAGTATCTGCAGGTGTGAAGGTTTTCAAATGGGTTCAGATGGAGGGCAGAGAGAAGAAAAACAAAATGAGAAAGAGATGAGGAAAAGGCAAAAGAGGAATGAGTGTAACAAAGTAGAAACACAGAGTGAATGTCCTGGAAAGGGATGTGATGAAGATTAAAATAGTAATCAGTAAAGCACTTGTGCAATACACACACACACACACACACACAAATGAGTAGGAATGTGCTTATAAACATGCATGCGTGCACAAAAATGACTACACACAGACTGAGAGGCTGGTTGTGTGTTTTATAGACCTCATTTAGTCTGGTCTCTTTAGCAGAGCCAAGTCAGCAGTTTGGTCCAGTATGAATTCATATCAGCAAAAATGGACAGATCAATAAAGACTTAATAGACCCTGAAGAGGGGGAATCAGGAAGATGGAGAGAGGAAGGGCAAGAGGAAGAAGAGTCAGCCAGAGAACAGAAAGGAAGATTTAGAGAAATCAGCACGTGTTGGGCGACAGGAGGAGAATTAAAGCGTGTCAATAATATACAGTCCACTCAGAAAAGGACCAGAAATCAAGGGGTTAATATTATGCCAGGGTGTGTTTTGTTTGAAGATAATTCAATGAACATATAAGTGTTGAAAACTAAAGAGTGAGCTCACGAGGCAGTAGAAAATATTCTGAAATATTTCAGATGCAAATAATGCCAGTATCATTCAAGAATAATGTTGAGTATACATTTAGAGTCAGACGTCCCTCACCTTTTTTTAGGTCTATTCTTAATCTTCGTCCTACTCTCTTGTTGGTCACCAAGCTGGCCAAGGCAGGACCTTTCTTGAGGAGCGGACTTTCACTCCTCCCCTTGAGGGTCTAGGTTGAGACAAAATGCATAAAATAAAAGACGACAACAGAGAGAGAAAAGCATCAAAGCTGAGTATTGAGCTATTTCATTGACACTGTAAGACACTAAAAAAGGGACGTGATATTTGTAAAAGACTAACAGCCTGTTACATAGAGGTGACAATCTCTGAGTCATTGTCAGTGTCTTCCACTCATTGATCATTGCTTATTGAAATGAACAATGGTGAATGTAGACTCAAGTATTCTTGATTGTTTGTTTTTTTTCTGCTGTTTTCAGAACTTTCTAAAACACGTTTTTCCTTTGTCATTATGTGTATTGTGTGGAGAGCGATGATAAAGAATGTATGAATATTAAATTGAGAAACTGAGTGTGTCTGAAATGGATCCAAACACACTTTATTAAAAGTGAAAAGCCAGAATCACATGAAGCTGTTGTACTATTTCAAACTTAACAGAATGCAGCAGAAACAGACAAATGATGTAGAGCCCTGCCAAATGTTTCTACATGTTCAATACAAAATCACAGAAAATCACTTTATTTAAAAAAAGGAAAATAAGATGGTAATCAGCTGTTGCTAAGTAACTGTTGCCTCTATGCCAGCTGTTTAGCAAATGTCAGCCACGTCACCATGGCAATGTTGGTGATACAATTACGTGCTTGAATAAGAAGAATAAGAAGACTTTATAAGTGTAGCAAAGAAGCAGGAAGTAAGTAAAAATAATGTGGGACTGTAGCAAGTAAACATCTAACAGGACTCAAGGCACTAAATAAACCACAAAATAAAAAAACAGGATGTGTGGGGTGTTTTAGCATATAGCATTGGTTAGGTTCAAGTAATTGTGTCCTGTAACTGTTACTTGTTTTCTTGGAGCAGAGCAACTTACACTGCCAGCAGCTTCCAGAGTGGCAGCTTCCTCTGCGAGTCGTGTGGTCGGATTCTCAAAGGGCTTAAACACAGGTTTGGCTTTGACGGGTGGGGGTGGTTCTTTGCACTTGGTGCTACGTGGGCTGTTATCAGGACCGGCACTGTTGTTCAACAGCTGACCAATCAGACTCTTCTCATAACGTTCTCTGTTGGAGGAAGGAACTACTTCCAAGCAGACAACTGGGGAACGCATTGCCTGGCGAAACACTTCCTGAGCTCTGGAGACAAAAATAGAGATGGAGATGGTTGAACAGGTTGATAGAGTTTAAGTAAAGCATCTGTACTGTATATATACACTTAACATTAAAACTAATTACACCATTAATCACAGTTACATAGAGAGTGTAGCTATTAATCTGAGGACATATAACTCAGTCAGGAGCAAACTAATAATAAAAGATAGATGATATAAATGAGATTACACTGACAAATTATGATTTCCAGATAATTACTAATGATTAAGACAACAACTGTAATGGTCTATAACATATTTGAGGCTCATATTTAATCATATTATAAACTAATTTTAAGTGACACTGTTCAAAACAGCTTAAATGTGCTTAATAGTAGATATGATAATATATAATTGCACTTTAAATTCACAGTGATATGAGACATGAGTACCTGTGAATGTTAAGCAGTTAATGTTAATCAAAACATGCAATGATGCTGATGATCTTTCAGAAATTAACTCAAATATCAAGAGAAATTAAACACTGGTTATTTCTGATGAATTGCAGTAACTGTAGTTCTTCATTTTTTTAAAACTGCATTATGTTGTATCTGTTTTGTGTTTCAATCTGTATATTTCTATGTTTTTTTCAGTTATCAGTGGTTACAGTACATCTGGTGGCTCACTGTGTCTGTTGTTGTTTCATCTTCATTGAGCTCAATGCAGAACTGTGACACCTGTACAGTAGGCCATTATATTCTAATGATCTATGAAAAAACAACATTTATAGATAATTATCTTATATTAGATTATGCTAATTAAGTTAGTGGGACCATCGTGTCAGGAGAGATTGGAACCCACCATCATTCACCTCAGAGAAGCAACAGAGAAAATCCGGTTTATTTAGTTTCAATTGAATTATACTCCTATTGTTTCCCGCCTAGATTATTAGTACATGTATAACAATCATAATGTTTCTATTTTTAGAACGTATGTATAAAAAAACAAGTTCAAAGTAAACCAGTTTTAATAGATGACATGTCCACTAACACCTCTCGAAAAACTCTCAAACTTAACATTAATATAAGACAACTTACAAATATATATGCAATGATAAAATGACATTGTGAGAAAGCTTCCATTATCCCAAGGGGATCAGTAAAGTATTCATCTAAACCAGTTACTTAATCAAAGAAAATCTAAACTATTTTAACCATCAACCACGTATACTACTATTCTACTATAAAGTATTTTCCATTTATGACCAATTTAATTGTCATTGCATCTTCTACTTATTATGCATGTAGTAATTCCTTTTGAGTGAGCTATTGGTGTATGTAAAGCATGAAAATATCTACCGCACACAAGTACCAGCCTTCAGGGAATACTTTGTGTGTGTGCTGGTGTGTGTGTTTGGGGATGAGTGGTCATGTCTTCTTCATTTTTCGCAGATAGGATTTGCATATTGAAACGGTTACACATTAGGCCACTCTAAGCAAACGCTTGTGTCACACCTTTCTCAATAACAATTGAAGTGATTTTCATTGTATTAGGACCACAATAGAGTACACTCATAGTAGATGTGAAATCTATATTGAAGTGTGCATTGGGGCCACTGTGCGCAGATGATATCATTATTGTTCCTGATTAGACAACTTCTGCAGACAAAATTGTGCAAAAAAAAAAAAAAAGATATTGTATTCAAACAGGATTCTCTGTGTGTGTGTGTGTGTGTGTGTGTGTGTGTCTGTGTGTGTGTGTGGACACAGCACTTAGACGGATCAGTGTACTTTCAGTGGCCTACTTATACGTTATTCACTGGACCAAGACACATATTTAAATACACCTG
Organism: Anabas testudineus; assembly: GCF_900324465.2. Lineage (NCBI taxonomy): Eukaryota > Metazoa > Chordata > Actinopteri > Anabantiformes > Anabantidae > Anabas > Anabas testudineus. Next base: position 24,259,852 of record NC_046629.1, read on the forward strand.
CCATAACAGAACAATACTAGGGTGAGTGTGTGTGTCCAGCTGCATAAGATCATAGTCAAACCTGTCAGTGTTACACTGTATTATAGTATAACACTGACAGTGTATAGCCCAATAACTTGGGCTAGGTACTGTATATCTAATCCAAGTAAAACATTTTTCATGTAGTTTCTTGTTAGTGAATTTATCCATACAGTATTCTTGCAGTTACGTTTTAAATTAAATGCCTACAGGTTAAAATAATTTCACACTATCTATGAGCGTGTATGTGTGTGCGCATATGTGAGAATTGTGTTGAGAACATACACCTCTTATTGAACAATAGCTGCGAACCCCACTGGTGATAATCCCTTTACCTATCTACAGTACAGCATAAAATACCTCACATATAATCTTATTACCACACTAAACACTGGACAAGGACTATTGTGTAGACTACAACGACACTGTAATGTGTTGAAATCATTATAACATCCACATCAGTCAATGTAATCTATGGCAATCGTTTGTACAGGTGTCTTTTGTCATTTTAATGCTCTGTAATCGTGTTACATCCCCAAATTCTCTCATGTTAATGTACTTTGTTTTAGGTCTTTCAATGTAACAGTACAGAAACTCTACTACGCAACATCTGGTCACAACAAACACTTTTTTTTCTTCATAGGATTGAAATTAAATACCCAAACACACGAAGGCTACATCTAGCAGACACACACATACATGTAGAAGAATTTCAAAGCAATGTCTTTGAAACATCTGCCAAGTGTCTTTGTCTTTCTCTTTGTGATGGCAATACGATATAAGCCCTCTGACAATGGAAAGAGAAACATGACACAAAGAAGCAAAGATGACAAAATAAACTGGCAAGACCTAACCTAAAAAGGTTGCCAACATAAAATGTTTAGACTTGGACCGTGTTTTTACTTTCTAATGTTTACGAATCACAGCAGGTGACACACCTGCAGCAATAATCAATGATTTAATGGTCAACATAATTAAAGCTCACATGTGACCTGTGTCAGTACACACAGGCTTGTTTTGCTGTTCTTTTAACCTGTCAATTCACTTCAATTGTTTTGGGGCAAAGGCTATAATCTCAGAGATACATCAAAATGGAGCAAAAAAAAACTGTGTGGCTTCACATAGTGCTGGTTGACTGACCCTTTAAATATGACTGCACTCAAATGTTTAGATATTTTGAAATCTTGTTTGTTAAGGATTTCAAAATGTTAGATTTATATAATATTGTTATATTAGCAATAATTTAACTGTTTTGTACTATTGGAAGCTAGAAATATAACATAAACACAACCTAACATTTCTCTTACCCACCACAGTGCATGTGGAAAGATTTTCTACCATGAAAAAACTGAGTGCCAAATATGCCATTTGAAACACGCCTAGCAAAGTGGCACAACTAGCATGAAGGGAAATGGAGCACTTTAGGGTAGCCTGCGCTTAACACTGTCTTTGCATATAGGTGTTTTATGGCCCTTTAAACCCTCTCAAAGTATATTTTTTCTAAGGCTGCTACATGGAACTGTAAACAAGGAGAGAAGTTCACTTTTACCAGGGAACATGAATAGTGTACACAATAGTGCAAGCCTCAGGCTTAGTGAGTTTGCAATTTGGTTATGATTTATTTGGTTTATTGTATTGAAAGGAAATTGATCATGCACCTTTCAATACACCATCACTTTGAATAAAAGTAAATAAATGGCCATATAAAAAGCTAAATAAACTATAATAAATAAAATGGTACAGCAGCAGCACACAATACTCAAAGAATATCCAGAAGCTCCATACCACAAGAAGTGGTATTTAGGACAGTCCTACTTTCAATAGACATATTGGTGTGTGTAACAGTTTCTGAGCATGAAGTTCTTTCTTATATAGTTTTAATTTTATTAGCTGGATTAATGCTTTAGTTCCATCTTCACTGGGTCCTCCTTCAAGCCTCCTGCAGGAATATAAGGGGTCTAAAGCTTAGCTGTGCTTTGCTTCACTTTGGTAGCCTTTCATATGAGTATGTTATTAAAAACCAGCAATATTAGATATATAGGTCAAATAATCAGAACATGTGCTTGTTGCTCTATTACCAAAAAAATAAATATAGAAAGATTCTAAACATTTTCTTCTCAGTTTAATAATGTCATTAAGCTCATATAAATGTAATCTGTAAAAATACCACATCCATATATCTATAAATCTTGACTGTGTAACCCTTACAAATACAGGTTTTGAAATTGTAACTGTAATTTTGATTGCAACTATATCTTTATTTTACCAGAAAACCAAAATCCCAGTACTATGTATATTGTACTACTACTATTGTGTACTGTACTACCATTATTGTATAAATACAGTATTGTGTAGATAGCCATACTGACATCCTTAAGATATTTTCTTTTGCTACTGAACTCATCTGAGAGACATTTTATGACCTCCAAGGCCCGAGGCCAAGACCAAACAGTGTTGCACTCACTGGCTAAATGTCTTGTCCATGAGGTCGGTGTTGTTGATTTTGACGATACACTCATCCTCTTCAAACAAGCCCTCCTTCCTTGAGCGACTCTCCTCCTCCACTCCACGAATGTACAGACCTAGAGACCTGACATCAGATGCAGCAAGGAAAGCAAAGGAGGTTACATACTGAATTCCACTTCTACAGTTTTTTTTTTATCCTTGTACACATTTAAACATACATAAGCACACACATTCTAAGGGGGGGTCCATATGGTTTACTTAGACACAGGTACTGTATGTAAGACACATCCTCAACTGCACGTCGATGCTGCTGTGAATTTCTATTTGTGCTTATAAGATTCACCATTAAATGATAAAAGCCAGAATGGAAGCATAGTGGTCACAATTTGATTAGCAGATGACAAGACTGAGAAGTAGAGTAACACAGATGTGACGGACAAGAACCAATACACACAGATAAAAATATTACACAGCTAATAATTAGACAGGTTTACACACAGACAGTAAGGTGGTAGGATAGACTGAAAGGCACTTCCAGTCCCCTTAATCTATGGCTTCCACCATTTCCTCAATAAAACACAGCTTAACAAAGTAGATATGATGACAATAACACACAAAAGACTTCAGCTAAAAAAAGGATGAAAATAGGTTAAGAGGTGAAAGATGTTGGAAATGGTGGAAGGCGATAGACAAAGTGTTCAGGAAAAAGGATGGAGGACACAGAAACAAAGTGAAAGAGAGGGAAAAGAGGAGAGGGGGGGACCCTGGTAGGGTCAGGTGAGTCATGAGAACAGCCATAAAAATTCATCCTGCTTTTCTTTAGGAAATCCCCAATCCACTGACTGTCACTCACCCAAATAAAAGGTTTAGTAGGGGCCATGGGGCATAGCCATGCTTTTTTCTTTCTTTTCTTCTTTTTGCCATTGTCTGTGCATGTGTGGATGAGGTTGGTAAAAGAAATGTATTGTGCAAATGTACGGATTTTCAAAAAGAGTGCCAATAGTTAAAACTTCACACAACGTGCAGCAAACAGACAGAGAAGGGATCAAATCAATGTCATATTTAGTGCAACCACTTTACTCCAGTTCTCCTATGTACACTTGCATGCACTTCTTGGCAGGTAGGCTGTTCAAAGCATCTTGAGGAACTTGCCATGGTTCTGTGGATTTAGACTGTCTCAGCTGCTTCTGTCTCTTCATGTAATCCCAGATTGACTCCATGCTGTTGAGTTGAGAGCCCAGTGGGGACCGTACCATCTGTTGCAAGACCCCTTGTTTTGCAGAATGAGTTTGGGACCCATCAGATGGTATTGGGTGATGAATAAGGAACTGCCTGTACCTCACAGCATTGAGGAGATAACTAATTTTTCAACTTTGCAGAAATTTAGAACCAAACCTATGAGGGACTTTCACTAAACACTACTGTTACCTGCAGACAGTCATTGTAATCCAGCTCTTCGATACAGAAACTGCCATCTGTCAGAGCCAAATATTTCAAATGTTGTCTTATCAGTCCAGCAAACCTGCTCCAATTTTCCATCACTTCTTGTTTTTGGTGCAGGTCTTTGGTGTAGTTTAGGTACGTAGCTTGGCTTTTTCCCCATATAAGACTTTCTGGCTGCAAGTCTTCCATAAAGGCCACTTTAGACCAGAATTCTCCAGACTATAATTATCCAAGACAAATGTTTTGACAAACAACTTAGCTAAAAAAGCCTAAAAAAACAAAGTACTGTAACTCTAGAAATGGGTAAATTGAATTACACCCTTTTATAAATAGATATTATTTTCGTTTGTATGCATTAGGGGTGAAATGATACAATACATGCATCCAGTATTGAGTGATGTTCCTAAAAGAACATCGGTACAGTGGATTCATCCCAAGTTAGCATGTTAGAATGCACATGTCTGCTTGGCACACAACTTACCGTCCACTGAGTGATGAGCAGTAGGGGACCACATGGATTCCCAAGGGACTGTCCTCTCCCAGGATTTCCACTGTTCTAGTCAGGCTGCAATACACACAAAGACCACAAAAATCAAATCAGTGAGAGACAAACAAGACACTGTATGAAATATTACAACAGTAAAATGGTATAATGGTAGATCTTCACATGAGATTTGTCTTTGTTGCACATTACTAGAAAGTGCAGTGAATATAAAATGATATAAAAGAAGACTACTGTATACTCCAAAAAGACTGTTCTGTTTACTTAAGCAAAGTATGCTGATTTTTTGCTAATCTGTGACACGAGCTAATGTTATCAGAAAAACCCACAATAACAACATGCTTGTGCCATCTTAATGCTTTGTTAGACTGCACAGAATATAAAACTTTGTAGAGACAAATCGGCACACATACAAAAAAGGCACTCAATTAAGACACAGAGAAAAGTACTGTAAGAGAATTTTAGGAAAGATCTTACACACAATTGTGTGATGGCACACAAATACAAACACGTAAAGCACACACATCAGGATAAAAACAGACTTGACAGAGTGTCCTGAGCGACTGTCTACCTTTGAAAATCAGTTGTCCCAGACAGTCACATGATTTTCCAAGGATGCATTCAGTGTTGTAAAAACACAGTTTTGTCCAGGAGTTGATCTGTGTCTGTGAACCCAGCCTTTCGAGAAGGGAGTGTTGCCATTATTCAAAGTCAATAAAACTACAGGCTGCTCCATGAGTGTGTTTGCCAAAACTTTTTGTGTCATCCATCCCCATGGGTTTATTCATCTCTCTGAGTCTCCCAATGTCTTTCTAGTCTGGCTTATTCAAGTGTGTATCTGCTTTACATTCTGTCTGTATTATAATGTGTGTCTTTGTTTGTTTGATTAGTTTATCTATGAGAGCACAGCCATTAATCCTCTCCTGACCTTCTCTCTGGTCCCTGTGTGTGTGTTCTCTAAGTCAGTTTGTCTGTACATAGTTGTGTGCTCTTTATTTCTACCCTCCTACATCCCTAACTCTGTGTGCTCATTTAGACTCCCCTCCCTCTCTGTAGACCATTCATCCATCCCTAAATCTCAAAGAACCGATAGCAGTACAGATGCTGACAAACTCCAGAGAGAGCATAACGATGGGTGGCAAAAGGAGAGAGACACAAAGTGCAAAACCAAGTTCTCCTTCTCTCTTTGTCTGTGTGTCTCTCTCTCTCTTCCTCACATACAGCTGATGCTGCCTCACTGCCACTCAGAAAATGTGAGTATATCCAGATAATAGCAAACAAGCAATAGCAAAAGAGAGGAAGGGAGAACACCTCAAAGACAGAGGGAGAAGGATGGAAGAGGGAAAGTGAAAATAAATGAAGAAGTGGCAAAAAAAAAAGAATTGTGATTGGTGATGAAATAGGCACAGCAATGCAAGCACCATAATGAACCACAGTGGTGAAGAGAAACTAGAGTCTGCAGACAAAGTCAATGTTTTGGCCAATCTATGAACTCTCACACTGATCACAAGTTTTGAGTAATGACCTGAAAACCACAAACAAAGAGGGCTAAAATAAGTTTTGCTAACAGGTTGGTTGAGTTTATGATAAATGATGAGATGAAGAGCTCAGACGCCAAGCAGTGTTGTGAATTGAGTAAAATCCATGCTCTTTTGCTTTGAAAGGAAACGGTTCGGCTGGTTCGTGGATCTGATAAGGATGCTTCATGGATGCTTTCCCGTGGAAGAGACCATGGGGAAGAAGCATAGGGAGGGATTACATGTTCCATTTGGTTGGGGAATGCCTCATACCCTTTGTTCGCTTCACTTTCAAACATAATGGATAGATGGATGGATGGAAGGATAGAATACATAAAATATACAGCAGCATATTACAGCATATTACACAGAACTAATGTAATTAGCATTTTTATTTATAAATTAACTTTAGTGTAGTTAACAGAAAATACCTTATTCAAATCAATATTTGGCATGACCACTCTTTGACTTTAAAACAGTATCTATCCCAAATGACTGCTTGAACACAGTTTAACGTGTTTGTTTTGTTTTGTTTTTACTTGGCAGGCAGGTTGTTCCAAGCATTTTGTAGAACTTGCCTCAGTTCTTGTGTGGATTTTGGCTGTCTCAGGGTCTTTCGACTCATCATGTAATCCCAGACTGATTTGATTGTGTTTAAAAAAAAGGGGGTTCTGTGGGGACCATACCATATGTTGCAAGACTCCTTATTCCTTGTTGTTCTGCAGAATGAGTTTGGGATAGTGTTGTGTGATGGGTAAGGATCTGCATATGCCTTTCAATGTGAGGAGAAGACAAATTCAGGTCCAAATGTCACAGCACTGTTTGCTCTTAATGTTGCTGAACATAGTTCTGAACAATCTTGGTTTATTTTAGCACATACCTAGCACAAAACACAAGGTGTAGCTGAGGCTGATGGTAATGCAATTAGTCTTTCAGGACTTGCAGAACATACAATTATTTAATAAAAAAAAGTTATAATTTACATTACATTTCCTATTAAATGTACTAGCACATTTGATGTTGTAAGTGTAATATTGAGTGCTACACAAGATGCAGCACTCTATTTCACAAATTTTTCTGCAAGTCCATGAAGATGATATTGAGATGTTTCACCTGGTAATTTGAGGGACAGACCTCAAAAAAATGGCAGAAGAAAAGGGGTAATAAACCACAAATAGAAAAAAAAAAACAGTCAGGGGAAAAGGAAGGTAGGAAGCAAAGGAGCTCTGGAAGCAAGATATAGTCAAATGAAGGGAGGAGGAGGCACTGAATTAATTAGACAGGGTAATGAATAGAATTAATATGAGAGGAAAAATAACATCCACCCCTCCCTCTATCCCTTCCTGCTGCTGTGCCTCTGATCTCTAACACTCCCACTAGAACACACACATACACACAAGCACTTGAGATCCATTTGCATTCTTTGTGTGTGTGTGTGTGTGTGTGTGTGTGTGACACATTTGGCAGGCTGCATCAATGCAAAAAAATGAAGTGGGGGTGAGGGAAAGACAAAATGGGTGAGACATGAGAAAAGAGAGAGAGAGAGCATGATGAGACAGAACAAGAGACATAGAGAAAGGGCCGTGCACACAGCGAGAGAGGGGAGAGGGAGAAAGAGAGAAGCAGAGAGAGATGAAGAGAGCAGGTGTTCTCTTTATCCACCTGCCACTTCACTGATCCTCACAATGAAAGACAGAAATACAGAAGAGAAATAATAAAAAGGAGGATGTGCATTACCAAACCACTCTCTTCCTCTCACTGCTTTTCACCCTCTTATCCTTCTTCTTATTTATTATTTCTCTTTCTCTTTTTATCTCTAAGCTGGTCTTCAAAGTGGCGGGAGCCGAGAGATGGAGAGCAAAGGGAAGGCAAACCAGCAAAAATGCACAATGCTGCTAAAGGTTAATGTATGCCAAGACAAAAATAAACATATTCAAACAAGAAATAAAAGAAAATAAAGAAAAACAAAAGATTATGAATGGTAGGTTTTTGATGGAATAATGAGTAAGGTGGATAGTACATTATGTTTAAAATGCATTCAAATGCATAGAATATAGGGAGGAATAGAGGGATGGTATCGAGTTTTAGATTGTTATGGCCAAATATCTAAATATACATTATTATCACACCAAGCATCATGCTACTCAAATTATAGTGTTACTCTTGACATAACTAAGCTAACCTAACTTGATAGGGCACGTTAATAGGAGTTATCTCCATTTGATTACCAACACTTTGATCCTTATATCTTTGAAAAGATAAATTTCATCAGATTAATCAGCAAAGCCTATGACCACAAGTGTCCATCACTTTTTAGTGTCCCCTTGAAACATTTCTGTTGTTTTTTGTACAGCATTTATTTATCTGGTTGTGTTTTTCCCTCTATTTGCTCACTTTTTAAATGTGTATCTATATATCATAAATCTACTAATGAATGTGTTCAATTACTAATAATACCTTTTATATATTATATAAATAATATATAATAACTTTTTTCAGTACAAACTATAAAGTATTAGTAGCATGGCCATTGTGTGGGTGAAAGACTAATAAAGATTCTATAAATCTGACAGTTTATCACAATATTGGTTTCAGGTGATATCACCCAGCCCATGGAAGATTAACACGTGAAGGACAACCAATAGAAGTATCACTATGCAACAACAACAGTGCTCCTTATAGAATAAAACTATTTTGCTCTAGAATATGCCTTTCACATTTACTTGCTGAATTGCATCCTACCAATATCTATTTACCTTTTTACCTCCTAGCTTCTAAAACACCACCAATATAGTGCATTATTTCACACAGAAATATAACATGCTGGGAGTGCTATTTCAATAAACCAATTTAAAATAAATCTGTTGCCCTGAATAAAAAGGACATTTTGATTCAGATGTAATGAGTTTTACAGTGAACATGCTGTGGTTAAAATTATCATGAGCCATTACTGTATTTATAGGTGTAGCTTCACACTCAAAGGTGTATCCACATACACAAACACACATATAGGAAAGAACATACACACCAGCAGAAACTAATATATAGCACCACACACACGTTTAATATATGCTTTACTGTTCCAATATTTATGGCTTTACACTTCTTCTCATTTTGGCATTTTTTGCAATTTCATGGTTCATTTCCCCAGCGACCACAAAAACCATTACATCACTTTTACATTACTCACAGTAGATATAGCTTGTGTGTGTACACGATAAGATATGTGCAGAAATACTTCTTGACAGACTGAAATGAATATGGAGGGATGTTTCTTAAATAATTACAAAAAAAAGGGTTTTAAGCAGTTTTGAGCAGTTTTACTAAACGTTGCAGTAACTCCACTATACTACTACACACCTACACCACCTTTTAGTTTCACTTTATATTACATGTAAAGGGAATTTTTCGAGCTTTTTTTTATGTTGATTATTGCAGCTTACAACTGATGAAAATCAAAAATCCAATGTGTCAAAATAGAATATTTTATCAAAGGTATGGCTAAGTTACTACTAATACAATATAAATACCATGAATCCCTTTATCTTGTTCAGTACATGCAACGCCAGTGAGGCTGATTTGAACTGTCAAATCATCAACATCCAAAAGGGGGGTAAACCACAGAACTATAAAAGATGGAAACTTTCAACTGGTGGGAGTAAGTTTTATACACACTAGTCCCACAAGTCATTCTAAAACTGAGAATGTCAAACAATATCTCCTAATTCACTTTCATTTCAATGTTGCCATGTAGTTAGTTTTATCAGAGCTTGCTTCTAATCATTAATTTAGGTGACAGGACTGTATCACAGTAATTCATGTCATAATTTTATTATGATATAATTTAATAGAAGGATGAGAAAAATTCAGTTAATGCCCAGGCCTTGCATGAAGAGTGTCTTTATGCAGTGCACAATGAATATGTGCTGTACACATAAGTACGTGTGAGTGATCTAATCTCTGTCTCTGTTCGGTGGCTGCAGCTGGTTGCTATGGAGAAAGGCTGAAACAGCTAAGGCGGAGGTCAACATTATTCTCTCCACATACCTCTAACACTCTCTCCCCACACGTCCTCTTTACAGGTTAACTACATTATATTTTATTTTAACATTTATGAATTAACTGTGGTTTAACTGCACGTCCAACTGACCTGTTGATTTTTAAAACAGACTAACACAGTACCGTATATTGTCCATTAACAGACATCAGTCTTGTTAGATAGAGCTGGTAGCAGGTACTTTTTCAATTTACAGTTGACCATCCGCTGCCTTTTGCATTACTCAACTACAAGCATGCTTCCTGATTAAACCTCCATATTTATGATTTGCATGAAGGCCCTATGGGTGCTGGTAACATTTTCCCTTTACAATAGTATGACTTATTATCTAGAGATGAATGTAAATGTAAAAATGTACATTTAATATTACAATTATAGTAGTCAAAAGTATCACAGTTTGTAGTCAGTATTATCATAGTATTGTTATTGTTAAAAGGTTCTGAAAATGTAAAAAAGTACTGTTACACATTAATTTGTTGTTATCAATATTATTAATGATATTTACATTTTAATATGAATATTCTCTCTTTCACCTATATTGCCTATTTAAAGGCAGTGGTTTGGTATCATGGTGTGTACCACAATGAACATGGACCACAGAAAACTAAAGAGAGAGTTGTCTGAGAAGATTACGAAAATAAATTATACACAAACATGTTAAAGGTGAAAGCTATGACGTTCTCTAAGCAGCTTGATGTTCCTGTGAATGCAGTTTCACATAATATTTAGAAGTTTAAGGTCCACAGGACTGTAGCCAACCTCCCTGAATGCAAACACCAGAGGAAAACTGATAACAAATTGAAGAGACAGATAATACGAGTGCTAACCAAAGAGCCCAGAACAACTTCCAAAGAGATTAGAAGTGAACTCTAAGGTCAAGGTAAATCAGTGTCAGATTGCACCACCAGACACAGTTTGAGCCTAAGTGGACTTAATGGTAGACAACCAAGGAGAACTACACAGTTGAAAGCAAATCTTTAAAAAAAAATGAGAAAATGCATATTGACAATCCAAAACGCTTCTGGCAGACATCACATCAGTTCTATATTCACAGATGCAAAAATGAAGCATATAGAGAAAAAAACACTGTCCCTAAAGTGAAACATGGAGGAGACTCTGGTATGTTCTGGGGCTGCTTTGCTGCATCTGGCACAGGGTGTCTTGAATCTGCAGGTTACAACGAAATCTAAAGACTATCAAGACATGTGCGGCCCAGTGTCTCAGTGACAGTTCATGGTCCTGCAACAGGAAAATAATCCAAAACACAGCTAAAAACATCCAAGAATGGCTAAGAACAAAACGTGGACTATTCTGAAGCACCCTTCTATGAGTCCTCATCTAAATCATTTGAGTATTTGAAGGACGAGCTGAAAAATGCAGCCTGGAGAAAGCACCCTTCAAACCTGAGACAGCTGAAGCAGTTTGCACAGTGGGACAAAATACCCATTGACAGCTGCAGAGGTCTCTTAGGGTGTTACTGAAATCGTTTTCTTGCAGTTACAGTTGCAGTAGTCACAAGGTTGTGCAATAAAATATTACGTTAAGTGTGCCATCATTTTTTTCCAGGCTAGTTTCATTAGTTTGTTTTTTTTCCATCTTCTGTTCAACAACAACTCATTAGTTAATTTTTTACTGTTTTATTACTTTTGTCAGTTTCAGTTATTTCAGTGACCTTGTGGATTTTTCTTTCTTTAACAAAAGGGTACCACCAATTTTGTCCGTGTGTATATGTTTACTACATGCATGGCAACTGTCTGCCCTTGCTGTGTTTGAATGCTTCAGCATTACCCCGTATACCCTGCACAGTAGCTGCCGAAATCAGCATGAACACACACATACACAACAAGGCATTCTGCACACCACCTCTTAATTAAGCAGCACTCATTAGTGTATACATGTGTGTTCAGTTGCATTTGTACACAAAATAAAAATAGATGTGTGTTTGTAGCTGTTTATTATATTGTGTGTGCGTGTGTGTGTGCGCGTGTATTTGTGTGAGACCCTGACCCTGTTTTGCCAATCTTTTGTAGTATGGCTAATGATGGAGCTTCTTTACAGCTATATCTGTAAGAGCCTTGATCTGAATTAGAATACAGCTTTAATGAAGGCAAAGTAGGACAGAAACACACTCATAAATATCAATAAACATGAATGTAGACACACATGCACATGTAAAATCTGTCTCCACAACTACATAACATTTATGAAATACTTTTTAATCTTTTGCAATAAAGTAGTCTGTTACATTCATCTGTGTCCTCCGGGATGTTTTCTTCGGTAACATCGCTCAAATTTCCGTTAACACTTTCTGACGTCATTAGTCTTTTCTCACCCTTGCTCCTGCCGTATTGGCGTGCATGGCTGCAGAACCTCGACTATTATCGCATGTGCTGCTGCCGCTGATACTACAGTCTGCACGATAAGCATCAAGCTAACCTGAAGTGGCTGTAACTCCTCCAACCATATGATTGGTTTGCGTGGCGCTAAGCAAAACATGGATCTAATTGGTTCTATCGAAGTCATATCAACCACCTCTTAAAGTTCTATCAAGAGAAAGCTTTGTCATAATAGATCTTTATAATTTTTTTGCACAGCCCTATATTGCTGTAGGATTTCAAGTAGGATATCAACTTGCAGCTAGATATCAAATAAATATATATTCCCATGTCCACCCACAAGAGTTGCAGCACACATACACTGACCTGCCATTGAAAGTGTGTTTGCCTTGGGCTCGGTCCACCCCTGCAGGCCTCTCCACAGCAGGACTGGCTGCCTGCTGAGAACACACAGAGGACACCTTTACTGTTAGTCAGTGATTGGCATTTGGAGAGGATACAAAAAAAGAACTGAACAACAAGCTCCAACAGCACATTCAATCTGTCAAAAACTGGAAGACTTAATGAAAGGATAAGCATAAAAGTGGAAATATTGTGGATATTAAGGAACATGTGGATGGATTAACTAAGAAAAAGCAAAATAAACAAATAGCTGTGTATGAGTGACTAAGTGGAGGAATTTAGGCACTCTTCCTTTTTTCAAATGTGGCTTTAAATGGGGTAAACCTCACACGCACATGTATTTGCAATTTCAAAAACAAAAAAATACATACAGAGAATGAATTAGTACATTTTAAAAAAGAGCTGTTAAACCAATGTATGGATGATGTATTTACAGACAAGGAGACAGTGTCATCAAGCTTTGATAAATAACGAACACAGCATTTGAGAGAAAGAGAGAGAGAGCGAGTACTAAAATGTGGATAGTGTAAATGTGAGCCAAGGGAGCTGGAATAATTACAGTTACTTTGTACAATGACACAGGGCTTGCATAAAGTGTGTGCATGTTTAGGTTAGAGACACAGAGAGGCAAGCTCTACAGGGCTGAGGTGCAATGCCCAACAGTGAAGGAGCAACAAATCACCTAACACTTAACATGTAATAGTCTCTGTGGGGACACAGTCTCTTATGTATCACCACATACAAATACTTTTGCGACAATCTTTCACTGCATCCTATACATTTGTCTACACTACATCATGTATATCTGTACCGGTTACACGTTACATGGTAAAACAGGGTAAAATTAACCCCCAGTTAGTATTGGCTTTCAAATTTTAATAATCATTAAAACCATGCAGTATTGCTGCGCCTGCTGAAGGATAAAATACAGTCTAGCAACAAAAAAAGTTTGCTACAGTCTCCCAGATACACAAGCTATGAACTTGCTGTTCCTCGTTACCTCCCATAAGTGCTAAGCTGTATGTGACTGATGCAGACTTTGTTCAGTAACTTACACCAGTGCAAACTGGTAGCAGCTCCCATACGTATTCCCTTCATAATTCCTGCTTCCTGTGGATTTGGACTGTGCAGTTTGGTTAATGTAACTGCATTTTCATACATTTTTACTTTTAATTAATTTTTTTTATGTACAGCTTAGAACATTACCTGCTACTGTCAATATACATACAATTTGTTGTATTTTTCTTTCATAATTTCATAAATGATTAGCTTTCTGTAGCTAACAGATTAACTTTTAAGGAGGATTATGATGCATATTGTTTAATCTCCACTTACTGGCATATCCTATTAGTGTGTCCTGTACACTCGTTGCTTGAAAAGCGTGCAACACTCATTATTTATTTATTTTATTTTTTTAAACTGGTAAATTTTAAAGCCTTTACAAGAAAAGAAAGATGAAAACACCAAACCAAACTTTTTGGCATTTCCTTCCTTTGTTTTTGTTGCGTTTATTGCAGTCACTATTACTGTCTTTCTTTAATTCATGTGTTCAAATGCACTACAAATATGCCATTCGATCTGTAATGTCTACATTTATGAATTCTTCATTTTATGCTACCACCAGAATAAAAGCTTACAGTAGCACCGACATCTATATGTATGCTTGATGTGGATGGATCAATACTGCTGCCTTTTGGGAGGTGAAAGAAAGAAATTCTTCACTTTAAATAAAATAAAATAATAGTGAGTGCTAATGTTAGGTAGCTACCAAATGTTAATCCCAGGCACTGGATGCACTGCTGAAGCCTATATCTGGCACAAACGTGGCAGAATATCATTGAGTGCTACTTTTGTCTTTCTGAAAATATAAAACATATTACTACGTTATTGGAGTTTTGCTGTGTTACATATAAAAAATTACCACATATCATAATATCTGTCAAAATTATCAGTTTACCATTCAGTTCTTATCTGCACATGTCTTAGTGTACATATGTCCATATATGTGTATATCTGAGCTTAGGCGTGTTTGTGTAAACGTATGCAGAATAACACATGCAGGTCAATAACACTTGATGTTAGTGGTAGGCACTAATGGACTCTTAGCATGGCCTTTAACCTTTGACCTTTCACCCTACCACCATATGAACTACACCACCTGTCAGAGAATAAGAGAAGGGAGAAAAGAGGGTAAGGAGAAACTGAGTAAGATAGGTGAGTAATGAGAAACAAAACCAGTTAAAGTTCAGGCTCATCTCAACTGCTAAAAAGTCAGAAAAGTGGAGTAAAAATACAAAATCACAAATCACAGATAAGACGAAACGAAATAAAATGACATGAGACTCAACAGTGAATGATAAACTCCTGATACAGTAAACATATGTTCAGGCTGTAGTGGTTTAGAAATCAATTAGTCCAGCCCAGCTGCAGATGCTGTCATGCAAGCTTAATTACTAAAGGATGACAGGTAACATTAATTATCCTAACCTCTTTGTCATAACAGCAACCACCAATACATTAATTGGAAAGTCTTCAGTGCAATATTGCATGTCTCACTTAATAACCACATGTAGAAATAATCTCTTTCTCCCCTCTCTTTGAAAGTCCAAAATATCAATTACAAATTAGTCATCAAAGGGTAATTTACCAAAAGTTAATGAATCTGAAAACATAAATGTGTCTCATTTTTCATAGTACCCTACAATACCATAGACAATATAACTACATTTTAATTTGTTTGCAAAAAAAAACTTTGCATTATCTGAACACTGACTATCTGACAGCGTGGAAACCGTGGCTGTTATTTTAAGGAAATGGCTTTGTTTGTTTTTTTTCCTTAATAAAAAGGGAAATCACCAATATGTATGTTTTTTTAAGACTTAACAGTGCTGTCATCTGTGATTTATTTTTGCAATTAATAACTGTATCAAAATATGAATATCGCAAACAGCCCAATAAAGACAGATTATTTACATACCCAACAAGTAAAAGCTGAATAGAAATATTTTGCTTGAAAGACTTAATTATTTTTTTATTTGAGAAGTAATATTTTTTATCAAATGACTAAGATTTATTAGACATATATTGGGGACAACTGCTGGAAAAAATTAATACATTAGTCTGCCGACCTTGGACAGCTCAATCGATACTTTTAAGCATTAGTGGTCCTGCAAAACAGAACAGAGAAGCAGAATTTCCATTTTAGCTCAATGATGGATAATCGTACCTTGAATAACTATTCTTGTAATAAATGGGGTCCAAGCATTTAGTCTTATCAGTCCAATCTAATAATTGCTAAAAGCAGATAAAAAAGAGCAAACTATTAGTGATATTACTAATTACTGAATAACCAATCAGGCTAAGTGTTCCTTGAAAACACTCCCAGAGTGAGTATGATAAATTAATAGCAATGCATACTAGGCAGTTTATGTGTCTGCTTATAGATGTGTGTTTTATGCGTACTGGTTTGTGTATGCTTGCTTGGCTATCTTTGTGAGAACCAGTTTGAATTTTATAACTTGGGAGTGAGGACATTCAGGTCAGTCCTGCCTAGGCATTGGCCGGTTTCAAGATACGGTTTGAAAAAAAAAAAAAAAACACGCTTTCAAAATCACAAATATTTTTCCTAAAACTGTTTGTGCAATATCAGCTATTTTCTAACAGTCTCCCTCAGGTTGTGTGTAGTGTAGAGTATGACATGACCTCTCCTCCTCCTAGTGGTGGGAACAATCAGTCAGCTCTGAATGCTAGCCAAAGGAGGTGAACCTCCACACTTTTTCCTCTATCAAAGTAGACAAACTCTGGTTTCTGGGAATTTTTCAGGTACCAAAAAAAATTAAAAATAGACGGTCACAACGGAGAGGAGAAAGGTCATCTAGTAAACAAGATGCGCTTGCAAAGAGTAGCTGCCAAAAGAGCTGATTCTGAAAATATGATTTCACATGGGAGTAGTGTTCGTCACCAAATTTAAGGTAGCACTGTCTTAAAATGAACATTTGCAACCAACTACAGGCTCTATCGTTTTTAGCATTGGTGAAATAAACATGATAGCATGGCTAATTAACAAGCTAATATCGATTATTATAGATACCATATTACAGTGAAACCAAGTTTAGATTAAGGCTAGTGACAATAAGTGGCCTCACAAAGATATAAGTATAAATTGTGTGTGTGTGTGTGTTCAGCTGTATGAAAGTGATAAACCAAAGGTAATCTATCTTGAAATATCTCTTTGCAGATGTGGATGATGAATTTGAGTAAATATGTGTTTTGATAAATACCATGTCAAAGAGCCAGAGAGCTGAACAGAGAAGTAAACAAAATATATTCATAATATAACACAACTCTAATTTGTCTATTAGATAAATTCATGTAATCTGTTTATATTAAAGGCCGACACGCTAGTGAATAGTAAACAACTTAAACTCTACTTTACAGGACTCGGATATTTCTATAATATATCAGTTTAAGAACGAATGACACAGTCAGAGTCCCATATTCTTCTACAATCATGGAGCAGGAAATAAACATCAACTCACAAACACAACACTTACTCTCTCCAACTATCAGTGGGGACACTTTGTTGAAATAATGAGTTTCTTTTATCTAGTATTATTAGTCCTGCACATACAGGCATTTGGAAAAGCACAAAGGGGAACAGGAGAGGTGCAAGAGGCAACAAGCAATCAAATCCACATTGTAAATCCTGCATATATGTACATGTACAAACATACAAAACTGTCATTCATGAACATGCAAGCAGCGTAACTCCACAAAAGTCATGACATACATGCAGACAAATATGCACATCTGCACAAAACAAGATCTCGCTGATGATGACAAGTCAGTGCTGTACTGCCTTGTTGGCTCCAGTAGTATAGGGAGCAATGAATACTCCCCGCTTAATTAACACATTGTAACTAAACATGCAACCCATGCATGTGTGTTAAAAAGATAAGAGAAAGTAAGAGAGATTTTGTGGCTCACTGTACACACTGCTGCCTGGCATTTAGAATTTAAGAGCTAAACCAGAAACCTTTCTGAAATGAAATTAAATAAAGAGAGGGGACAGAGTGTAGGAGAAAAGACAGAGATGGAAGAAAGACAGAGAATTACTGCAACAAGAGTACTTTTTTCCCCTCATCACTCTCCCCAAAAGGCCAAGTGACAATTTGAACCATTACCTGAAGACATTACCTCTATCTGAACCAAGCATGTTGAGAAGAGACAGGCTTGTGAGTGAGTGACAGGGTGTGTGTCTGTGTGAGAGACTGTGAGTACATCAGTAAAAGACAGTGAAGGAGTCCGAGAAGAAGACATATGTATGATGACCATAATGACATATGGTGAAGATATGAGAGAAAAAACAGAGAATATATTTATTTACAGTTGTCACAGAGGGCTTATGTACCACTTTAACTAGTGGTAGTTATTGCGGCACAGCAGGTGTAAGAAAGAAAAGCACTGACATAGGGAAGATGAGTGGCACTGAAGACTACAAAGCAGATAGAAACATCTAGAAATGTTCTTTTTCTCACACTGTGTGTTGTTATCAATGGAATAAATCTCTAATGTCAACATGACTTTTTTCCCATAATCAAAAGCATCTGTTGTAATTAATCAACTGGTGTCTTAATTGATATAATACATTAACTTATTGATGCCAACAGTAAAGTTCTGTTTAATATAAAACAATATGAACAATGTGCCAGTGTGCTTTTTACACTCACTATCTATGTAGTTGGACACAGTCCAAGTATATAGAGTATCATGTATAACCAGTCGGTAAACTCAAACTTCACAATAGGCCACTCATAACCCTACTTCGAACCATGGCTAATTTCATGGCTTGCCTCATTTCAGATCTTCTCTATTGCCCAGAGTTACTTTTGTCAAGATGGTTTGCAATTGGTCAATGGTGAAAATTCATGTGTCAAAGCTCAAATTCAAATTTAAGGCTAAACTTAAAGAACTATGATAAACTTGTAATGTGTGAAATGAGGGGAAACCTGAGAAGTTAGCATAAATTGAACTTTAACAAAGAGATAATCTGTTATAACTGGTATATAAATGTTACTGTGGTTTACATTTATAATGCAAGTGCATCCAGGTTTCATTACTGCTAAACTTGTACATGTACAGTAGCTGTAGGGTGCAAATCAAAATAAAACACAAATCAATTTTAGTTAGGTCACCCAATAAACTGATCTGCACAGAGTCAATATGACTGGGCAACATAAGACAATAAATTCAGTGTTTTGTTGTTATGAGCATCACAAACATGTTAGGTGTATTAAGCAGGGAGATTGGTCACCTCAGAGAACCAATCATATTTCCCAAAAGAACAGATCCTTCCAAACAGGTTGTTCTATGGGGAATACAGTGAGATTTTTAAAAAAGATGTTTGTCCACTGAGAAATCTTAGGGGACGAGACATCTCCACAAGAGTCCAATCAGGCATGAAGCTCTTTAACCAGTAAACATTAGGGATTTACTGTGTCCACAAGTCTACAGAGGATATGAAACTGTAACACTACCACAACAAGCAAAGAGATCTATATCTATTTACAACTTGGTTCCTAAGCTGTAATTTGTAAGAAGATGCATGTCAGTATGTGGGACTGGTTCAGTTTGACTAAATTAATGAAAAGAAGTGTATATAATGCACTGCTACTTTTTAATTTATGTCATAACCACACAACAAAAAGTTCAAAATACATTTCACAAGTAGTTCACAGTTTGATTTGTAGTTCATCAACCGTTTAGAATTGAAACTATTTGACAGTTTTACTCTTGGGCATGCAAACGTTATTAATGCCAGCACCTATTCAAGTGTCATTATTTACAGTAGTTGTGGTTCAGCAATTTTGTGTGATGTGGGTACAGGTTGGGAACTGTGGCATAAGTTAAAACTGTATAAAATTCACTTTATGGGCTCATAACTATTTACAGTGGCAAGAGAAAGTATGCAAACCACTTGGAATTTCATGGTTTTCAGCATTAATTTGTCATACAAATTCATCATGTCATTCATATTAACATATAATGTGCCTAAAGTAGTAACACAAAAAATGATATTTCATGTCTTTACTGAGAACAGTCAAAAACCTTATAGTTCTAGTGGAAAATGTTTGTGAACCCTTGGAATAATGACCTTTACATACTTTCCCTTGCTACTGTACTTTCTGAGGTTTCATATACTTCTTAGTACTTCATTTACTATGACAAGTATAATGGACTCTGCTTTACGATAGCAGCTGGGAGTGTTGTTTCTATATAATTCTGTATAGTTATATTTTGTAAGGTCTTAAACCTTGAACACTGTAAAGTGCCTTGTGATGACTTTTGTGATTTAGCGCTATATAAATAAACTGAATTAAATTGAATTGAATTACAGTTCTTATCAGCACAAAGATGTTTTTGTTACAACCACCATGTAGATCAAGCAAGTACTGAATTCAAAGTTGCTATAACTAACCTGTTTATTTTCAGTTGCACCTGCAAAGATGGATGATTTTAGTGGTTTCAAGAATATCCTCCTTAAAAAAACAAGCTGCCAGGTAAACTAAATTCATTTATGACAACTTACTATAGTTTATGTGACAACTGTGGACACTTTAGGTGTAATTTTACATTAAATAAAAATATACCAACTCATATGTATGTAGGGCTGACAGTAGTTGATACAAATAGACAAAAAAGACATTACTACGTTTTACTATTTAAATGAAAATGCAAAACAAACATTAACAGGTACTAAAAGTTGTGTAACTACCTCAGCCAAACTGCAGCAGCAGTGAGTTTTTCCACAGGCAGCAGGAATCAAGCTAAAAGGGGAATTAACTAACGCAGTCTAACAGGCTACAGTTGGCATTTTTGCAACATACAGGCTGCAGCTTAGTATCTACAGAGAGTATCAAAGGGGAAAGAGTCCACGTGAGAGCTGATAATACACTTTGTACTGATGGAAATAGTGCTGAGTCTGCAGCAACAGCTAAGTATGTAACGTTAGGAGTCAGTAAGGAAGGAGAGCAGGTCTGTAGTCCATACGTTTGGAAGACTGTTGCTAACTTCGATTGAGTTTGGACTGTGTTTTATCTTTCAACAGTGGAGTTCTTCACAGAGGGCTAATCGGCCATGGTTTTAATAATTATTAAAATGTGAAACGGTTTGACCATGGTTTACTATGAAACTGGTAACCTTCTCATCCTTAGTTTGAATTGTGTTTCTTCTGAATGAGAATAAATCAAAATAGACTATAGAGCTATGTGTGGCAGTTGGCTAAAGAAAGTGCGTGCTCTGCTGCGTGTTCAGTATTGTTTCCAAGGCCTTTAATCTGCCCTTCTTGACCAAGATGAGAGGAATCATGTCTTTCCCTAAAAACCCCAGACAATTTTCCTGGTGGTGTTTTGTTGGACAGATGTCTACACTTCTCTGATCATTCAGTATCATTAATAAAAAAACAAATAAAAAAAGATTTACAATTTGTAATTTGTGTACAAATGTCCATGAATTTGTTGTAAGTCGTAAGACAGTTAGTATAGTAGATCTATTTGATGTAAATAGTTATTTTGTCAGCTTTACCAGTAGTGGTAAGAGCAAAAAACATTTTCTACAAGAGGGGCCATGAGGAGTTGAGAATATATGATGGCAATCCATCTACTGGATTTCAGCAGTATAAGAAACACAAGGAAAAGGACACAACATGTTCAGGGCGATTAATCATACTTATTCAATATCTAACAAAATCTGCTGAACAAGATTTAATGTAATAGTATCAAATCAGTACACCTGTACACACAGCTTGAAATAATACTTGTTAGTAAAACGTACATTGGGCCTTACTAAAGTGAAACCAAGTTTGCCATTTATCCTTCTCAACAACTTTTATCTAGGATTTCATCTGAGACAGTGAAACCTGGGAACTTTCAGATTCAGCAGAATGACAATGGCTCACACAGCTACATATTCAAAGCCCTGACAGGACAAATCATGTGATGTTTCATCAAGCATCAGTTTAAGGATATTATTAATTCCATCCAACAATTTGGTATAAATGGAGACAGACACATATTGTGGGCTCTTGAGGAAATTTAGAATCAAAGAATTTAGACTTTCAGAAGCATTTCAGGATTGGTTGTTATATTCAATGGATATCATCATTTTATAGCTTACGGGTTGAGTATTTGTGTAGCCATTAGGCTCTCACAAAGGGGGCCTCAATCACACAGGGACAATGATCGTGTGTCTGTCAAATTCAGTGTGTGTTTCAAGCTGTATGTTTTTTTATGCAACTGCCTTAAGGTCTTACCATCACAGTGATATTTTCTTTCAGAGAGTGTTCAGTCTCTGTCGGCTGGGGGCCGAGGGCTGAGTCACTGCTGCTCCTCACCAACAGGGGGGTGTCTGTAGAAAACATGGACACACACACAGTCACAAAATTAATAGGACGAGGCAGCATTAAGCATTTTTCCAATGTTGTCTACTCTTTTAGATCTGGGCAGGTATCATCTAAATACATTAGTTGTAGTAGTCTTCTAAAGCAGCTGTCTACCTTATGTGTCATTCCAGTATGACACATCGGGACTACATTCTTTAAACTGTTAATAAAACAATAAATGTAAGAATGGTGTGTATAGAGAATCATTATCTTTAGTGCATCAGAATAAACAGCAGGTTTCTCTAATACATGTATAGCAAGTCCACACACACAAACCAACTCAACTGTCTTAAAACTCCTAGCGCTATCTTGATGGAGTCACAGTTCAGCAAAATTCATGTCTAATAATAATATTTTCGTTGACAAGATACAGACCCCGAGCTAGTCTTGCCACACTACAAAAAGAAGTCTAAGTGTGTTTCTTTATGGGTGTCAAGGCATGATGAAAAAGAAATAAGGAGGAGAGATGGATATTTTTATGTTGTTAGGGTGACTAAACAAATTTCTGCTCTGTCACTGAAATGTGTGATATTTAGCTTTCAAAAAATAAGAAATCTGCTGTTTTGTGAAACTATGGTGCTAATCATGAAAGGGGTTAAAGAAAGAATGCAAACTACATAAGAATGTGACACACATATTAATAGGAAGAAATGTATAAATGTATCTACATATCAGTATAGAAGCTGCAGATTTTAAACAGAAGGCAACAACATTTACTTTTTTTCTCAATAGTGAGAAGTCAAACTTTCTGAGTTATCAAAAAATTGCATCAGAACAGACTGTGCTGTATGCCACAGAAAACACAAACCTCCATGGAAACAAGTCTACCATTTTTAGCTTGTTAAAAGAAATAAAGAGTGATACAGTGTTATGAGATGTGGTAGGTGGGCATTTAGTAAAGGATACAAGGCAACGAAGGCAAGCAACAGCAGCACAGCAAACTAAAATATTCACGGTGTGAATGAAACATGGTCTCCATGTCCCATTAGGTCTGTTCCGAAAGCTGTAGTGTGTAAGACGTTAATGCACGAGCGCTTCCCTAAACATCCCCTCAGTGAATACACTGGTGTTCATGCATCCAAATGGCCAATAAATGGCTGATTTGTGAATGTGTGTATGCAGGTAGGTAACATATAACAGCATCTCACTCCTCACATCTCATCAGCATGTTGCATAAAATCATCATTAAAGAGAAGCTGATGGATGAAACATATCACACTGTGATCTGTGTGTGCTGCAGCTGCTGGAGCTTGGAGACACGGTCAAACAGAGAAAAAAGTCAAGACAACAGAAAACTATTTATATAAATAACATTTACAACTGGGGGGAGTTATTATAATCTATATGGTACACTTCCAATTCTCAAGTCTACTATAATGAAATTCATAGGCCCATCAATCCATATATACATTAAGAACACTGTCATGTTGGTTTCTATAGTTCAACTGGGAATACAATGAGAACGTGGTGGTGTGTGTGGAGGGAACTCTATATGACTGGACTAGTCAGAACATATGCCAGATGATATTTGTGGGGTCATATATTGATTTGCACAAAATGGACCCTTGGTGCTCTTAAGACTGGCTGTGGGGGGTATGGATTACATCAAACCCCTAATCAATTCATCTCTTCAAAGAAAGGCAATGAAACAGGCATGTATGGATGGAGGACAAGAAAGATAAAAATGACTAACACAGGAAGGAGAAAAAGGCATTAAGGGAAAGACGGAGAAAATAGAAATACAGCAAAGTGCAATAAAAATAAAGACAGCAGTACACAAAAAAACAAACTAAAATCACGTCACTGTTATAGCTTCCAGCTGTAGACTGAAGAAAGCCCGTCAGAACTCAAAAACATAGACGAAGGTGGTGAAGTGGATTGATGACAATAAGTAGGGATTACGAGTGTTTCTCTTTTGTCTATGTGCATGCAGGGGTTGTAAGATCAAGTTTTGTTCTTCTCGATTGTCCTATATTTTCCAGCAGTAATATTACTGTACATTACAGATATGGACTACATCGAACACACCCCATGTAGTGCATGAGATGAAACTGGTTGTTGTCTTAGAGTATTGTTATTTGAATCAAGTTATTCTCTCTTCCTGGTTTTAGATTTAATGACATTTTCTATGTGCCTTAATTCAAAACAATAAAAAGTAAATGAGACACGTGAGTCGTGACGGTGCATGTATTGGCTCACAGTCCCACTACAGAAGGCCTCTGAAATTGAAACAAACAGATGGAATTCCCCTATCATTAATTTGATTATTTCCGTTCACACCTTATCTACTCTGTGGCATCAAAAAATGTCTTCTGTGAACAAAATCTATTTCGATCTTCGTTCAGTTATGTTCTGATGTATGTCATTTGACACTTAAGATCTCGGCATAGTTTCCATCGTTGTAAACAAAGGAAATAATGGCAGGAACATGGGTCACCACTCAAAAGACCACTGCAATCAGAGAGTTCCCCATTCGTTCTAATCCTGAATCCTGTATGCTAGCTAAATCACTTCAGCACTTTGATTCTTGATTTGAAGCTATGGTGCTCATCAACACCTTGGTGAGAAATATCATGTCACTATTAACTGCTGGCTAAGTAAGAAAGAAAGACAGACAGTAGAAGGGACGCGATATTGAGACCAAAAAAAGGCAACAAAAGTATGGGTTTAGAAATATGGAGGTGTGTACCCGAAAGGGAAATTGTGTAGAAACTGTGAAGCCAAAAGAAGATACTGAGAGACAGAAAAGGGTGGCATGAAGCCAAACTGTGAACAGGAGATACTGTATAGAGAAAGAACTGTTGCGACTGTGAGACTGAGACAATTGGTTTAAGAGAGAGGTAAAATATGAGACAATGATAGAAGCCTAATTCTGACCTTCTCACACTGACAGTGATAGTCTCCAGAGCTCTGTTACCTCTAATCCCCCATGACAGTCACACATTACCACTAATCTCTGCTGACAGCCGACCATACTGAAACAGACTAAACTTCCTGTCTTAACAGTGTCTGGATCATACAGCTAAGGCCGCTTTACAATTCAGGAAGGTCATACAACCTGAAATTTTTATTTTGCCATTACTGGTAAAGTATAACTGTAGTTTAGATGCAGGATACATGATAAACTGTGAAATCAGCTGATTTCCAATTCAGTCTGGACGTTTCTGAGGTGAATAAACCGCTTGACATCCAAATAAACTTGCACATTTGTGACTGAAATATTAATGACAACCTTGACAGATTATGTTTAAATGTCAAGGATGGTACAGAGTGTGCCGCATACTAAATATTGACACAATTCATAACAAAAATCTGTAATGGGCTGACATCAGGAGATACGTAACAAATAGGTTTTGGCCATCTCCAAGTACACACAATCCATCATCCACAGTTTGTTTTGTTAAGTCAAACTTCAATTTGGACTAGTCACAGTGACAGTGATAACTCCTCTTGCACTCTCATCTATATTGAACACAGGCACTTGAGTTGAAATAAGACAGATAGCGAAGAAGGAAGGGAGAAAAAAGAAAATGGAAAAACAAAGACATGCAAAGGTACAAATACGTCACATACAGGGGTCTGGTTCAGGTAACAGTAACCAGACACAGACACCAGTTTTCACTCTGCAGCCTGAATGAACATACACTTCCTGTCTTCTCCTTCTTCTCTATCTCCTGCTTTCATTCCTTTTTATCCCAATCTCACAGACATGCTGCCAACATTGCAACTGTTAGGATCTTGTTTTTATCAGTACCACACAGACAATCGCTATGACAACCTGACCTTTGTCTGTACCTTATATCAGTAAATAGGGACTGTACTTGATAAGTCAACAGGAATTCCACCCACAACAAAGACTTAAGACAACTGATATTTCTTCTTTTCTTTTATGATTTTGATTTACTGATTATTCATTTCAAATTTAGCCTTCCCTCAAAAATGGCTATCCCACTAACTTATCCTAGCATATTTAGCCACAGAGCCTGTTTCTTGTTTAATGAATTACGGCATTGACCCGTCTATGCACTGACCTTTAGGTTACAACTAAAAGGTAAAAAGGTTCCCAAAGGACTTTTGTCTTTAAGAATCAGCATTTGGTCTCTGAGAGGCAGAAGGGTCAAACTCAGAGCAGTTGTGGTTGCCAGAGTTTACATGGATTGGCATGTCTTCAAATACTTCTTTCAAATGTCCTAGTGACAAATGCCAGAACTTAACTATTCCCAGTTCGTCCAGATAGCAGATAGGCCTCTCAGTAAAAAGGTACACTACTGGAATGATTTCAGAATGTATTTACATATCTTAGAATAACATTAACTATTACATTTTTGTTACTTCACTGTTTACTGAAATATTCATAGTATGTCTTACAAAAAGATTTTACTCACTGGACTTCAGGGCTGAGGAATTGACTTCAATCTCCCCGCCTGTGATTGGCTGGAAGACTGAGAGCTCAGACTGGTACAGGTCAGGACTGGGTGCTAGGCTTGTGTTAGCCGTACCCCTCTGCTGGGCTTCCTGCTCCTCATACACCGCCATCAGCTAAAAAAAAACAACATAATGTAGCTGGTTATTCTTTACTTTCTTCTGTTCTTTTTATCTATTATAAGCACAGTGTGAGAGCAGCATAGCAGCATTTTGCCCAAAGATTCTTATATAACTTCACTCACACTCACTCAGGTTTTCCATTTGTAACTCCTTTGCCACTCTGCACTCAAACTAACAGAAAGCCTACTCCAGTGCGTTTTACAGCCACTGTGCAAATTGCAGTCATTTACTTGTGTTATAAAACAAAAAGCTAAATTTACAGATAGCATTAATGTATATAAAGTCAAGGAAAATGACAACAGTTGATATCAGAGTCAATCTGTGTTAAAAAAACCTACCCAAAGACTGATGTCTTTTAAACTTTAAAATTAAAGCCGGTGTAGATTTTCACAGTGGTTCTTCAAATAAAACATAAACAAGGATACAACACAGGTTTTAGAAAACTGTCCGTGGTTATGTGTATGTGCATGCACAAAACTTGTGTGTTACCTTGTGGATGAGGACACTATAGAGTACATCTAAGGAGCCCAGCATTACAGAGAGTGTGTCTACTGATTAACAACAGACTCCATTCGTTTCTCCCCTTTCCGTGTTTGTGAAACCCTGCTAGCTCTAACTGTGTTATATAGTGGAATCCCTTTCTATTGAGTATTGCACTGAGTCTGCGTTTAGCCAAACATGGGACTCAACACAGTATTCTAGGGGCCTCCATGCAAATGCTGAATAGACCTGTGTGGGCGCGTGTGTGTGTATATATGTGTGATGGTGCCTATAGTGGCAAAGAGTAAAGAAAGGGGACTTTGCCAGTAAAGCCAGAGGCTTCCTGCTGCACTGGAACTCACAAGTGTGCAGCACCGCTCCCTCACACAGAGACGAGAGCAAACACATGCATGCAACAAACAGACACAAACCATATGGAAGTGTTCACACAAGCAGACACCCAGTTCTAAGTTACTGCACTGTGATGGCTGTCTCTTCATAGCTTCTGTTTTAGCCGCCTTGTGACAATAAAAGCAAATTTTCATTACATGATGCAAATGATTTTTTTTCTTGTTTTGTTTTTTTAATAATGAATTAGGAACAGGAATACACCAATAATAGCTCCATGGTGGTTGTGATTTAGTTCAACTAGAGAATGTAATTTGTTTTATCACATTTGAACAATAAAGACTTTAATAAATATCATTATAAACATTAATATGTAATTATAAATGTCAAAAATATATCATTTTTTGTTTCGCACATATATTTTTTCAATTTGCATGTAAGTATAGTTAACTTAATGTCATTAATAAAATAAAATAAGTAAAAGCTAAAAATATTAGCAATTGTGTATCAGTGCTATATATACAGTACGCTTTTTTCAGCACTAGCTGCAGTATCAAGTTAGACTGTACAGTATTGCACCTTTGTCACCATCCTCCCCATCCACATCTCACTAACTACTCAGTACACACGATGTCTCTCAGTCTCTCACAGTCATATTCTGTCACACTCCCCACTTCCATCTGTTTAACACACATCATTCTCATTGTCCTGCTACATCCTCCTTCCTCCTGTATATTAGGCTTCATCTTAAACATTTTCCTCATACCTTTAGATTTGGTTGTTTACTATTCTTTAGCCAATATCTTCATTTTCTCTACATCTTCCTGGCTTCCACTACCTTTCTGTTTTGTTAGTTACACACCTCTTCATCCAGCAGCTATGTGCAAATCCTATTCTAGAAAAACGCCTCATATCTTATCCAGTTTCAGTAAATATGCCTGTTACAGAAAGTCTGAACAAGACTAATAGCTTCCAGATAAGCACATACACACACACTGAGGTAGAGGATTTTTTTTAAACATCTAAGAGAACTGGGACGGGGAGAAAAATGGTAAGACAAATTCTACATAGCCTTGCTGAGTGTCTTAAAAAGCAGAGGTGGAAAGAAGGAAAGACAGCCAAACGAGAGAGGGGAGGACTTTGTCTCTGTTCTCTCCGACAGGGTACTCAAAGACCTGCCAAACAAAATGACACCACATTCTGAGCATGGGTGGGGAGGGGGCAGACTACACAGAGTGAAAGTAGTGGGAAAAAGCAAGAAATGGCCATGGAGCATGTGAGAGACAGAAGCTGACAGAGAATTAGAATTCTCTGTAATGAGGGGTACTGACAGATCTCATGTACTGCAACCTTAAAGATGTCAGAGAAAAAGCAAAAAGCAAACCTGAAACTTGAGATTGTCTGAGAGTGTCACCATGTCAAGCTTTGGTACAATGGCATGTCCATTTTTGACAAAACTCAAAAGTTACATGCTGCCAACTCTGCTTCTATTTGTCTTGAACCACATTCCATTTTTTCTGGTCCCAGGGTTAGTGGTACTGTAAGCTTACGACATGTTCCCAGGTACAGTAGACACCTCATGTTTTTCAGCCTTTGTCTAATGTAATGTATTGTATCCAGTGTGTTTCTCCATCATGCTATTATATGTAACATTTAACCTTCTTGTCAGATATCCTGTCAGTAACCTTGACATATTCAAAGATAAAGATGGTAGTAAATGTTTTTTTCGTTTTTTTGTTTTCTTGTTGTTTTCAGTTTTAGCTTACTGTCAAAACACATTTTACTTTGATCGTGTTGTTGACAACCTCATGTAGAAGCGCCTTTATCCATCTCTGAGCTTTAAAACCTGAGCTCATAAATGCACCTGTACTAGAAACAAGTCTTCATTTTGAGTTAATTTCATCTTAGAAAAATTTACTAAAGAAAGAGTGACTATGCTACAAATCTACAAATCATGTGAAAGTAGGGTTTGCTGTGTCATTTCGTTGTAAGTAAAGCCCTTTTAGGCCAACATTCCTCACAAGTGGAGAATTTCAATTGAAATGCAGCATTCAAAGCCATTCTGCTGCTGTGCTGGAAGTCACAAGTAAATAATACTAGGTCAAACCTAACAAGACTGCCCATTGGAAAAGTGACCGGGTTGCTAATTCAGACTTGTAGCTAACACATTTAGATACCGTCTGATTACTGGAAGGAAGTAATAAGTGCATGTTTGAAAGGTGCTTAAGTAAGTAAAAAATATGTGCTTTCTTCTGCTCTTGCAGAGGTCAAAGGCCAGGTTCAACCACAAAGGGCCAATTGAGTCTTCAACAGGATTTATGTCAGCCTTTAGACAACCTGACCTGAGAGCTTGGATCTATCAAAGGCCTGCCCCAACAAGCCACAATCGAACACTGATTTCAACTAGCTAGTAGAATTACGTGGTTAACAGTTACAAAACTTGTACTAAGGCTTAGGCTGGTAATGTAATGTAACATAAAGTTAACACCTGTTGAATAGTATTGAAGTGTTGAGTAGTATTTAAGTGTGATGATCTTATAATACTGATATGACACCGGACATCAGGTTAAAGCCCTGCACTAACAGACAGGTGTTTCCTCTCCCTGGTGAAGTTGCAGTTGAGTACAATGGGAAAGACTCATGGTCATTAAACCCTTTGCAGACTTGGGATACAGAACATTGCTGGTTTCAACAGTCTGTTAAAGTAATGACATGGGTCATTTTTAAATTAATTCGTCCTCATGGCTTCATTCAGACAAAAGTTATACAGTACCATCATTTTTCAAAGGAATTAGCAATCATGATATTTATAAAGACCCAGAAAAGGCTGAGAAGTTGATCTCAATCTCAATGGGCTTGTGCCATGTTGTATAAGTTAGAAAATGTAAATACACCATAAGTCCCTCCATGAAATAGCTATTTCCTTATTATGTAAAAACTTATACTTGTGTTATTGTGGACAGTATGATATAACACACCTCTAAGATATACCTTATCTGTTATACCTGCTACATACCTACATCTAAGAAGTGCTCTAATCAGACAATATAAATAAATACTCTTATGTGGGTGGACTCTAAAACACAAGCTGGGAGATTAACTTTGGACATAAATCACATGTCATCCTATTATGAACATGCAGGTACACAAAATGAAAGTAGAGTCAGCTCACAGAGACAGAGTTACCACACTGTCTGTGTTTCAGCAAACACATTTCAATGATATTTCTGTCAATATTAATGGTTATACACACAAGATATATAACAGTAAAAAATGTTCATGATATTGCATGCACTGCTCAGCATCTCCTAGGGGGGGATGAAAAGTGTAGCATTAGTTTGCACCCATTTATTAAAATTAAAAGATCACATGAAATTGAGACAGGTAGATTAAGAGCAGCTTAGGACCTAAGTGCATCACATACACACACTTACCAATTACCATTTTTTTTACCACACCCTTTTTAATCGGGTCAATAAGGGACTAATTGATTAGGCAGGAGTGGATCAATAAAATTCTACAATCTGCCAAATGTATGATTATATATACAGCTCACAAACAGAGTGCTTGCACTAACTCTCATATGAACACATACAATCTTTAAGTATGCTTAAGCTCAGTGTGAACTACTGAGCTTTAATTTGAAGTCATGACCACTTACCATGAAAAAATCTATGATGTTCAAGTGTGCTACTTACAAAGTCAGCAAAATCCTTAACAATAACCACTACATCATGCTTTGAAACGAATTAACAGCGTCTGTGCGTCATGTGTAAAATGTGTGTTTTGCTAATTTGATTTTGGCTGTGATACATCAGAGGATTTTTGGAAAATACAGTGTACGAAAATTTAAAAAAAACTAAATTTCAAGAGATTTCAGATTTTTATGATTTTTTTAACATTTAAAAAACTCTACAAATGAACTTCAATGATCTGAATGCAATAATAAATTGAGTGTAATAAATGTGTCTTCAAGATCTAAAATCAAAAAGCTCTTACTCTGACATAACTGTTGATCAGACATGTTTGATCACTCAGTGACACAAACACACCCACCCACCCACACACACACACACACACACACACACACACAATGATGGAAAGACTGACAGCACCACCTAGCTCTATGCAACAGAAACTGCACCTTCAGTGCATCTTTAAGCCACTGCCACCTCACACCTCACACACAGCTGTTAACTAAACAAGTAGTTCTTGCCACAGAGAAGTAAAGAAAGAACAAGATAAAGTGGTGAAGATATCGTCCTATTACCTGTCCGTATGCCTGTCTGTCCGACTCTCTCTGCTTAAACGAAGAAAAACTGGGTGGGAAACAGTGGCTCCAAGTCTTGTTATATGAGAAGAATGTTTTAACCTCCATTCTTTATTTTGAACTATGGTGGGTCCATTTAAAAGCACAGCAAACTGCTTTCTATCAACATGTCGTCATTCCCCTTCCTACCCCTTTGATGTAATGCCACAGTAAAAAGGGACATTTTTATGTCTTATGACATCATTTTGATGCTCTTTGTGCTACAGCCATAACAGAAATCAGTCCGGGGTTGCTAATGTGGCAAGATAAGGTCACTTGAGTAGGCACTCTGTAAAGCCAGGACGAGAAGCAGTTTTTTAAAAGCCTTGCATATCTCTGTGTGATGCCCATAAAATAACTGTGAAGATCACAAAGAGAATTTCAATCAACCCTGAGGCAGGTAAAGTCTTCTATGCTAGGCTATGTACACGATGGTCTTTTTTGTCTTTCATCAGCAAATATTCCTGCTTAGCCCTGTTTTCCCCTCTGGCTTCACTTTGCCTCCTCTCCTTTGCTTCCACTCATTTCCCCTCCCTTCTCTTGCCTTTCCTCTTCTCCGGTTGCCTCGTTTCTTCATTCTTTTTTCTCTCTGGTGCCTATGTTCTTCTCCTACTCTTCCATGTTCTGCTCCTGTATTGTAACTGCCCCCAGAGCTCCTCACTTTAGCTGTCCCCCTCTCCCCTGTGAGTTGTAGTGGTTTCTCACAATCAGCTCATGTAAATCATGATGTCCCTGCACTTTCCTCATCGGATACACTTGCAAAGAAACAAAGAGCTTATTGATTAACACATGAATCTGACACATCCACGCTTGTTTTTTCATTCTCAATACTCTTTATCTCACTATTTTACACCTTCATGTTCTTTTAACTATCTCTTGGTTTCTCTCTTATTTTTTTGTAATATCTACATTCTTATGTACAGAAAGCATGAGGGAGAAAATGTCAGATTTCACTGATTGAAGATGCTCATACATTATAAAAGCACTTATACACACCAAGAAAAAGCATAAAAACCTGTGACTTTGACCTCCCCACAGCAATTGGCCCATTGCTGTGGCTATCAATCAGTATGATGGTGTCTCCTTATAAAGATTATGGATGAATGAAATTCACCTGGTCAGCTGTTTCAAGTTTGTGTGTGTGCTTGCTGACCTTCTATTGATCTCTACTCATCTTATCTCTCAGGAGTAA
Source organism: Anabas testudineus (assembly GCF_900324465.2). NCBI lineage: Eukaryota > Metazoa > Chordata > Actinopteri > Anabantiformes > Anabantidae > Anabas > Anabas testudineus. The sequence goes on from NC_046629.1 coordinate 24,292,906, forward strand.
GACTGTTGTAAGACAGTTGTACACAGACAGCAAAGAACAAAACAAAATTACACATAGAAAAAAAAACAAAACAAATAAATTCAGAAACAGAGAAAGCACAATTTCATCTGCTAATAACAGGGAAGCCTCCACCAGTATCAACAGTACAACTGTTCAGTGACTTTGTAAACTTCAGACAGACCAAACTTCAGTGTCTGCTTGCCAAAATATAATGACAACTTCTGCTTTCCTTGCTCTTGCAGATGGCGTGTCTACTTTTCTGCATTCATATTTGCATGTGTGTGAATGTCTGTGTTTATGACCCTGTATTCATACATAAACATATTTCTGCACGAGGCAGGAGCACGAAGAATACCTGTGTGTATGAGTGTGGGTTAACCATCCAGCACCACTTCCCTGAGGCTGTGTGTAGACCACACTTGGCCATATGGAACAGCATTATGGACTTACGCAGTGGCACAGATGGAAGCATTCTGTGCAGGCCATATTCTCAATGATCCACCAGTAGCAGTCTAAACGACAGCTCTCACAAACCAGAGGAGCCTATTAACCATTAAGGAACTGCATAGGTCCCCTCACTTGTAAGAAAGGACTAAATAAGTAATTTTGAACCAAATCAGTTTCAGATTTATTATCCACAAATCTGGGGGGTGGTTTTGTCTGAGCCTTACTTCGTCACTGGTGATCCATCATGCAAAGAGTGTTTGCAAACTCCTCCCTGAGAGATATTATATTATGCTGGGGGGTTTTATTTTTGTTTGGTTTATGCAAGACTTGTGAATACGTAACCACCTGCAATAGATTACAATGGGTGGCAAATTAGGATGTACATGTAATTTTGTTTTCCCACCTCTTTTTGAATCTGTCCTGTCAGTTTAACTCTACGCGCTTTTGGTATCCGACCCTTTATTTTCCACTACAAATATAGTTCCCTATCAATGTAGCTGGGAGTCATAGTGATGTTATGCCATGAAATGCCCTAAAACTGAAGACACAAGGGAAAAATGGAGGTTACAGTTACAATTTAACATATATACATTATCAATGTAATTATTTTTTAGTAATTTGTAAAATTGTAATGCTTTCAAAGATAAAAGAAGAAACTGCTGTCAACAAACAGACAGTGGTGGTGGCCAAAAGACATGACACATGCTGCTATCCAAACTGTTGATAATGAGGAATTTAGAGAATTAATTTCTTTGTCTAGCTCTCTTTTTTTTAATTTGTTAAACAACTATTTTTACTCTTTAAGGAACCATGGGCAACATTATCATTATCTGTTATCAATATCTTCATAGGAGACTGCCTGAAAATGTCTTGCCTTACTGCCGTTTCTCAAAAAAGGCTTCGATTCCTCCCTCTCTGACAGTTTTTTTGCTCCATCTTCCAATGGAATGAATCAGGAAGACTATAAACACATTTGATTTCCAACATTGCCAAACAACACGTTTTTAAAACTAGTTCTGAGAGACCATAAACAAACCCTTAGTCTACAGCTCTCTCTTTTCCTGATAGCCAATTTAACGAGCCACCTTTTACTTCATCCTCTTCTTTCTTTGCACCATCTTATCTCATTCAATTGGCTCTCCACATAACAATGGATGTCTGAGTGGCTTTTGAAGTAGGATTTGCTGCCTGTCAGATGTGACTGATTAGGCAACCCACAGCCACAAACACCCTGTTCTCACTTATATACATGCAAATACAGTTTCACACCTGTACACATAATAACTAAACTATATTAATACATCAGCAAATTCCTTAATTTTCTTGTGTTATATATAATATATGTTTTATATTATTACTACTATTATTATTAATAGTAGTAATAGTACTAAACATAAACCTTTGTTGGAGCAATGTTTATTTTGTTGACTTTTTTTTTCTCAAGATGGCCCCCTGAGTTGCAGACACCATTTGTGATACCACTGCATCTGTATTATTACTACATTGGAATGGTTTTCTCAGTATTTCTGAATGAACATTTTTGTTGCTTGGAGTTCTGTTTTTGTTAATGGTCTTTGTTCAGACTGAACGAAAACTGGCACATAAGTCTTTTATTCTTTTTTCTTCTTAAATTCAACCTGGTTGTGATCTGAGTTACCAATAGAAATCACAATATTTCAATATACAGTTGCAAAAAAAAAATATTTGGCCCTTTGGATTTTCAAAGTTTTCTGCATTCATTTGTCATAAAATGTGATCTGATCTTCGTCTAAGTTAAAAGTATTAAAAAATATTATGTGCCTAAAATAATTACACAAAAATGAAGTTTCTAAAGTCTTTGAAATCACTTTGTAACGCCTTCCAGCTTTATGAAAACCTTGATCGTAGATCCTCTGAAAGCTCTTTGTGGAACGGCATGGCCCACATAAGCGTATTTTTTTGTATTGAGCAAACTCAAATAGTTTGAATGGCTTTTGTCAGTTAAAGCAGCTCTAGTCCACACCCTCAAAATAATTCTCTCCAGTTAGCTTTTTGGATGTTATTATTCCTAGCGTTCACATACTTTTTTCACTAGCACCATGAGATTTACATGGCTGTTCTCAAAAAAGATATAAAAGATCAGAATATCTTTTGTGTTATTAATATAGGCACATTATATGTGTTAATACTCTTGACTTAGATGAAGATCAGTTTACATTTTCTGCCAGTTAATGCAAGAAACTATAAAATTCCAAAAGGTTCACATAGCTTTTCTTGCCACTGTACTTTCATGCCATCACATGAAGCATTGTACAGTAAATAATATGGAAATATTTATATTTATATAAATAAATATTTATATTTATATAAATATTTATATTTATATAAATATTTATATATTTGTTATATTGATGATATCGCTAATGGTGCTGCCTTCCATGACTACAAAACCTACAGAAAACAATTCATATCTCAAATTGTTTAATTGATGACCATAAAATAAACAGCACATTGCTGAATTATTATTATTATTATTATTATACCCATAATAAAATGAGTATATCTCTGGAACCACCACCACCAACCAAATCTATTTGATGTTAGAAAAAGGAAAACTTGTGAGATGAGTTAGGATCTCTAAATGTTTATAAGCTATGTGTTACTGGCAAAGATTAAATAACGATGGCACACAGCACAAAGGATAAGGTTTTAGGTTTGCATGAAAAAATAAAGCACTTTATGGTGAGAATTCCTTTGAAATGATGCAGCTGTTGCTCTAAAACTCTATCAAATCATTGTACAATATGTGTTTGGTGCAAGTATAAAACATTTATATGGTCTTTTGGCCAGTTTCTGCTGTTTAGTTTAATGTGCAGTTTCAAAATATTTTTTTCGTGATTGGTGAAATATGCTTCTTCAGACATATGGCGTAAGAGGTTAATTATATTACTGTAACATTGCAGTAATTTTTAATTACACAATTAAAGAATATAGTAGCTTATGTCCTGTTTGCAAACTCTCTTCATCAGACTAGATGAGTTCAAAGTTTGGTTATAGATTCCTGTTGTGTATTTTATGTTGTCACAGTCAAAAAAAATTAACAATTAGAGTATTTGAAGTTATTGCACTTTTCAAGTAATTGTTGTTTTATAATAAAAATGCTGCAACTGCAATATTGTTAAGTAATTGTATCCTTACTCTGTATCGAAAAGTACTCAGGAAAAAAGTGGTATCATGACATCCCTATTCAAAATGTGTGCAAGAGGACAACTAGTGAGAAAGGGAAACTTATTTCAAACCATGTGTACACAGCTTTCTAGAGGCACTGTGGGTTTGGCTTTTATGCTTTTAATGTCATAATTCTCACCACGTCCACTAAATGTAACATGTAATATGTTGCTTCCTTAACTTCCTGAACTGTTATGTGTGTAGAGTGAATTCTGTAAGAAACAGAGAAATTAATTACAATGTGATCATTAAATGCGAAAAGTATATCAGTTATGACTACACACAAGAAACAATTCAATGTAATATATCCTTATTAAGGGATATATTATAAACTTGGAAAGGTCAACATCATAATGTATGTTGCTCTAACGCATGCGACTTTAAATGTTTAGTTACCTTACTGTTGCAGTTGTCTCCTGAATTTACACACTCTTAGTCGCTCCTGCCTGCTCCCTGTCACACTGTTTTACTACTCAATCACTACTGCTACATCTTTGAATAGAGAATGTAAAATTGTCTGCAGTGTTTACTTTTCAAAATTATCATACACAGATCCTATCTAACAATATAATTTGCGAGACTTTTGTTCAAAAGAAATTGTTGTAATTTGTTTTGCTTGTTGTGGATATAATCACTGTCTGAGTAGCATGCTGTATTTTACTTTGGTCTTGATACTAATACAAAAGTATGCTACACTTGAAACCATCATGTATCTACATTTTACTAACTGCTTGATTGCACCTTTTCAGCTATTTAATAATATGCACGTTTGTCAGAGTGAGATAAGCTTTCAGCAAAGTGATTGTTTTAACACAAATACAGCAAATACGATTCCAACTTTTATAATTCAACACAGTTTTGTTATGTACCACTGGGGTTCACAAAGAAAGACTGCAAGTGGGAAAAATTTCTAAATGCTCTATAAGTTGCATGTTTTGCATAAACTCTTTTCAGACTTGCTATATGTAACAGTACTGCTTTCGTCAATTTGTAGAAGCAATGGCACAAGTCACATTCAAGCTAAATGCTCCTTATGACTTCATTCAGATACAGTGCCTATAAAAAGTATTCACCTCCTTGGATATTTTATCCTTTTATTGACACTATGAAATCAATCATGGTCAATAAAAGTTGGCAAGTTTCACAAAACATTTTTTTCAGAAAAATACCTCATTATTCTCATATATTATCATTATTCATGTCAAAGTGAAAACAGGTTTCTAGAAAGTAATATGGATTTAATAAAAATATATGCTTGCATTAATATTCGCCCCCTTAAAAATTACTGCCCTAATCCCACAGAAGTACAGATATTTGGTGCTAGTAGCCCCACAATTAGTGAAATGGGGACTACCTGAGTGCAGTGAAGGTGTCAAGTGATTGCAGTATAAAGACACTTGTGTCTGTAAAGTCCAGTCACTGGTTAATCAGTATTCCTGGCTACCATTACACCATGAAGACAAAAGAACACTCCCAGCAACTCAGAGAACAGGTCATAAAAAAGAATAAGTCAGGGGATGGATACAAAAAAATCTCCAAGGCACTGAACATCGCCCTAAGGTCAGTGAAATCCATCATCAAGAAATGGAAGGAACATGGCACATGTCTAAATCTGCCTAGACCTGGCCGTCCACACAAACTTAGTGACCATGCCAGAAGGAGACTGGTGACAGAGGTCACTAACACACCGATGACTACTCTGAGGAGTTACAAGCTTCAGCAACTGAGATATGAGAGACTGTAAATACAACTGTTGCCTGGGTTCTTCACCAGTCAAAGCTATCTGGGAGAGTTGCGAGGAGAAAGCCATTGCTGAAGAAAACCTATGTTAAATCAAGACTTGAGTTGAGAAAATAAGACATAAAATAAACAGGAAAGTGCGTACCTTCTGCTGTCTGACTTAAAGGGAATGAGCCTAGATGTATATGCTTTATAAATTTAATATTTTTAATTCAGAGTACATCTTTTTTTTTGCCTATGTAATATTTGTTTGTGTTATCCATGCAGAGGCAGTGCCAGACACTGTAGACAGTGATCTCTCAGAGGCAGTGATGGACTCATCTCTGTGCTCTCTGTCAGATATCAGATTTTTATTACATGTTCTTTTTATCTTCTTTACTATTGAGGCAAATGAGTATTAAAATCAAGAATAACTCTAGAGGTTGGTATACAAGATTTAAAAGAAAGCAACCACTGATGACTTTGGTGGTGAATTTGCAATTACAGCTGCTCTACACAATGGCTAGATACTACAGTTTCTGTTTGTTTGTTTTTTTTTGCAATGGATAAGAAATAGCATATAATTTGATTATTATTGATTATTACAGGATCCTCAAGCTTGAAGAGAAAATGCCAAACAGTTGAGTCTGATAGTGATGATAAAACAGTCGCCACACACATTAAATACAATCTTTATATAGTGCTTTATTCCTCAATTGTAACAGTAGAAGAAACAAATTATTATTAACTATTAGAGTAAACAGGCTAACAATAAAGTAACATATGTCGTTGTCTTTTTTTTTTAGGATGATTTCATTCTTTAGATTAGTTGATTATATAATTCTTACAGCTTCATTCATCTTTACAGCCAGTTTAATCTGCACTTTCACTTTTTTCACTGAGGGTTTACCCAATATGATAAATATTGCTCTTTGCAATGGTGATCAATTTCAATTCAATTCAATTTTATTTTATTTGAACAGTGCCAAATCACAACAGAAGTCATTTCAAGGCACTTTACTTTGTGAGAATTATGTAAAAAAAAAAAACTATATACTAGTGAACATGCACTATGCAACAGTGGAGAGGAAAAACTCCCCTCAGAGAAAGAAACCTTTAACAGAACCAATTTTAGGGTGGGCGGAAATCTGCCTTGACTGGTTGGAGAGAGTGGAAAGAGAGAGAAAGAGAGAAAAGAACAATGGCCACATTTAGCCAGCAAGAGTTTTAGTGAGAGGTATTATGTGACAGAAATGGAATCATTCACTCAAACATGATGCTGTTAGTAGTAAGTTAGTAATATCAATGGTAAATAATTTATAAAGGCAACATCAAAGGAAAATGACAAGAAATAAAGCTTTTAGACTAATATATGTCTAGCTGTATTTCAGATCATCAGGTTTTACATTTAAGTTCATTATTTTGAAATTTAAAGTAATTTTTGCAGGAAAAATCATGTCTGTAGACTATTTAGAAAAGGTGGACTCCACTGGGCTGCAGCATCCAGTTGTGCCCCACAGGATAGTAAAAATGGGTATGTGCATGTGTGTGCATGCGTGTGTGTGTGTAAGGGTTACACAATTTAATGAGTCTGTTATCATCACTCACACATTCAGGGACAGGTTCTTTATGAAGCTCTTTTTGCCCAACGCATTACTCTGTTAATGTATGTAAATCTTTCTGCCAAAAGGGTGGTATCTATGTGTGTCTGTGTGTGCATGAGTAAGAGAGAGAAACTGTCCATGATGAAGACAACATGCACACATACAATACATTTCTTTCTTCAACACACACACACACACACACACACACACACACCCTACACATACACATACATCATACAAACTGCTTTTCTTTTAAAGAGGTTGACATGAGGGGTGGTCCTTCTAACATCTCTCTGATTGAGGTGAAGAGTAAAGCTCACAGCCAACACAGAGTGATTGCATTAGTCTTCCTAAAAGATCATATCATCTCTTCACAAGACCACGAATCAAATCCATCCTGACACTAAATGATGTGTACTATAAAGGACCATCCACCATAATACAGATTACACTCTACCATAAACACTATTACAAAATCCTCTAGATGAAGTTTCAGATTAGTTTACAATCTATCAAGTAGATTTGAACGCATTTTCCAGGAAAAGCTTCAATCTATTTTTCTGCCCCTAAAATCTGTGGCTGTCATTAAATCAATAGGCCTTCACCCAAATTTCCATGTATTCGGATATTTGTTTGTTGGATAGGTATTTAGTTTTCAATTTTAATGATATATTTGGATATTCAGATTTTTTTTTTTTTTACAAAACGTACAACAGCAAGACAAAAGCTGAATGCCAAATATGCCATCTGAAACTTGTCTACCACATGGCATGGCATGAATAAAAATGGAGCAGTATTTTACACAGTGCAAGTAAAAGATTGACCCCAGAATTTGCAGCCAAACACAGTTTTTGCATATGGACGGAGCAAATTTTCTCAAAGGCTGCTATATCATGAACAATGTGGACAAACTAATCTTCCTCGCGCACAACAGGAAGAGTGTAGAGGGTAAGCTTAAAGCTTAGTAAGCTTGCAATCTGATTATTATTACGTTTTCTTGGAAAGAACATTATTAAAATGTGTTTGCTTCCATTATAACTGCACCAACTGAGCTACCAACTTAATTTTATTCATTATAGTTGTTTTTTCTTTGCAAAAAGACATTTATTTATATTACATTACTCAAATGTGCATATTGCTATTATAAATGTGTCAATTGGGCTACCTAAGGTCCAGAGGATCACCAGATTTCATTATTTGTATGATTATGTGTAACATAACATTTTTTAACAAATTTGGCCAAGTGAAATTTATAGGAGTGACTGATGTGAAGTCTAAGCTTCACATACAGAAAAACAAGAATACAACTCGAGACATGATCATTAGGGCGATCTCTATTGGCTTTTTTCATGCTTTCATGCTTTTCCATCTTTTACTATATTTGCCTATTGCACCGTTTTCTTCTATGCTGCCCCCACAGTTTGAAAGACAGACATATGATAAACCAGATCTTTGTCCTCTAATCATTTTGTTAGTCTATCTCTAACAAGTCCCACAGGCACTTCATTAAGATAATTCAGTGCAATGAATATATGAGGTGGACCTTATAGCAATAACAATTAGTACCACACACACACAGTTTTGCACAGCAGCTTTGTATCCATCTCTTCTATGTGGGTCCCAGGTGCAACTGTTTTCTTAATTAAGAGGCTTCGCTGTTTATTATACTTATAATTAACCCCTTTGCTTTTACCTTCTCTGTTTCATTTCAATCACTCTGTTAACCCCTTCTCTATCACCTAAAATCAATCTTCCATAACCTTCTGGTTGGGTGCCTTATGCTGTCATATCATTCCAATCTCAGACACTGTTGCCATTAACCCTACATTTGTCTTTATTTCACAGTGACCTCCACAGTTCTTTAATTGCCAGCCATCCCCCGTCTTCCATTTTATTCACTCTAGCAATTAACCCCTTTCTCACTTGCACCTCTCTGCTTCTCCTTTCATATGCTTTTACAAATTGCACCTATCTGTCTCATTCTTACCCTCTTAATGCTCTCATTCCCCTCATCGCTCTCTGTGGCCTTCTGTCTCATGTCCCCCTAGTTCTCTTTTCCCTCTCTAACAAACGGCATTATTTAATTAACCCCTCTGGTTCCTGGATTTGGAAAAGGTATTAGGTGTGAATCAAATCTCTGTGTGCTTTTGTCAAATGAGTAGTCCACACACAAGCACAAAGGTGTGATTCCTAAATGATAGGATTCATTAGAAGAATGGTGAAAGAAAGAGGTGGTGACGGAAGAGGGTTAGAGAAAGAGGAAGGAAGGAGGCTAAAGCATCACTAAACACTGACAGAGGACATGACAAGAGAAGATGTATTTAAGGAAGACTAAAAAGAGAGCAATAAAGAGAAAATAAACAAAGGCAAATAAGTATCAAGAGACGGGAAACAAAAGATGAATGATATCTGGAGAAATATGGCGATGAACAGATTGGATATGGGTACTATGTCACCAGACTGATGGTGGTGTTATGTAAAGGCAGAGGAAAAGCGCAAAAAAAGAAAAAGTAAGGACAAATCGACTGGACTGAACGACATTGCAAAGAGCTAGGAAAGAGTAGATATGTAGTGGAAAGAGAACACAGAGCAAATGAGTGCAGAGAGGATAACTGCTGTAAAGAGGGAGAGTTGGGGCATCGGATGGGTAGAGCAGGTGGATGAAGTGAAGGTAAGTGGGAGTATTTAGGTTCATTATGGTTGAGAACTCACTGTTGTCTCCCCTTTATCCTGTCATAATGAGCAATCTCCCTACGTAACATGGAGATAATGATACATGAGCCAAGCCTGGATGACCTTTAGGAAAAATTTCCACTAATTGGAAGAACCCCATGTATCTTAAAACATAAGTTCATTATAATGTTTAATAGCTTTTATAGACACTGCCATTTGAAAGTTATTTGATATTTTTTACTCTTTGATGCATGGACTTATTACTTCGTAATGAACAAAATATTACTATTTAGTTTTGGGGTTTTTTTTGTTTTGTTTTGTGTTTTTTTTTTACATGCAGCCTATTCTCATTCTTTTGTATTTTTGCAGGAAAGAAAGAAAAATTAATTAAACCAACAGTAGACAGCAACAGCTAACTATAGAGCTACTGGTTGCTATACAAATATTTTTAACATGCTTTTGCATTGATTTGTATAGGGTCATTTTTGTGAACATACCTAAGGTTAATATATTTTTCTATTAATTAGTAACTATTAAACAAGTCTTGCTTGATTTAGACTATGCTGACATGACTTAACATGATGAGTGTTCATACAACCTTGAAGAAATCAGACTCATACATCTATTTGCATGTGCATCCGTACACATGTATACACACATCCACAACCACAAAGACAAGAATGCATGCATTTAGCAGATAGCTGGTGGTTAAGAGAGTGTGAATGATAAAATCTGCCTACTATTCCCTCGCCTTGTCCATTATTCCACTCCACTGCTTTTGAAGAGTGTGATGGTGTGTGTGTGTGTGTGTCAGAGTGTGTAAGTACATTTACGTGTGGTGCTTTCATCTCCATATATCTGTGTCTACATTAAATAATCTACTTACATCATTCCTGTTGTAAATGAACATTACTAAAACTAAGCCATTTAATTAAAACAAAAAACAATCATTAAATTGAATTTTGCTCTATTTTGATTTTATTGTTTCTACCCATCACATGTGACAAGCTGTAAGCAATCAAACTAATGAACATGACAACAACATTACAGACCCATTGAAAATGAGTTATACTGTATTACCCATCTGTGTGTGTGATCAAGTGAAACATGACATGTATCTAACATATGGGGTTATGCGGCATTAAAGATAATATTTGAAGTTTGCACGTTCTTGAGGAGTTACATGGTTGTTTCATTAGACTGTGTGTGCATCTAAAAGAGAGAGGCATACAGGACGAGGCAAGAGTCAGCAGCACTAGTCACATCACTAAAAGCTACAAACATAAAATATTAAATATTAATAATGTCACACACTAATATTTAATTGGACCACCTTTAGCTTTGATTACAACATGCATCACTGTGTCATTGTTTCATTGAGCTTCTGCAATGTCTCAAGAATTATTCCCATTCAGAGTTTTTTCCATTTTTCCGCCAAACATCTTGTATTGATGACGGGAGAGTCAGACCGCTGTGCCAAGTCTTCTCCAGCACATCCCAAAGATTCTGAATGGGGTTAAGGACTCTGTGGTTGCCAACCCATGTGTGAAAATGATGCGTCATGCTCCCTGAACCACTCTTTCACTATTTGAGCCCAATGAATCCTGGCATTGTCATGTTGGAATATGCGCGTGACATCAGGGAAAGAAAAATCCACTGATGGAATAACCTGGTCATTCATTATATTAAGGGTGGTCAGCTGACTTCATTCCTTAGATACATAACGTTGCTGAACCTGGACCTGAACAACTGCAGCAATGCCAGATTACAATACTTCGCCCACAGGCTAGTACGGCAGGAGCTAGGCATGAGTGCATCGGGGTAAGAAGAGAGGTGGGTGAATTAGAAGCTACTCACTGCATCATTTAGGGTTAAAGAACTTGTTGCCACCTGAAAAATAATTATCCATGCAGTTATTTTCCAATGTGAGGCTTATCTATTTGCTTTGTAAAATTGAGGTGGTGACTTTTTTGGAAGGGCAGTGTATGATGGATCAGTGAAGACTGATCATATACTGTATACACACACAAGATATACTCACTGGCCACCTTATTGGGTACATCTGTATAATGTAATGCTAAAAAAACAGCAGTTCTGTCATGAATTCTTTTACACAAATTATCACCTTTCTGACAGTTTCAAAAAATACAGAGAAATTATAAGTAGAATTCATGGCAGAGCTGTACAGGTATACCTAATAAAGTCTCCCTTGAGTGCATGTGTCAGTGTACCGCACTTTACCAATGAGGCCACAGCCTCATTAAATATAATTCACAATTTGACTAATAGCTGATATCTCGCTTCCTGAACAAAGAGACGGTTTATGGTCCCTGTACCCTTTTCAAGGACTATCACATACACCTGCTCACACATACACAAGGCAACCCATCAATGGAAGCTAACACGGACTATTACTATATGATGAAAAATGTCAGGCTATATAGGGAAAATTAAAAAGTAGTTAGATCTGAGTCACACTTACAGCCTAGTGGCAGAGGATTTCATGGCTCTTGTATCATTTTAAAGCACTAGGAAGAGCAAGTACTCATTTCATACATGGTATCTACTTGCTGTCCATAGCAGGTTTCTATTTGCACAAACATTAAGTCAGAGAAGTTGGCGTGTTAAGAACAAATCAAAGAGTGGAAAGCTTTTTATATGATGTTGGTTGAGATGGGTCAAATAAGAAAGGAAACTAGGAGGTAGCAAAGATGTAGCTCTGGGGGTATGTTGTGTTGAGCATGCATTTTTCCATGCAACGTTATGACTGGATTATTGTTTCCTCCATCTCTAGACACACCAACAAAATTTTCTTTTTCCCCACTGTCCCGACCACCTATTTACGTAATTTACGTAATGTGTAACAAACTTAGTAAATAATCAGAAAGCTGAAACTGCATTCATTCTTTCTTTCATTCATTCATTCTTAGGTAGTAAATTGACACACTGCTTTAGTTTGGCTCTCGCCTGGCGGGCACTGAATCCTGTTATAGCATATCTGCATAAAGTTGAGCTCTTCTACACATTCTCTTGTTTCACCATTGGGGTGCTTTTGTCTCTGTCTCACAAAGCAGAATTTCAGTAGACAATGAACGGCAGCAATTTGTCATTAATAATGTAAATGTACATAATGTTATGATGCTCTATATGGACATTAAAAAAATACATTGTGATTTCCACAACATTCAGACCTAAAACAACTTGTGTAAGTGTACACCCAAAGAAACACACCACTGAAATTCTAATAGTTAATGCATCATTAAGTATAGACATATCCACATACACAAGCACACTCCAACACACCAGGATACCCAGCAAATTAAACCAGTGTAATGTGTGAAAGTAATAAGTCGCACTGCTTTCTTTAGTGGAAGGTCAATATTATTCTCACCATGTGTCCACTTCATACTGAGGGCTGAGGGGTCAAAGGTGGCTAGAAAAACTGTATATTACCACACTTTTTGTGTGTGGGGGACACATCAGTGTGTATGTTTATCTCTCCTGTTCATTCACTTAACCTTTGCAAGCTGACATCACACTTGAAATGAAAAAAGGGGCTGGACTTGGTTGCTCTGAATGCAAGGGCTGTTACAACCAAGCAACTGATTGTAACAGTAACTGTATTTTGTAATGGTTAAGTTAATTATGTTTAAGTGTGTAAGTTTGTATTCACAGTAGTTTGTCTTTGAACATTTATAAAAAATAAAAAACAAAAAAATCACATTTACATAAGTATTCACAGCCTTGGCTCAAAGCTAAGACATAATGACATTATGAATGACATCTGACATTTTTTGGTCAAAGTTGCCAATTTCTATTGACCATAATTGATTTATAATGTCAGTAAAAGGATTAAACATCCAAGGGGGTGAATACTTTTTATAGGCATTGTATAATCTACTGTTTAATCATAGCAAAGTATATGTGCAGGCCAGCTAAAATATCTACAGAATTAAACAAGCATAAGCTTTTTATTAGCTGGGTTTTCTCCGATTGGGATCAATTCTAAAAATAAATAATGAAAAAGAAATGGAAACTGTGAATTAATTATTGAATAAAATTTAAGTCAGTGCAAAAAATAAAATGCCAGTAAATCAGACTGGCAAAGCTACAAAAAATAATCAGAATCATTTATTAATATTTAACACAACGCTAATATGATTACTAAGCTTAATACACAGGTTGAAGGTGAACAATGAGATGGGTGCTTGTCTACGTTGTTAAAGTATAAGGATTTTGTTGGATGCTTGTCAACGTTGTTAAAGTATAAGGATTTTGTTGGATGCTTGTCAACGTTGGTAAAGTATAAGGATTTTGTTAAATTGCCTGGGATTAAAATGCTGTGATTAAATGTGCATCGTGTCAGAGGCCTCCCACAAAAATTGCACTTCTTAGTATGTCTGCTTGTTTTTATAAACCCTCTCTAGTCTCATTGTTTTGATCCAGGTTATGGTTCAATTAATGTCGACATGTTAACCAGTAACATGCACGCATGCAGACACCAACAGAAATCTGTAAGAACCTTATCAACTACCACAACATACTTACACAGCATGTTATGGGTAAAAATCCAATCAAATTTTGCCTGTGTGCCTGGTGTCTATTGTCTTCATTATCTTGTCACAGCAGCATAACCATAAGCAGCTATGAATAATCACATTGCAACTGCATCATCGTTACTGATCAATGCTTTGAACATAGCTTTGTAAATTTGTGTGTATGTGTGTGTGTGTGTTGGGGGGGTTCTTGTTCCAAGGTTAGGAACTTTCTATGAGCACATATATACTACACAGTATACTATGTGTGTGTGTGTGTGTGTGTGTGTGTGTGTGTGTGTACATGTCATTGATGATAAAAACTGTAGAGGGAGATTATGAGGAATTATGCCTAATAACCCTTCCAACAGGGTCATAATTGCCTTATTGTGATTGGCTTGTCTTGTGTTTTGCACTTCCAAATGACTGAGCTAAGCTGGTGAGAAGGGGAATGAAAAGCTGTGTGAAGGCAAAGGAAAAAGAGGAAGTGAGGATAAAAAAGGAAAAGAGAGTCATGTACAGCGCAGAGAGAGCTGGATGAAGGGTTGAGAAAACTCTGTTAAAGGTCTGGAAGGCTAGGATAGTTGTAAGTCAGAAGGATAGAGGGAGTTAAAGATCTCCAAATACAGCCAATGTCATCTGTGAATTACAATAACTAAATATTTTCAACACATTCAGTTAACACAGTTAGCTCAGTTACAGAGAAACTCTTCAGACAGTACAAGTCCTTTTTTTTTTTTTAACTTACTTGCTCTGCATTAATGTTAATTTAGTACTTGAGAACTTACATTAATAAAAGAAATTCCACCCACGTCTTCCAAGGCTTTCCCTTTGTTATATTTCCTTCTTTGACCCTTCTCTACCCATCTCTTTATAGCTATTACATACCAGGTTACTGTTTTAAGTGAAATCTGTAAAGATGCTCCTCATTCAACACCATGCTTACACAGGAGCAGCATGCTGACACCATCAGTATTACAACACTGTGGCTACACACATGCATGACCTACTGGTAGATGACATTCCGGCCATCAGTTTTATAACATACATAGAGTTTGTATCGTAGCCATGTGAGCATGGTAAGCATCACAGTACAGTGGATTGAAGATTGTACCTTAATAAAAGCACAGATTTCAAGTCCTCAACTGCCATCGAAACATGGAAATATTCAAATCCAAAGTGCATGCTGTCATGAGAGCTAACACCACAAATATGGCAAAAGCCATCATAGGATATTGGTCTGCCTAAGTTTGACTGTAGTTGTAGCTGTTCAAACCTGTCCCTGTTTAGATAACTGACAAGAAGGGTCAGCTCACCACTTACATCTGCAGCTGATGTGACCCCCTCAGAGAAAGCCCTGAAATCCCTTTTAAGCAAACAAAGAAATCTTTGTTTCACCTTGAAGAGTAAGAACCAGGTCTACAATCTCTCTCACCCACTGCACTCCAGCAATGAATGTGTAGTGGCCCCCTTACCTCACCTCAAAAGATCCCAAGATTTCTTAAGATTTGTTTGTAATGGGCTATGTAAGTAATGAAAAAGTATTCTTATTAAGTAGGACATTGTATTGCAGACAAAAAAGGCTTTTAAAATTATTTTTTCACAAAAAGAGTGAGATTGAAGGTTGTTTCTTAAATTTGTCATTGCATTTGTGCTCATTCAATGAAGTGTGATTAAGGGCCGAATGAATTTTAGTTACTTCTTTTAATGAAGATTTCTTTGTTTAACTGGCACAAAGAGGCAGTAAAAAACAACTTAAACTAAATAAACAAAAAATATGCAACAGTTACTATATTCAAATCCATTTCTTCTTCACCTCTATAGTAAAATGTAATACCTTTAATTTCTTGTCAGTTTGTCTGTATAAATCCCTCCCTACCCTGTCATGGGTACAATGGCAAGGAACAAGAAAACAAAAAAGAAACCAAAAAGACAAAAAAAAGTGCAGCGAAAATCAGAACATGACATATTATATATTCATAAAATCAAGGTTTGAACTTTTGATCTGGTTTTCTTACTGGAAAACCAACATGCACACACGGCAGAAAATCTGTGAGTTGGCTTGAGTCCTCCTACTGTCCATCTTAACGTCTCAAAGTTAGACTATTTAAGGTTGTTTCATCTCATCAGCCAGACAGTATAATAGTCAGACATGCTTTGGGTTTGATCAATTCAAAGCATACATAAACACGATTTACAAGACAACTCACAGTTCTCCAGCAAATTACGTCCTTGTATCATTATGGGTCTAAATAGACTAAATTTCTCTGGGGAGGTGACCATTGAAAAAAATCACAGAAACACTGGACAGCTCACAGACCTTTGTTTCTTCTAATCTTGATGTGAGCATTCCATGTATAAAACAAAAAAAACTGACCAAACTGCTTAACAGCAAAAACTACTGATCAGTTTGTCACCGTTATTGTCAGGTTTTTTTCATAATAACTATGTAGATCCTTACCTGTATGTGTTCTTGATAAATTCTATGCAATATGGTTGTCCCAGAACAAAAATCAATATCATACAAGCAACAGTGTCTCTCTCCTCTCTCAATTACCAGCTAACATTTTAAATAAACTCCTCTATGAGGCAGTTTTTGCAATATCCACAAGATGGGAAAAATACATTAGGAATTACAATTTCAGCTACACAGAAAATGCTGATGGGAATCCATATTTCTTGCTTACTTTTCATTTTCTTTGGCATAAAAACAACTTGCATTGGAGGCATTAGGGTAATGGAGAAAAAGGTGGGGGTGTGGGTGGTGATCAAGAGGTAAACTTGTATACTACGTTTAGAAAAGGTTTCCCTCAATTAATTTTCACCTGCTTTACATTCTCTAAATGTATTTCAGTTTGTTTGTGGGTATGTCCTTATGTCTCACCATATTATAGTGCATGTCCATTTACTAAACTAAACTTCCTTAAAGCACATGACTATTCATTACAAAATATATTTAAGTAAATACATTACCTTTGACAGAACAAAACTAACAGCTCCTAACATGCTTCCAGTTTTGGAGCTAGATTAAGGTAAGCTAATACGTCCTGATCATCTCCATCCTACATACAGAGATATAAAAGTACGGACATAACATTGAAATCAATTATTTTATTCAAGCGTAAAATGACAGTAATTATCATTCCAAAATATGTCATTGGTAACATATTATTTTCTAATTCATCTCTGCTGTTGTGTGCCTCTGATTGCTGATGTAGCACTCTCATTTGAGCTTGCTCTTCAATGCATCACTCAAATGTATTTCAAAATCACTTGGATTTCTGAAACTGTATTTTTGACATCTGTCTTTAGAAGACCCCGAAAACCTACTCTGCTTTCTTTGTGTTTATAAACCTAATGCCAGGCAGATTGAGCCTGCCTACAGTAAAACACTCATCTGGGATTAGGAGCCATTTATTCATCTCAGCTCAGTAATACTATGAGAGCCTTGCCTCAGAATTCAATGAATATTTCACACACTCATATGCAATCTCTGGTGCTCAGTAGTCTGCATTGCTGGATATCGCTCTGTATGGTGTGTGTGCATGTGTGTGTGTGTGTGTGTGTGTGTGTGTGTGTGTGAAGTGGAAGAGAGAGAGAGAGAGAGAGAGAGAGAGAGAGAGAGAGAGAGAGACCACACACACACACACACACAGTTTTGGAAATTTGGTTTGTGCCACATATGATCCCAATACTGTCTGTAATGTAGCATGTGATTTTATATATAGATTCATATAGAAGGCTTTTTATGAAGGATTTTATCAGAAAAGGACATTACTTTTTTTTTTTTAGTTCATATGAGCAGAGAGAGAGAGAGTTTAGGGTATAATTAAGACAAAAACACCATTAACCATCTAATATGTCTGTATGGTGTGTGTATTTACTAATGTACATCTACAAACAAACAAACAAACAAACAAACAAACAAACATTCATTACAACTTCAGCCTTCTGTTAAACCAGCTTTACCTGTAGACCTACTATTCAAATAAGTGTTAATCTAATCTTTCCTTTAGCCAAACTGATATTAAGTACTTCCTCATTTTTTTGACATTAGACATTGACTCAGTGCTTCCTAAACTCTTCACAATTAAAGGGTAGCATAATATCACAGTAACAGGTTTACATTTTAGCATCTTTTAAATGTATATTATCCTCCAGTAAACAGTGCTGTTTGCAGTGTTTGCTGCAAAGATGTTCCTCATAAAAATATTCTTTATAAAATAACTGAGATCATATGATCAGTTTTGGCTTCAATAGGTCTAACAAGTCTGGCTGAGAATTTACCATGTGCTATTGATAGGTTCAGTCCTGTAGCTGCCTCAATGACATGATTGAAACACTTCATCTCCAAGGTAACAGCACACACCACAACCTCAGGGGCAGGGACATTTGGCTTTGTGCCAAGTGTGACCTAACTACCCTGGAAACACTTTAAATAGTACACCTGGGCTATGTCTAAAAATCATTCCCTCATTCAAACACATACAGTGGCAAGAAAAAGTATGTGGATTTCATGGTTTTCTGCATTCATTTGTCAGATATTCATCTAAGTCAAGAGTATTAACAAATATAATGTGCCTAAAATATTACAATTCGGATCTTTGATGTCTTTATTGAGAACGACAATAAAACCTCATAGTACAAGTGGAAAAATGTGAAACCTTGGAATAATGACCTTAAAAACATCTAATTGGAGTCAGGTACTAGCATGCTTTGCCCAAAGCAGCTTTCAGAGGATCTACGGTCAAGAATTGCTAATTTACATAGAGCTGGAAAGGGTTACAAAGTGATTTCAAAGACTTCAAAATTCACCAGTCTACAATTAGGTAAAGAATCTACAACTGGAGACACTTTGGGACTATGGCTACTCTCCCAAGAAGTGGGCAGTCAGTCAAAATGACCCCAAGAGCACAACAAACACTCATTAATGAGGTAAAGAAGCACCCCAGAGTGACAGCCTAAGATTTGAAGGCATCATTGGAACTGACTAACACTAACACAGGCCAGGTTGAGATTCACACAGGATTTTCCACTAACACAAGGTTTTTACTGTTCTCAATAAAGACATGAAAAATCTTAATTTGTTTAGTGTTATTATTTTAGGCACATTATATTTGTTAATACTAATATAAGATTAGATTTAATGACAAATCTAAATCCAATCCAAAGGGTTCACATACTCTTTTGTTGTTATTGTATAATAGATACTCTAGTATCTATGGCACTAATTTTAGACATGTTAAGTCTACAATCTATACAAACAATCACATTTTATCTTTTTTTTATTAAACCAGTGATTTGGGGAATATAAAAGCAGAGCAGTGCACTCTCAATACTGCAGTGACTGATCTTGGGCTGAAATTCCAGACTGTAACACAATCACACAAAAAAGTGTTATAAACAAGATCACAGTGGCACAGGGCGAGTGGCAGCTAGCCAACAGCAGGACCAGTGCATGCTGCTCTCTGAATCTCTACAAATCCATGGCAACAGACTCTTATAACAGCAATCTCCCATGTCAGCTGCTGTTCTCCTGACTCTGTTACTGCTCCTCTCACTGGATCATATGAAACATAAACTGTGGTTTATATATATATATATATATAATGATTATTATTATCAGGTTATTCCATTAATGGGTTTTTTCTTGATGGCACAGACATATTCCAAGATGACAATGCCAGGAAACATCAGGCTATGAGATTGTTCAGGCAGCATGGATCGTGGATTGGCCACCAAAGAGTCCAGACCTTAACCCCACTGAGAATCTTTAGGATGTGCTGGAGAAGACTTTGCACAGTGGTCTGACTCCCCCATCATCAATGCAAGATCTCAACTCTAGATCGGAATAAATGTTGTGACATTGCCAAAGCCTGTTAAAATGATGCCACAGATGCCAAGGCACATCAGAGACAGAAAAATTAAACCTACGAAGAAAAGTAAACTGTACATACTGTGAAATAAAGAGGAGGTTCGGTTATGTTCTGGGGCTGCTTTGCTCCATCTTGCACAGAAGCTAAAACATGCAGTCTGGAGAAGGCACCCTTCAAACCTAAGATAGCTTGAGCAGTTTGCTTGTGAGGAGTGGACCACAATACCTGTGTAACAGGTGCAGAAGTCTCATTGAGAGTTACAGAAATCGGTGGCTTGCAGCCTCACAAGGTTCTGTAACAAAATATTAATTTCATTTTTGTCCAGGCCAGTTTCATTAGTTTGTTTTTTAAAAAGGTTTGTTGAACAAATAAATAAATAAATAATAACTCAAAAGCAATGTCTGATGTTCATGAGTTAATTTTAGTAGTTTTATTTATTATTACTTTTGTCAGTTTGAAGTTATTTAAGTGACCTTTGTGGGTTTTTCATTTTTTAACAGAAGGGTACCAACAATTTTGTCAAAATTGTTGTATATATATATATATATATATATATATATATATATATATATATATATATATATATATATATATATATATGTGTGTGTGTGTGTGTGTGTGTGTGTGTATATATATAGCTCTGTACAAGCAATATACTTTTCTCCAAACACACACACACACACACACATTTTTTATTTAATTTAGGTGTAGCTAGACTCATGATAACAAATCTTAAATAAAGATGAAAACTAAGATCTTAAGCATAAGAATTATTGAAATAACATTAACAGGCTTGAGTTCTGGATAGAAAGAGAAAGACCGATCACCTTAAGGCTCTTACAGCCTTGAGATAAATTGCCAACTAATGCAACTTTGTTCTTAATTAGTTCAGAGAATCTCCAACAAATCCTGCAGTATTTATACATCCTTAAAGGCATATGGTGTGAGCCAAGAAAATGGAAATATACTATACATTACATTTTCTAGCCAGTGGGTTTGTTAACTTTTTCTGCCTGTGACCTAAATGAAAAATTCAGTTCACCATAGGACACAGGCTCATTAAAACATGTTGATACTGTTTTAATGTGCAGAGCCACCAAGAGAGGGCTCAAGATTCATTTAGGTCCATAGCCACGGTTCAGAAAAGCCCTCATCTAGGCCATTCATCACATTCGAATAATGCAAGAGTCTATGAGAGTATGAAAAAAACAAGACTTTCTAAAGGGGGAAATGAAAAATGACAGATTCCTCAGGGGAAAAATTAGAAAAAGGAGAATATAGATTGAGTTTGCAAAGTCTCCAAAAGTGAATTGCTAATGACACTGTTTAATGCCTAAGGCAAATTAAAACCTTTTCCCTTTGAGTTTTGCTTGTGAGGCAATATTTTGTCCAAGAAAGTGGCTTACAGGCCACTGCAGCTCAATAATCTAAAGTCTAGCACATACACACAAAAACTCAAAAAATACATGACACCAGCTCAAAGCTCTGTACAAGCAATATACTTTTCTCCAAACACACACACACAGACAGTAATGTAGCTAATTTGTAAGCATAAATCAAAATGATTATATCCATTATAGGAGAGTTATCAAAAGGATCTAATGGATAAAGATGAGTAACTGTCATTTTGTAGCTCTCAGTAGAGAACAAGAGCTGTCTGCCACGTGTTCCTCTTCTTTACAGACTGCCTGGCTGGATATGTGGTTAGTCACACATATATCTGTAAACGCTACTGACTGCTGGTCATTCAGGAAACAGGCCATTTTAACTAATGGTTATTACAGTCCCAGCTCATATTTTAATGGTATTAATTAAGAATAAAAATGTCACACAGCCATTTGTGGTGAGCAAAAAGTCCCATTAAACCTGTTAATGTAAATTCATGTTAATGAGGTTAGTGTTTTTATAGAAAATAAAGCAAAATCAAAAAGAAGTATTTTAACAATTATTTTCAACAAAAATAAGATTTAAAGCAGGGACACAAACACTAAATATTAAATTATGTTCCAATATATTCTTACCTTATCTTTGTCTTCTACCAGATCACTGAGTATATCATCAGGGTCCAAAATTCCCCCGTCACAATATTCAACATGGTGAGTGCGAACCAGGAAATCACCTTCCTATAACACAAGACAAAACCAGTGTAAATTATCAACTTAATATGAGTTTATATGAATAGACATTTCAAACATTGACAACTCTCCTCACTTTGCTTACACTGCACTTTCTAGAATTCTATTTTAAGCTGAAATTCATTGTGGAACAGCAGAGCTCTTTACTTTTTTAGTGTGATAAATTACCTAGTGCATGAAGTTACTGAACAATGTACACCCTCAGAAACAGAAAAAACTAGTCCTTAGTGACTGGATCATGTTTTGATATTTACTTTAGTCATCGATGTGATAAATGATCATAAAATGAATCGCTTCATATCTTAAGTTCTTCTTACCAGGCATACACACATTATGATGTGGACACTTAAGAATAAAAAGTAGATTTAAACTTCATTGAGTCCTAAAACTGAATAAAACTGAAACTCTATAACGCAGCCATAAAGTTCTTCTCTTGTGGTCACCAACTCCTTTTTACTATTTCACATTATATTACTCTCGATTCCCCTTCCCCACTTTGTTTCTTTCCTCCACATCTTACACATCTTTCCCTAGGTGCATTGTACAGATTACAACACCAGCCTGATCCTTTCTCTCTCCCTGCACACTACCTTTCTCTGCTGTGTTGAGTGTGTGATTAATGACACCAACACTGCACTGGACAGCTGACTACATAGAGCTGCTTGCTGAACAACATATTGAGTCAACACACACACAAGCACATACAGTACACACACATACAAAAGCACACACAGCCTAAGGAAAGGTATGACTCAAAATGTTAACAGGGTTCTCCATTAAATCACCCTTCCAGGGTCAGATGCTTGTCAATGCTGTAGTACAAAAACTCCCATCAGGGACAGTGTAGGATGAAGCATGGTGCTCTGTGTCCCTGGTTATCACTGTAAGATGCATTGTCTAAAGCAGTTGCCATTTCTAAACTTTACAGCAACTCTTTGCATTTAATGACTTACTTACTAACTTACAATACAGTTGCCTTACTGCAAGACGACAGTACAGCACTTGGTGAGCACATCATAAAGACTAATAAAAACATTTTTTAAAAATAGAAAAAGAACAGGCTAGGGAGTGTGGTACAGCAGAGAAATGCGGATGACCAAATTCTGCTTAAGTTGTTAAGGACTTTACAGTGTGTGCATAATTATTAAACAAGCCTGTATTCTAATGTTTTGTTTTGTTTTTTCACAAATATCATTCCACCCACAACATCACTGTCACCTCAATGTTCACTCTGTAGAATCATTTCCAGTAGCTCTAGTTGCTTGGCTGGGTCAAGTTTAATATTCTGTCAGGTATCTAGGCAGTTTTTAACTGCTAAAAGAACTAAAACATATTGAAGAACCAAAAAAATTAAACTGTCAGAAGTACACAACATTATTGACAAAGCCAAAATGCTTAGGTGTGATCTCTATCAATGTGCATTGACAGGGTCAAAACAACGCCTTGAAAAGGAAAGCTGCTAATTAAAATTAGGCATGAAACTTTAACAGACCCCATAGTCTCGAGGGCCACCATCTTAGAGAACTCAAAAATATGATGAAAATCACACAACCTGAAGCATCAACAATGGGTCAAAAGAGAAGACTTATTTTTTAATACCATTTTTTATAGACTGATACAATTGGAGTGACACTGGATAGAGCAGACAGATGGGCTCCTGGCTGGAGCATTACTGGACACAGGACACCAGTTCAACTCAAGTGTCAGCACGGTAGTGGTGGGGTAATGATGTGGGCTGTTATCATCAATGATGAAATGGTTAAGAAATGGTAGTGATAGATGGTTTGAAAACTGACTCCAGCTACTACATACTACTGGCAGTGTCTAGAAGACACTTTATATAAAGTAGTGGTACAAGAAGTCTGCAGCTTTCAAACAGATCTTGATTAATGCGGGACAAAGCTCGATCTCATGCATCCAGTTACTTCACTAATGGCTAGCCAATTTCAAAGGCCTTAACAATTACAAAATAATGACATCACTAGATTTAAATCCAAATGAAAACTCGTAGGCCCTCCTCAAGCATGTGGTTTATGGTCAGGGAGCAATATACATGGCTGAACAGCATCTAGGAGTCTGTGCTCGGAGCTTCAGCTAAAATTGCACACAAACAAAATAACTGACAGATTTCATGGATGTAAAAATGTATGAATTCTGCATAATCATTAGCCATAAAATAAACAACATGTTATTAAAGTAAACAAGTTCAACAATTAAATTATTCAAATCTGTATTTAAAAACTTGACTACCCTGAATGTAGTCATCCTTCACTGCCATCTGGCACCAGCTGACATATTGTTAATTACAAATGTGATTGAGTTTGCTTGCTTCAGACAAAAAGTTTAGCCTTTGTTAAATATGACCTGGGTCTATAAAAATATATGTTTTATACAAAACAAAACACTTCAGTGTTTTTTAACCACCCCTGTTACACAAGATTTAGAAACTGGGGCTATTTATATAGCTAAATTCTCCGTCTCTCCTTTCTTCCTCCCTCCCTCGCTTCTGGGACTTTATTGTAACACTGACCTGGCTGGCACCGAGGCCAGATATGAGCGAATATTTTTATGATTCCTAGGGAAATGTAGGAAAGTGTCCTGTACATTTTTTGTAACTTTTCTGCTGTCAGCTTTGCACGTTGTATTACACTGAGTCCAATTTGTTTCTTTCCACTAGGGCTTCAGAATGAGTTCCACTAAATCTAAACTTTGTTTTCACTGGTCAAGTGGTCAAGTGTTCAATCCAATCATCCCTTAGTAGTGCAAAGCACTGTAAAGCAACTTTACAGTGTATTTCATTCATTTCATTAATTCATAATGTTCCACATTATTTACAGAGAACAAGGCAAGAGAGAAGCATTAGGGGGAAAAAAAAAAGTACAGCACATATATTGTATTGCACTTTTCAGAGTTCAAGTTTTTTATTTTAACTTTTAATGCGCATAGGGACTTGAGGCATCAACAGTTTGAATGCTTTGCCCATCTTTTTTAGTAATTTTTATGAGGCTTGTAATAAATCTTCAATTATTGCATCAAAACCAGAATGTCCATTCTTTATGATTTCTATCTATCTAATGAACATTAAAAGTGACGATACAAAGGTGTGTGCTTCTCTATTAAATACCATTTACACTTGCAATGGCTAAAACATGTTAAAGTTATCAAAATGTGGTAAATAATGTTAATGTTTTTAAAAAATTATTACTTCATAATTTCATTTTTCCTGCTGTTCTTTGTCATATAATCATAGTAAAAAAAAACAAAAAAATTTTGAGAATGTGGACTTTTAATTTAACTAAAGTAAACTATAATTAGTTTCAGCCCTAAATGTCTTATAAAGTACTGCTCATTTGAAAAACACCAATTAATAAAAAAAAGCATTAAATAATGTGAAGATTAAATAATGAATCACTCAAAACTACACATTAGTGGCTTAGCAGAAAAATACACCATTTCAAAAATATTTTCTATTATTTTGAAAATAATTTTTTCTCAAATGTATCCAACATTTACTGTCTCCAGGCTTCTCAGTTCTTCTTAGATGATATGATATGATATGATATGATATGATATGATATGATATGATAGAAAACTTGACTGTTGATGAGATCACTGATCAAATCTCATGTCCTCTTAGGCTTTTTATTACTGTCCTACTTCCAGTGTTTTAATCACTTGTGAAAATAATTGAGAGAATAATAGATAAAAGTCATATTTAGTTACTCTAGAATATCTGTTATCTTCAACTGCTTTCCATTTAACTTACAATTAAACAGCACACCACTGTAACATCATGGAAACACACTGGAAAACCACATATTCTTTCTGTATTTAAAACATGTGAGCCACAGGAATCACATTCAAATTATATGGTTTAATTGTTGCAGAAAAGAATGCGATGATAATGACTGAGTGCATACCATCAACATCCAACACCCTCATTCCTTTGGTGACCTGCTATTGTTTTTAGGTCAGCAACCCCCATCTGATCTCTTGTTACAGTAGGAAAGCCATACACTTAAGAATAGCTGTGAGCACACAGATTGATATAATCAAGTATTCAGATGTACTGCTTGAAAAATATGATATTTTTGTGAACTGCATCTAACTCAGTCAGTTTAAAAACCTACAGGAGCATTCAGATATTTTCTGACTAAAGATAAGAGTTGTAAACACACTGATCTAATCTGAAAATCCAGAGGATTAGCACTTAATACAGAGTTCACTGTACTGCAGATAATCTTGGGTAATTCCAGTATTTGACTGTCATGATAAGATCTACAAATGATAATTAGTTTGGAGTTAAACCCTTGAGTTAAACTCTATTGTAGGTTTTTGGTTTTGCTAAGAATGTGGATGACCTTCCACCTCTCCATACCTTACCTCTGAATCTCTTAAATCTTTCTAGTTTGCCAGTTGACGCAAGTTTGGTATGTATGCTGCTGTCAAAACTGGAAGCAGTGCAAAAAAATGGATTTATGTACACAAAACAGTAATCTGGAGTACACTATAAGCATACTTTGGATGCTGTCTACACAAAGCATGAAAGGCACCTTCTGAGACATTTTATATCAACTCTCCTAGATAAAAAATCTATTTCAAATATTTAGGAGCTAGGTCAAACGTAAGAGGTCTGGAATTCATTTCATCTGGTATTTCAGGTGTGCCAGTATTATAAAGCATTAATGCTGAGATCCCTTGAAGCTGAACAAACATTATTTTGTAGCGATATAAATACTGGTGCAGCACCTAATTCTTTGAAGAAAGACAGAATCAAAGTTAAATTGTTCCTCTCCACATCCTGTGATCCAGCAGTAACAAAGCTTGTCTTCTGTGGCAAGCAAATTGTGGAAATACCATGGTAACCATTACTCACCATCTTAACATTTCAGCTTTCCACATTTCAGATGGCCACGCTTGACTTATCTAAATAAGCAAACTTAGGTTTCTATGATTCAACATTTTATTTTATTAGCACAATGAGTTAGGAATCTATTATCCATATATTTTGATAGTCTATCTTTGGCAAACTCACCATACTTTTATTCAGAAAATCGTGTCTGCCATTATGTGAGAATGGGATAGAGTAGAATAGAATATGTGTGAGACTGGATCAATAAAGTCCTGCAGTTTGACTGCAGAGAAGGCAGTCTGTGTTTCCTCCCTGTCTGTCCCTCCCTCTCAGAAATAATTGCCTCTGCTCTGGCATAGGGACAGAATGTTTTACAGTTTTATCAGCTTGTTTGGCCACGCCTCATCAGCATTCCTCCCCTGGCTAATAAAACTACAGCACACACCCACATATGCAGGAACCCCTTCATGCACATGCACCTTACAATTTATATGCGCAAGTATACAAATGCATATGGTGCACACACCATTAGGTTACAAAAGAAGCAGGTTTCACAGTGTGTTTCTATCATTTTTAGACATACACATAACACCTTTATTGCTAACATTATGTTAAAGTTAAATGCAATCTGCTAATGTAGGTACACAAACATCTACTGTATGTAAAGACAGTCAACTCAAATCACAGCTCACTTAAAACCTGAACATATGATCCCATATGACTGTCATGTTGTCATTGTTGTTAGCTAAGATTAGACCTGAAACCACATCAACAGGCATCACAACACACTTGTCTGTTTGGCCAAAGATGAATAAGAATCCTGTCAACAAGTTAATGACTTCCTGACAACTCCCCACAACCTCTGCTTTCCTCCCTCCCTCCTCTTCCTCTGGCTACTCTCCCTCTTCCCCCAGCTAAGCTACCTCCTTTTTTCAAAGGTGTGATCATTTCCTCCCTGAAACCTCTCCACGATCATCTGCATGATCATTTTACTTTTTCTTTAATGTTACTTTCTCCTCTTTTTCTCCTACCACATTTTTGACTTGCCTCTATGTTCATCCATCAATAGATAGTTCTAGATTATAGCTGCCTGTTTTTGCATCTTGGCTGTATAACAAATAATTACAGATCATGGCCCACTTACTGGAGTTTCCTGGTATATTGAGTGAGGTGGATGACAATTAACCTATTAGTGTCACACTAGCTGAGTGACAGGCCACATATCTAAGAAAGAACAATTCACTTCAGCAGTACACGTTCAACCTTCTGTCAGACTGTCCTCAACCTCTCCCATAGGTTGCACTGGAGCCAAATATTAATGCATAAAAAAACTAATAAAAGACTGTTCAAGGTATATTATCGTATTTCGATTCTTTTTTTGGTTTATTCCATTGTGCTGTCTACATGAACTGTCTTTATTTAGTAATGGAGGAACTAATGGATGAGTATATTTCAGCTACAGCATGCAGTGATGAGGCATCATGTAAATAGAAAATGTCTAGTATGTGAAATAAATGTTTATCCTAATGACCAAAATCAACCACTTGAAATGTTTTGTTTGTTCATTTTAGTGTTTATTAGTCTATTAGTTTATTATTTTTGTAAGGGTTATTTAGGATTTATGAGGATGTTTTTTCTCACAGAAAAAAATGAATGATTCTCTCAACTATGACTTTACAGCTTAGCATCGTCAGTGAGTTACAAGTGTATGTCCAATAAGAGATTAACCAAAAACTGTGTTATATATTGTATCGTGTATTAGTATAGTACGAAAACAGCTTTACATAATCTGAGAGTCTACACTGTACTTAGACTTTTCGATGCAGCAGTATAATACAAGTCTGGCTTACTCACCAGCATTCTCTTACTGCCATTCATTTTCTAACAGTAAGAAGGTGATGAACGTGACACGTAACAAAAAATATTGATAGTCAAGAACTGAAATACAAAATTAAACACTCTCTGAAACTCAACTTAAGAATAGACCTCAAAGATCCCCAACTCAACTTCAGATCACTAAAATGTAGCTTTAATGCTAGTGTTAGTGTTAGTTCCTCTTAAGCACTGCTGTGGGAACTCTTAACAAAGCAGCTGATAAATGAAACTGCTGGTGTTAGTTAGCTACAGTAGTTGTAGGCAGAAACACATGAGCTGATAAAATGTTTTACTATACGCAGCATACTCTCTAAGTAGGATGAAGCAGATAGAGAGGAAGGAGAGAGGAGACAGGCAGAAACTGTCCCTTTGACAATTTAAAAACATGATTTGCCTTGCACTGGGAGGGAGGATTAGTGACTGGACTGCTCTGCCACACACACACATCCTGACTTTCTAATCCTGGAACACATTAACGACCATAATTACACAGCTACAACAACAGATTAGTGTTGCAGTAAAATGACTGAGCGATGGGAGGAAAGCAAAAAAAGTACACATACAAACAAATGGAAAGGAAGGCAAAGAGGAAGATGAAGTAATTAAGCAGATATATTCACCAATTCCAGAGAGGGGGAAGAAAGTTGTGCAGGAGGAGGCAGCCAAGGGATGGGAGGGAGTAAGAAAATGTGAAAACAAACAAAACAGAAGAACATTTAAACAATAAGCAAGCATAAGCAAAGATGCCCAAACTATCGGAAATTAGGAGGAGTGACTGTGGATGGAGAAGTAAAAACAGGAATGTCAAGGAGGAGAGCCTTAAAAGTGCTGACTAAAGTGTGAGGAGAGAAAGAAAACAGAGAAAGAGAGGAGGAGAAAGAAGAAGAGTGGTAGGACAGCAAAGCACATGGTACATTTGCTTAACAAGGCATTTCATTCACACAAACCGAAAACAAAATGTTTAAGCACCCTGAGACCTAATCAATAAAGCAGGGAGGTGCATCATCCACACATCCAGAGCTGCAGGAAAACATTCCTGGAGCATTCACTCTGTCTCTCAGTGAACATCAATAACACTTAAAAAGGTCCAGCTTACGACCAGAACTAAACAACACTGCACCATAGTGTTCATTCCACTTCTACAATTATGTAGTGCAACAGGAATTAAAATATATTTTTATAAGAACCTAATGCATACATTCCTGCCTGTTTTAAACTGTGTACTAACTAAAACATCAATTTACATTTTATTACATTTTCTGTCCTATCCATCAGTGTTTTTCATGTGGTGGGAATCTTTGGATCAAATGAACAACAAGTGAAGTCTTTTGTGGAATACAAACAATAACAAGTTGGGTGCTTCCAAATGTTCCATGCTTCTCAAGGACACACAGCTTACTGCAAATCACTACAGATGATAGAGAACACTCCGTCGCCTGGTTGAAAAAGGGGAACATATGCTTTGCTTGCTATGCAGTACAATGTGCTCCACTCCGCAGAGCACAGTTAAAGTTAACAATGCATATCCTAGCAATAGACCTTTTTCACAACTGACATTTAGACATGTCACAGCACGACAAGCACAAGTGAAACAACTTTTATCAACAATGGCTTACAACACCAGGATGATGAAGCTAGCTGATCTAAATGGAATGCTGTTGTTTGTTGTCAGTTACACCTGCACTGTTCCTGCTGCCACATACCAAAATGTCTGCTGTGAAAAAGGTCGAAGGAGGCCCTCAAATGTCAGTCAACAGCTGCCACTGCAAACACCCGCCCAGTGGTTAACAGCTTAGACACCGTTTTACAAATGTTCAAGCGGTATTGTCATTAGTCAAAATTTGCAGTTTGTATTTCCTTACACAAAAGTGAGAACTTAAATTTCAAATTTGAACACTTTAAATGACACTACCTGGGCCAGCTTTTCATCTGTACTACAACTCACAAAGAAGGAACAGGAGGTGAAGGTGAAAGCATTCAAAGACAAGACAAGTTCAAATCAAAGGGAAGCAATGGTTCCTGCTATATGAAGAGCAGGAAGTGAGGTGAAGAGGTACTAGCAAGAAGAAAAGGATGATAAATAAAATGAAGGGGGCAAAATACATAAGAGCACTGTGGGAAGAAGGAGTGGGAAGGGGATGGTATACAGGTAGATGAAAGCAGCTTAAGAGCCAAAAAAGGCAGCGAGAGCAAGAAAACACAGAGGGTGGAAAAAATGAGTGCATGGCTGGTGTGCTCTTTGAATAATGGAGCCAATATGAAGCGAGTCACTGAGAAGATTTGGTTGTCTGATGGGGGTCACAGGGTCCCTGCCCTGAGAGCAGTGCAGGGAATCAACAGCAGTCATAAAGGAATCGCAAGAGGGAGTCATTTGCATTTTACACTCACAACCAAAGTGAAAACGCCTCATGCCTAAAAGTGAAAACGTCTCATGCCTGCTCCTGTCTGGACCATCACAATTCATATCAGATATGCTTTTAATTTTTTATACAGCAATTATGGAGAACTGGACCTCCTGGCTTTGTCTAATTTCCCAAGACTTTGGGATATGAAAATCATATGGTTCTTTCATAAAATAAAAATGACAGATTTTGATTATTCTTTTTTATGACTTCAGGGAAAACTTCAAATGTTATGAAAGTGCTGTTTCATAAAAAGTTATCTCTGTTTTTTTCAGTCTTTTGGGAGTTCATCTGTCCATCTTTAGACATTATTACAAAACTATTTCTTACAAAGAATAATGTAGCTAACTCGAGGCTCCAAGGTCAGATAGATTCAAATCAAGATAAAATTACATTTGTTCACTTTTATCTTCATTTTCCCAAGCACTGGTATCAGTGACAATGAAATGTCATTCTACAGCTGCAATTACTTCCACGGAAAAAGTTTGACAAACGAGCTGCATTTATATGGAAAAACATCCATCATAACTGCATGTTAAAGGGGATGTAGAAGGTGAGTTACTTTCGAGGTGTTATCTGCTATATTTAGCAAGTAATGTCCATATAAAACAATACCTTTCAGGTATCTGGCACGTTGCCTCGCATGTCCTTCAAACTAACACGTGTGTTGTGCAGCTTGTTAGTAATAATAATAAACACCACTGCCCGGACATGAAGCAACAACTCCAAAACATACAGTTTGCTTTCACAACACTGCCAAAGAGGTTAACTGTGATTTTTAATAGCATGTATGTGTGTATTTTTAACTTCTGAACAGTACCTGTTCCAGGAGTTTTCTGTATCTCTGCGTGGCTTGTTGGATGAGGTCCCTCACGGTCCATCCCTCCTTGCAGGGCACCACCACACCTGTCTGCCCAAAGGTCACCGTCACCTTCATTACGACACTTTCCACTTCATCCAAGATTCAGGCCCTCAGGATGTGAGTGATAAACCAGGAGGGAAGGCTCCAAATTGTAGACTGCCCACCAGAAGGTCTGGATGAGGAGGCAGCGATGTGATCACCCAGAAAAGACAATGGTGGGAGAAAACAAGGCCTGACAGTGAGTGACCTGAGGGGACATGCTGAAAACATCTGCATCCAAATAAAACTTGCATCGCTCAAACCAACTTCTGCAAAAGCAACACAGCTTGTTAAATGAACCAGAGTAGACAGAGCTCATTACTAAAACGGTGAGATGTGTTTACAGTCTGTCCTGGCCATGCCTGCCACATGTTACAGCCACAGATCAAGGTGATCATCACAGCTGCGATGTCACTGTTCTTATGGTCATCAGGGTTGTCGCTCCCTGTCCCACCTCCTCACGATCAAGCTATTCAACAGGTCCATGTACAAAGTTTGTGAAACGCTGCAGTGTTTTCATGGTGTTGTTAAACTGCATTTCTCACTGAAAACGAACTGGCTAACTTCTCCTGACAGAGGCTAGCTTTCTGTCAGCTAGCTCCAGTTGGCTAAAGATGTTTAGCTTAGATCCAGTAACCTGGCCCGGCTAAAATAACAAGCGCAGGATGAGAGCTCTCATCCGCCTCAAGCATTAGTTCTCCTCACGCCCTTCTCCTCTACACCAGGTGATACGTTACAGCTTGTTTGGACAAATAAGTAAAAGCAAATGAAAAGTTTCACATCAGAGAAAGCGAGCTGAGCCTTGTGCTAGCTAACGTTAGCCACCTTAGCTGAACTTTGGAGGGAGGGATGCAGTCGCTCGGGCATCATTCCATAAGTTTTCTCTCTCTCGCAAATTTCCTCTTTTCCAAGCGGTCAGTAACATCCACCGTCTCAGCGACAGGCCCGGTAAGGAGCCGTGGATGTGACATTCATGATCGGGGACACTGTGGAGGCGACGTGACTCGGTAAAGAGCAGTAAAGTGTGCGTTGACAAACTTTGGGATTCCTCCGGTCCGCTCCTGACCAGCTCCTCCACCGAGCTGCTGTCACCTCTTAAAGGGGAAGTGCTCCAATTACCGCTGCACCGAGGCGCTCAGCACTTTTACTTCTGCAGACTTATTTACTCGTTACATGGACCTCCTGACAGATATCTGTCCGGATTCAAAGTGCAAAACATAATAAGATAATAAATTAAGGTACATGAAGTAGTTCACATCAGCTTGGTCTTTACCAGCTGCTGTTTTTGTTCCATATCAAGTCTCTAATTTTCTTTGTTTGTACTTTTTACCCTTCAACGTGTATTATTTACTGCACATATATTATGCCCTTTCTTTAGTTTAGTTCCTCTTTGGCTCAAAATAATAGACTATTTCATTTTGAGTTTCAGTCAATTACAATTCATCGAGTACAGAAAAACATCTGTCAGTTCAGTACACACGACCACAATCATAGGAAAGACTGCTGACTTGACTGTTTTCCAGAAGACGATCACTGACTGCGTCCACAGGGAGTGTAAGAGGGAGCTGAAGAGATCAAATCATATTCATGAAATGTTGACTGCAAGTGAAAGGGGTGGTAGAAAAAAGGTGCACAACAGGGAAGATTGTCCGCTTTAGGAAGACTGTCAAGCAAAGCTTGGGAGAGCTTTACAATAAGTGGAATGAGGCTGGAGTCAATGCATCAAGAGCCACCACACACAGACGTCTTCAGGAAATGTAGTATTCCTAATGTGAGGTTACTCCGGAACCAGAGACAACATCATGCAACTCTAAATACTCTGGTCTTTCCTGCGTTTAAATGGCCACCTTCTTTAAAAGTCCAATAAAATAATAAATAATAAACATTTAATAATAATAAAAAAAATCAGTCTCTACTATACAACACCACACGTCTTCCTAAAGCGTTATATAACAGTGTTAAGTTAATTTAGTAAGTTATTATGTAAAAGGTCTCCTATTGCAAAATAGAGTTTTGCATACAGTGAAATTTTTCAGGGTATAATTAACTGTGAAAGCTGGAATAGTTAGGGTTCCATCGTTAATACAGTATCTCAAATTAGCATTTTACTAACCTTGAAATATCAAACCTCTTCAGCGTGCTCTACTGGGAGCATGGGTTCTGAAACATAAAGCTGAAGCCAACAAAAATACAGTATTTACAAAACATTTTAGCTTTTCCCAGTTTGCTTCATCTTCAAAGGGGAAACCCCTCCTCGAGAGGTGGAGTTTGGCTTCATAATTAGCAGCTCAGATGTATGCATGTGTACGTCTGCTAATTGATTTGGAAAAGGCTTAGTTTCTGGGTCACTGAATTCCATTGCTGCTAATGAACCCCAGCGGAGAAGGAACACTGTGCATGCATGTGTTTTTTGTTTCTTCTGTCTTTCTTTGGTGAAAGTTTGGAAGTTGGAAGTACACTTGA
Organism: Anabas testudineus; assembly: GCF_900324465.2. Lineage (NCBI taxonomy): Eukaryota > Metazoa > Chordata > Actinopteri > Anabantiformes > Anabantidae > Anabas > Anabas testudineus. The sequence continues at coordinate 24,327,595 of NC_046629.1, forward strand.
ATAATCATTTAGGATATGAATTTTGAATAGTTTTATAGTTTAAATCAACAAATTAGAGGGTAGATGCAAAAATATTTTTATGACATTTCTCTTTGGACTTCCTATTTTTCTGTTGATATTTATATGACAAATAACATCATAGATGTGACAGATGTTTTTTTTAGATTCATACCCAAAATAAAAAAAATAATCTCACAGCTAATGCATTAATTAAACTTTATATGAACCGAGAGTTAGTTAATTCAATAGCATTCTACTTCATCTAAAAGAATCCAGTTCAGTTATTTGATTATATTCTGATCGACCAGTATCAATTGAAACCTGATTTATATGAATGTGTTTGTTTGTTTTTGTAGATCACATCATGACATCAGCACAGGTGTAAATACAATGAGCCTAATCCCATTTCCAGTTCAGTGTCAGTGTTCCAGTGTTGTGCATGCTGGCCACTGTTGTGACTTATGGGCCATAATGATTGATTAATACATTATGACACAAACTTCATTAGTCCCAAGTCATTAACATGATAAAAACAAAATCTTACAATCACAGTTATGATACAAAGAAACGTAGAAAGAAGAGGGAGATGAGTCTTTGCCCCAATTATTACACATCAGATGATGCATTATTAATGCAGATGTGTGTATGAAAGTAGCTCATATATGACAACAACAGACAAGATGGTCGTAACACTCTAAACTAAATGGCTGCTCTTAACCTCACGTAGAGGCAACATTAACAGTATATAACAGTATGCATACAGCACATACTCAGTATATGAGTTTTTATAGGCAAGTCTCAAGTCAGCTGGCAAAATACTTCAGGTTCCCACTTTGGTTTTAGTTTTAGAGACAGGCACACTCACATTCGAACATTTCCCAGTTTGACCCATATGGTTGCTCAGCCCCCCTCTTCTCCCCATATGGTACAATCTAAACCTCAGCAGTGTTGTGTGTCATGTGTCCTCCATTATGACCCACCGAGAACATGCTAGGATGTGAATGCTCCCCTGCTGCTGGGCCAGGTGCATCCAGTCCCCGGCAAACAAATCAATATGTGCAGTAGAACATGTTCTGCCTTAAGAAAAAAGAAAAGAAAATGGAGAGAAACACAGGTGCAGTGAGAGAGACCCATGCACACACATAAGGAACACATACAATACATGAAAACACCTGTTCCCTGACATCACCTACTTTGTATTTCCATCAACCCTACCACTGAAATAACACACAGTATTAATGTTTAAGTCTTGTCTACTCTATGTTTTCTACATGCCTCATTCATTATGATTCTAAATCACCCTCAGATTAAATGTATTGCCAAAAGGCTTTTCGGGGTGAGAAGGAGACAGAGGCACATCTGGGCCAAGACATCAGGGGTCCACATACCATACACAATAACACTCATTGCTACTCTGCAACTCTAGGTCCAGATGTTGGTGTGTTGAACTCACTTCTCAGGGCTTTATGTTGGACCATACAGACCTTGTTTTCAGCTGACTTTTACTTGCCAAAGAGCGTCAAGTAGATATTAGCAGACATCAGGTGTAAGGAAAGCATACTACATGTTAAATTACCACGTGTGCGTAGTTATAGTATGTTTAAAAGATTCAGTGGCACCAGTGCACATGCTAAGTAGAAGCTTAAGGCTGCTGCTGCTACACAACTGCTTCCAGCTTACATGTGACAACTCAGTGCAACCATATGATTTACTGCATTTTATGTCCAGTCATTAGAACTTCCTGTGCTGTGAAAGCAGCAGATTTCATGACGGTTATTCATGTGATCTTCATGTGCCTCACCACACAGTTCCAAGGACATCTTCACAGCTGACCTTTAAAGCCAAACCTTTGTCTCTTTGTGGGGACACACTGTCTGGGCTCCTGAGGACAGAATACTGTGGTTTTTCTTTATGTTCTCTATAGACAGGGTACAGTACATGTAGATATGTCTTCATGCAGCAGCCGCTGAATATCGTGGCACTTAGCAGCTTAGAAGACAGATATGTCTCTCGGGGGTTGACTGACACAAAAATAGATTCACCAATATACTGTATTTGAATGAAGGCAAATGTTTCTTCATGTCCCACAATATGTGTAATTGAACTTGTTTACACATTCCCCAGTAGTCAGTATTGTTTTTATATTATAGTATGTTGTGTTGCCCAAACGTGGCCAAAACTAAAGGTGCATATTTTCCTGCTTATCAAAAATCCCTCTTTGTGGAATACATTTACCTTTTATGTGTGTTCTTTTTTGCATTTGGACAGTCCAGTGGAGAGACATGAATGGCACATGTGTCCTCAGATGGATGTCATGGCCATCGAGTCCCGCTCAGCTATTATCCAGTTGGGAGACTGTAGTCATCTCTTCAATACAGTACATGTTATCAGAGCTTGTAGTCTCACCTGCCCCCGTTTTATTGTGAGCTTAGAATATGATGCTCAGAAAGCGTCGGGCCTCAAATCCATTATAAAAGCTTTTGTAAGATGCATGTTATGGTCCTGTGTCCGTGTCTAATATTGTCTTCCTCATTTTAATGGTTTTGCTTGTATGGTCTTTATTTATTGTCTTTATTTCGTTTTCGTCTTGTTCATATTACTTACTTTTATTCCTGCTTTTTGTTTCATTCGAAATCTCTGTGTTCCATCAATAAATGATATTAGCAGAGTGGACCCAGTCCAGCCTGAATACCCTGCCTTGGTGCTTAACATGTTATATGTTCCTGAAAGATTTTTCCTGCACCCCGCAGACTGGTCTTGTGTGTCTGTGTGGGTTGAGTACAGACAGATCAATACCAGGACCTGTCAGCAGGGAGATTTCAATCAACCACACTCAGTCCACACCCCTAAACCTCCAGTCCTTCCAACACACACATACACAAACTGTCAAACCCATTATCCCACTGCATAATGAAAAGAATAGCAGGCTGTCAATACCCTCTTCCGCTACACACACTACACTACACACATACACACCAGTAATAGTGGCCTTGTTGGTCATCCCCTGTCCCTGCAGACATCTTCAATGTGTCACATACAGTATGTATTAGCCTTGCTACTACGCAGGGCAGAGTAAAAAACCATTTGTGGCCCCACTAGGAATTCTGGACTTACATTGAATGGATGAATGAAAATTGGAAAATACTGCAGAACTCTGCACCAAAGTAAACATGTTTGCCTGATGTTTTATTTCCACATTGCAATGCCCAGTTTCTATTCTGAAAGAGGTTTTTCAATGGTCTTTCCCTCAGAGAGAAGTACAATGATTAAAGTTTGTATATATCAGGTTTTCTTCACATAGCTGGGCCTGAGATGCACCCGGCTACAGGCTCTGAACTTGATTACAGAGAAATAAGGAAGGAATGGTTGCATGGGCAGTGAACCTAACATGGAATAAAATCCAGATTTGGCCCAGATTGTTCAATAACTCTGGGAAAGTCAAATGATGTCTTGAGGTCTGCTGAAGAGAACAGCAAAATGATGCCAAAGAAACAGAAACTGATCAAGAAAAAACAATATTTGGCATGGCACAACTGAGAATTTCCCAAAGCAGAATACTGGATGACGGAGCAATAAGAATAGACTCCACCCCGAAAACAAAACATTGTCTCTAATTTCACATTTGCTTACATAGCAGTCGGCTTGAGGTGAAAATGTCTCTGAGTAACTTTTCCCATGAACAGCATCCAAGCAGTCGGACTGTATTCACTTGCTGTGTGCGTGTAGGGCGCTGGAGGAAGTCGCACAGTCAATGTGACAACTTTTCACTTTGTAAATATGAGAAATGTGTTATTTAAGCTTAGATTATGATTTGTAAATTATTTCTGAGGGGGATTTTAGACTTTCTTCACTTTAATATCTCCTTTTAATGGGTACAGTAGGACACTGTAGTGAATATCTGTCAAATTAGGCGGGCAGACAGATTTCCTTTCTTTCAGTCCTGCACAAAAATAGACTAAATAGTAAAATAAGGGAGTTTTCACACCTATCTGTCGGGTATGTTTAGCAGGTGTTGATTAGAAAGAAAGGCAGAAAATATGACAAAGTCCCAGTGAATATACACACACCTACCACATATTAAACCAGTGCACACCTTGAATTTGCATCTCTCTAACCCTCGTTCACACACACACACACACACACACACACACCTCTAGCTAATAGCTCAATTAACACACTGTCACATCAGAAACTGTGAGCCCACTAAATCCACCTGTCTCCAAGGAGGATAGCGAAGAGAGAGGAAGTAATTGATAGTGTATTCATGGAAAATACTTTGAAAACTAATTATGTGTGTGTAACAAGCAGAGAATTATTGCGACAGTTCATGAAGCCTATTAGTTACGGACACTGTGTGTGTGTGTGTGTGTGTGTGTGTGTGTGTGTAAGCGAGTTCACATATATGTTTATCACATGGCTGTCATCACTGCATTCACGAGTGTTGTCACAAAACAAACTCCCTATACATCAAGACGGAGTATGTTTGTGACTGGAAACGTGCCTGAAGTTATAAAGTGATCTTTACTTTATTTATGTGTTATTTGCTTTTCTGTTACAAGCCATGGAATAGATTTATTATCACTGAACATAGGTCAGTACAGGCCACAGATAAAAAGACAAATCTAGCTGAAATGATCCAAATCCTGGACAATAAGGAAATGTGTAGGCCATAGCACCTTTACACAGCATTGTTGAACATGTCTGTCATCTCTGTAGCTCCGTTTTTCTTCCCTATAGAAATATGCAACAATATATAGACAATACTATGAGGGATCAATTCATTGGTGGTTTTTCCATTTCATGGGACTTATTGACAATAATAAAAATGTTGAATATGACCAGCCTGGTCCATTAAATCAATGCATTTTGTTAGACTTGCCTTTTCAGTGCAGTGTGAATTGGATGGGAGCTGATGAATAGGGGGCGATGGAATGGGAAGCAGTGTGACACTGAATTGGATTCAGAGGAATTGTGGACCAAAAGACCAGTGGGTTCATGCCCTCTATCTCCTTCCTCTCTCTTTTACAAAAAATATGACATTTTCAATGCATGAAGCAATTTAATCTCTCGCTCTTCTATGAAAACGCCTCTAAATGAGTGTCTGTGAAATTAAGGAGATTGCCCAGAGATTGGTCAGTCTGTCGATCTCTCTCCTTCTCTCGTTCTTTGGCTCCAGCCTGTCTCCTTCTAATACAAAATATAAGATATTATCAATGCATGAAGCAATTTAATCTCCTTCCCTTAGCTCTTTCTCTCTCTTCTGAAAACGTCTGTAAATGAGTGTCTGTGAAATTAAGTGGGAGATTGTACCGTTTTCTCTAAGGTCAGTTTCTCTCTCATTCCTTCTCTCTTTGCTTCTGTGATCAGTCCATTTGTCAGAGGTCACACTTGCTCCCATCTGGGAGCAGCATTCTGCCTGCCAAACGTTCCCCATTACCGTATGTAAATTCATTAATTGCAAACCAGTAAGTACATCATCCTCATACTTTGACCTCTTTTATCCAGCAACACACACACAAACACACACACACACTCGCACCTCCTGGCCTCATGCAGATGGGAAACACATAAATAAATAATTCAATATACAAGCATTCTATGTCTGGGGCAAATCCTCAGAGAGGAATGAGCGAAATGGAGAGATGAGAAAAGCGAAAGTGAGGAGGGAATAAAACGAGAAAGACAGAACGAAAAACTGAAAAAAGGCAGAAAGAAAGGAATATTGTGAAGGGTAAGAAAAAGGACGGGGGCTTATGTGGGCTTAAACAACAAGGCAGTGAAAAGAAGAGATGATAGCAGACTGACAGACTGACTGCCTGAATGAAATCAAGGTTTTTCAGAAAACAGAATAAGATGCAGAGGAAAAACACCCTTTTGTTATGTTAAACATGCCATCTAACTGCAAATGTCTTGCCCTGCTTTAGTCATCCTAACATTGTCATTGCGAATAATAGTGGAGATAGACACAGACTCTCGCTTTGGATTAATCCTGAAGCAGTTCAAAGAATTCTACACAGAATGCAATGTGTTTATGCCCTTAAGCTGGAGAATAATGTGTATATGCACTTCTAGATATCCACCTACTGTAAGCTGTCTTGGTAATAGCGGCAGTTGCAAACAATCATTCATCGTGCGCTTCCTGTATGCAAATGCAATGCTCCCTTTCAAGTATGTACAGTACGTGTGCTGTCGAGAATAAATACACTAAAAAAGCAAGTCATGTGTCTTGACTAGAATGTGTTTACGTGTACAGTGGCTTGTAGCTAATGCCTTTCCTAAAAAGCCCAAATCACAAATACAGGTACCTGAATTCCTCTCTTTTTCCCGTCTCAGCATTTTGTTTGCTCTTACTTTATTACTGCTGCAACATTAGATCATGATGATGTGCGTGTGAAAAAGTTAACTCTACATATGTAACTATAACTGTGGTTACCACCTTGAAGCTCTATGCCTCTGTCCACCACTAACGGTGCAGATTGCAGACGGTTGAAATGGGAAAAGAAGAGAAGTGTCCTGAGCTCAGATGTTTTGTCATCTCATCCACTGACACTATTGTCCTGTAAAATATGACCAACAGCAACATAGTCAACCTTGACAGGAGCAGGGGAGGAAGCTATATAGGCTGTGAGAAAGTAGTGTGGGTGGAGGTTTGAGTGGATGGATAGGTCAGTAACAAAAGACTAACCCACAGGAGACCAATGTTTGATTCCAACATGCTGTGATAGTGGCTCTATTTCACAAGACCTTCCTGTGGGTCATATAAGAGGGTAGGGACAAATGACCTTCATGGTCACTGAGGTTGCAGGACTATCACACTACAACAGTACCTGACTTCCTCCTCTGCTCCTGTCATTACAGGACTTTGTTTCTTGAATGTAAACATGCAGTTTTGGGGCATCTGTTGAAAAGACTGTAGCTGCTGCTTATCTGCGGCTCTTAATACAGTGAGTTGCTTGCTCACCAGCCAGAGTGGCTGGATATTGTTGTGGTAAGATCGCTTACTTGTAAGTCGCTTTGGATGAAAGCGTCTCCCAAATGACTAAATGTAATGTAAATGTAAATTCTTCTTGCAAAATCAACTAGCAAAACTTTGATTGCTGCTGCTTACAAACGTGCAAAAAACAAAACTACTTGATGCTATACACATGTGCAGTGTATATGTTCACATGTACAAACTGTACTGTGCAACTGTAGATTCAGATGAACAAGCTCTATATACCAAATATCAATTTCTATTATATATGTCTTATGCTGTTGATTTGATTTGATTATTACTTCCTCATATTACACGACAGTGGAAATACCGCACGCACTATATATAAATTTAGTAAAGCCTCTGTATGCTGTAGTATTTTAGAAGGAGTCAGAAACAAAACCTTGTGTTAAGTGCTTATGTAGTGTGAGTCTATAACCACTGGTAAAGGGAAGTTCTTTTATCTTTTTGTGCATGAACATTCATGAATAAAAGCACAACATTCAAATTAATTGTATCTTCGCTGTTCTATGGCCACCTTCTCATTACCTGCCTTCCTTTTGAACAATAATAAGGCAAAAAAAAAAAAAAAAAGCACTGCAATCACATTTTAGAATTTAAAATGTTAATATACTGTTAAAAGAACATCCAGCTTTGTGGTTAGTGCTCCCCCTAGAGTTGGCTGTAATAACATTTCAGTCCCCACATTTAAGCTTTTCTTTAAGTTTCAGTGATGTGTTAGATAAGATAAGTTTTATTTATCATATGCACAAATGTGCTGATGTCCCTGCTTCCTTTTACAAAGTGAGACAAAGTCAGAAGTCATATACAGGATAACTCCCAAATGAATACTTCTATCAGCAAGAAAGACACATGGCAATTTTTTAATTAATTTATTTATTTATTTATATGTTTACTTTTATGCTAGTCTGTCTCTCCTGTTCAAACTAATGGTTTCAGGAAAAGCAGCCTCAGTGTGCATGTATGTACAGTATGTGTGCACAAGATTTACCATCATTAAGATAGTGAAAAAACAAATCCCATATGTTTATATCCCCCACTGTGAGAGAAAATTGACCCATGGAGTTAAAGGACAAAGGAAACAAGAAAAATAAAAACAGGATGGAAAAAATAACAACAAGCGTAAATACAAATGGTGGAAATGGAGACAAACAAAAGGAAAAAGCATCTGTGGCCAAAAAGACGAGAAGTCATTCGAAGACACAACGAGAACATTTGAAGAAGTGAAACTATTTTAGGAGTTTATATTCGTCTTCATACACTGTTCTACAAAGCCTTAGAAAACACCAACAGATCTCTTTATTAGGAAAAATATTTTCATAGTCCCCTCATATAAAATTCCATTCCTCTGTTCAGTTTGGAAAAATAGAAGCCTTGGGTCCGCGGTATGAGATATTACAGCGTGCCTCATGAAAATGAATAATATATGATTGGCCTGAAACTGTGGCACTCCTGAAACCACAGGAAATCATATCCTTCTTCTTCACACTCCCTTTTCAAGAAATCCATCTCTCGTGCGTTTTCTTCTTCTGCACTTTCTGTGTGTGTTGTGCAGAGGGGTGGGTTTCAGGGGGCATCATAGCACTCTTAAATTGAATTTTCAACAGGCCGTGGTTTGAACAGGTCATAGGGCCAAAGGAGGGAGAGAGAAAAAGAAATGGTTAGAAAGACGCACAGGTAGTGTGTAAAAGAAGGATTTTAGTGTGGAGAATGAAATAATGAAAAAGAGAAGACAAGTCTATTTTATTTGGCATTCAAGTGTGATTGTTGCCTGAAATCAGGCATCTCCACTGACCCACACACACACACACACACACACACACACACTGACCTTTCAAAGCTTTCCATGATTCCCCCCCTTTCCTTTCATTATGGCTCAGGGTCATTTTCCTTAAATCACACCCAAAAGCACAGTGATGAAAAAAACATGTGGGAGAGACACTGGGAATGAGAGAGAGAGAGAGAGAGAGAGAGAGAGAGAAGAGAGAGAGAGAGAGAGAGAGAGGAGAGAGAGAGAGAGAGAGAGAGAGAGAGAGAGAGAGAGAGAGAGAGAGAGAGGTAGAGCACCTATTCATTTTGAACCCGCTCTTGAAAAGGTAAAAATGGAGCATGATGATGATGATGATGATCATTACAACAGTAAATGGCCTCTTCCTCTATTGTAATTCTGTGCCCACATACCTGTGGCACACACACTTCACTGACAGACACTGCTTCTTAAAGACATCAGCATGAATGTTAATGCACCGGATCAATAGTGTTTCTGGGAGTCTGACCCTTTAACCTTCTGGAAGAAACAGATGTGTCCTGCTATATTTTCTGTGAAGCAAATCCAATTGACATTTTCCCTCAAAGTTTTACTGGAAGGTGGTGCACATTGTTAAACATCAATTTAAAATGATTGACATGCTACATTTCTGTTTCAGTGTTTGACATTGTTAATAGGAAGAACTAACGTAGGGCATCGTTGTTGTCAGGGTATTTATTACAGGGTACTGTAACTATGGATACGTGCTACAAAAATAGTTTTAAGAAATCCCATCATAACAGTAGATGTTTAAAACTCTGTCAGCTGTACACTGAATATACAGAACTTGTACTGTATACCTGAGAGCTACCTTGCAGCTGCCTCCTTTAACTTGGCACACAATAAAAAGAAAGACTTTGCTGGTTGCTTGGCAACTCCTTCAAACAAAAATAACCACGTTCACTGTATATTTTGTATTTATTTATTCTCATCTGATTCATGGAAAGAAGGTACAGCTAGTGTAATTCCAGAAATGTTGTAACTTAAACATCAGTGTTTCTGCATCAGATTCGAGGTCTAAGGACAGAGGCTGGTGGACGTTTGGGAGCAGAACGTAAAATCCACTGAGGCAAACTCACCTTTGACATTTTGTAACATTAATATGAGTTGATTCGATTTTACAATATTGATTAATTTGCCTTCGTGCTGATGTTAAACACCTCGAATTAGCATTGTGTGTGAAAAGCACTTTACTGTATGAATCAGACTGACTTGACTTGACTAATGTGCTAATGTTTAAAGAGTCAGATGGAGGAAACCCACGTTTGTTCCCCGTCATCACACTGTAAAGCTTGTTTAAGGGTTTGTTCAGTGGTATACAAATGGTTCTGGGGAGAACAAAGGAACAAACTAATGACCTCTCTTACCCTCTCATCGCCTCTCCTGTCATTGTTACAGCTCCTTCCATTCCCATTTTATCCAGCTCCCTCTCCTCTTGTCCTTTTATCTTCATGCTTAACTTTTTCTGCCCAGTTAATCTGAGTTTATAACTTTTTAAATATTATCCTTTGCTTCCCTATTTCAGAGGTGAATATCCTCCTGATGTGTTATGCTTATATAACAATCTGGTAAAATAAATCCTTGGAAAGGAGAAAGGAATCGAACGTGGAGAAAGAGATGCGGGATATTAGGAGACAAGTGAGAAGATGAGAGATAAACAGCATGTTCCGTAGTTTCCCTGAAAAGAAAACTGATAACAAGCTCAAAGCCTGATGGAAAAGCAAGCGTTGACAAAGAAGGAAAAAAGACTATGTTATTATAGTCTTATAGTTATTTCAGTATCAGTATTTCCCTCTGAAGATGGTTTGTTCCCATTTGTCTTTGGAGGAGATGGTTACTGGCCTCACTGTGACCTTTAGCTGACTGTTTTTCATCTTTCCCACCTCCTTTTCTCCTTTTCTATACATCCCTTCAACTCTTCTTCTCCATCCTCCATCAGCTTGTCCTGTCATAATACACACCATGTCACCTTAAATAATCCCCCTTTCCCTCTTTAAAGAGCTTTCCATTTCATTCTTTTGTCACTTTCTTATCCCTGGTGTCTTTAATTACCTCTCCATGAAATTCTCTCTTGCAACGCGACACCCTCTCCCACCTTTCTGTCATCTCCTGTGGACAGAGGAGCGCGACGTTGGGTGTGAAATGAAGTGAGCCACTTAGCCTGTGCTCTAAAGTGAGGGCATTATGGACAGACAGGGGGAGGCCTGTAGGATGATACAGTGCATACAGTGTAGTGAATTTCATTAAGGCTCTGGGGAATGACGGGATGACATTTGTCTCTAACTACTGTTTAGTGTTTGATGATCTCCCCCTGTATGCAACAATCCAGCAGTACTCTGTCAGGGAATATTAGATGCTGTTACATTACGTCTTAATTGTCTCTTATGATGGTGAATTACAGGACATTTTTTTTATCTTTAATAATAAAATGTGCTGCTACAGAAAATGTCCAAGTCAAGACATGAGTCTTGGATTATGGTCTGTTACCATGGCATCACAATGACACCCACTGTACATCTGGCCGGGGTATTAACAGGGAACAGGTTTACACAAACTCACTGTCTGAATGTGTGTGTGTGTGTGTGTGTGTGTGTGTGTGTGCACGGTGAGGCAGGAAGCCAGTGTTAGCATAATGGAAAGGATGACATTTATCCCACAAATTGCTTTGAAGTCAGCAAAATAAAATCTGGCCCTGGCAAGAAGACTGTCTGGTCAATGAGAAAGAACCTGAGAGGAGAGGAGGGAACGTGTACAGCGCTTGAAAGGCTCCAGAATTCATTGACAAATGAAAGTTGTTTTCTCAGCTGGCAAGGTGGCACAGTAATTAAAGAAAGATGAGATTACAGCTCTTCACACACTCTAACGTCCCTCATGTCCACTGCTCAGTATTGTTTCACAGCACCAAGAACTCTTGTTCTATTTGAGCCAGCTTTTTATTTTTAAAGAAACCTGAACAAACTGCTCTCCGTCTGTTTTCAAGTCAAATACAACCGTGTAACCATATCCTGATATTGATATGTGACACATGAATTATCAAGACTGCAGAATCTATAGCTAAGCTAACAAATCTGGGAGGCTGCACTTATGTTAAATGTTGTAAACCTCCTAATATTACTGCTGATGTTAAGCAGGTCACCATCTTAGCACGTGCACAATAACACATGCTGAAACGTGTATGTACTATATGTATTATCTGGCAAACTAGACACCCCTATTCCGTACTATATGTACGTATGTACCATAAATAATATGTACAGAAAAAAGCACATTGACATTAGTATTTTTTTTCTGATTTATTTCAAAGTTGTACACCATAGTCTCCAGATACATGCTGACTCTGGATCCAGTCACGGCAGCAGCACAATAAATGTTCAATTTTACATTTGTCCAAGCAGACAAGTACACTTGAGTGTTCTCCTTGACAAACAGATGCCTCCCTGATATTGTGTGTAGGACACTCACAACTGATCAGTCCACGTTTGAGATGTTTTGATCCAATTGAAGCACATCAATTGCATAGTTCAGATCAGGCAGGTGGTTCTGAACCTTTGCCAGTGTATCGTAGTGCACACAACATTAACTTTGTTAAAGGGAGGTATTTTCACAGACAGTACTGGACAAATTGAAATGTGACCTGATGCTCGTACTAGATAAAAGGTCAGGGACTAAAGTTGTCAGAAATTATTGTGTGGGCACTAGTTGATGTTTGTCCCAGTTTTAATGCAAAGTTGTACATAAAAAATACAAAAATATCAATCTAAGTTGGTGCTAGTCAAACATCAGTGGGTCACTAAAGTCAACAAGATGTATCCTCTATCTATAGAAGATTTTATAGCAGTCTGTCTGATTATGTCAGGATATTTCCCACTGATATTGCTAAACTGACACGTGTCATTCCTTTTAGGTTGTCTTTATTTTAGATTCATATGTTTTCAGATTTCCATTTCCTTCCTGCTGGGGTCCCTTCATTCTGTTGCCATTAATGATTGTTGAAGAACATTTTGATCTCTACTGTTTCTAGTATGAACACATGACTGAGAAGACAAATACAGACTTTAAAACCTGAACTATGAAGTGCAGCATGACTTGCTGACAAAAGGCTGATGTAGAAACACAGTTCACTGTATGCCCAGCTCTTATTCTATAAAAGAAATTTGGAGTGTTAAAGCTACACTATGTGATTTTTTTGTTTGAATATATTTTTTGGGGGAAATTTCTCTAAAATGTGGTTTAATGTAGAGAGGCACTGTCAGAGTCTTCAGTGAGTCAGACTCACACTTGGCAGCAGTGCACAGATTCGTGCTTTTAAAAGTTTTCATGCAAAGCTTGCTCTTTTTACCAAGGCTGAGTGGAGCAGAGTGCATTTATTTCAAGTGTAGGCTATTGCTAGCTTTGCATATTGTGGCTTTAATGACAAGATTTATGATGGAAAATGTCGTATTACTTAGTAAGAGGTGGGATAATCATTTGGAAATATTATTGTATTGACTAGGAAAATACAAACACCCCAGTAGAAACCAATAACAGGGTTACTATGACATAATAAAAATAAATGAATAAGTATCATTCGAGTTAGTAAAGTAATAAGCAGATCACCGCTTGGTATAAGCAAGGGAGGTAATAATCTGAATGTGGGTGTCCAGTTTGGCAGATAAACAGGTAAACAGTTTCCCTAATGAGGGACAAGAGGTGCTAAATCAGGCTGTTTATATGTTCATATGTATAAACCATCTCAAATATCTACAACAGTATATTTGATACATTTCCCATCCTAGTGTGCCATGATGAGCTAAAAATTAGAATTACATTGAAATTAGCCTATTAGCTCAATGCTAATACATAATAGAATTCCCCAATGACACGCTAACGGAGATTAGCATCAGTAGTGATTTTATACAATAGTGAGGGCTAAGGATGAAAATCTCGGACCACCACTGCTGTCATGTCATGCAGCTTTATCACTACGGATATTATCATGAAATAAAGTAGAAGCAGGTAGATTTTCTTCCTGTCTTCCTCCCTTAATCTTTATCCACAGGTGTGTTTAAACTCTCACTTTTACCTAAACCTACATTTAGTTTCCTTGTTCTGGATCATGGCAACTAAACTGATGTTTGAACCCAGCTTCATTTGAAACAATTCATAATTTTCCCTAGAATCCAAATGAAATCTGCAACACTAACAGGTGGAGTGAACTGCATTATGCAGGAGTTGGATGCCTGCAAAAAGACCTGATTTGCCATCAAGCTCTAATTGGAGCAAAGACACAACTAATGATCGTTAAGTGGTGAATGATAGCCCCAAGCTAACTTTTCTCACTCCATAAGGATATAATACATAATTCATAAATAACAGCTGAGCAAATGAGGACAAAGAGAGAGAGAAAGTGAGAACAAGGGAATGAGATGAAAAGGACGGAAAGGAAGAGGGCCAAGAAGGCAGCAAAACACAAAAAGTGTGTGTGGTGATGGATGTGCATGTGTCATGTGCACTCACGTGTGGGTGTGTATGTATATATATGTGAATTTGGATGAGAAAGTTTGCATGGAGTGTATACACGTGTGCACTATTTGTGTGTGTGTGTGTGTGTGTGTGTGTGTGTGTGTGTGTGTGTGTGTGTGTGTGTGAGGGTGTATGTGTGCTGTTTGGCAAGCTACTTGGTGTGTGAAACTGTGATTGAGGTGACAGTGAGCCCGTGAGAATAGTTAGCACCAACCAGACACACACACACACACACACACACACACACACACAAACTCACCCGCATAAACACACACAAGAACAGCAGCTGTTGCTAATTAAAGATTCATGCTCAAATTCCTGTGAAAACTCAATGTGGCAATGAGCACTGGGGACAGAAAGAGAGGAAGAGAGAACGGCAGAGAATGATAGACAATAAAGAAGGGAGAGAGATGGAGAGAGAGCAACTGATGTAAAATCACAGACAAAATGAGAGGGTGGGGGAAATGGGGCGTGTATGTGTGAGAGTAATTGTTTTGAAATGCCAAGTTTTCATCATGCTTTTCCACAGATTGTCTATTAATTAATTAATTTGATTTCCATGGAAAACAAAGGTACCTTTTGTTATTGTAGAAGAATACACAATGGTCGGTCCCTCTGGAGTTATAGAAGCTCCAACAGTGCAAGAAGCATTCAAATGTGTGTCTCACAAAACGACTACATCTGTCTGACAGTGATCCCAGTGACTCTAATGATGATTCATGTGATTACACATGTTGATCTCAACTCTCAGCTGAAAAACTGTAACACAATACCAAACTGTAATACAGTGGTGTTTAAATCACAAGCACGGGTGGTATTTTAGGCATGAACATCTAGCCTCAAGGACAATGAGTGATTTTACAAACACAGCTTCACTAGCAGATGTGGGCTCGGTGAAAACATTTTGATCTGACTGCCATGCTGCATCCAAACAAATGTGACTCATACACAGTTTGGTGTATACTGTGTGTGAGTGTACACCATAAATTAAAATTAACTTTTAGCATAGAAAGACTGTAGGGATTAGATTCCATCTATTGGTCAACAGCAAGGTATTTCTGAAAAGCTAAGTGTCTCAGGGACCCATCGCATAAAATAAGTCAACTCTATAAACCTGTGACCTCACAAGACTAAGAGGCAGAGGTCTCAGAGACGTTCCCACTGAGCTAGTTGGAGTCCAAGCCCTGATCTGATTGACTTTGCATCAGCTGCACTAAACTCTGGATGGACAGAGTGGCAAGGGCCACATCTAGTTTTCTACATCTTCTTCTTTGGCCTGAGTTATACATCTAGTCAATAATGAATAAAAAAACCTGATTACCTTTACCAGAGAAAGTTGGTTTTGAGATTTTTGAGTGCAGATCTTTTTTGTTCTTCATTCTCTATCCATTTATTATAAAATAATCACATAAGGCAACTACATACAGTGTCCTATAAAAAGTAAAAGAAAAAGTATAAAAACTTCAGAAAAACCTCATTAATGTCAAAGTGAAAACACGTTTCTACAAAGTAATGTCAATTAAATAAAAATATTATAGTGAAATATGTTTTTATTTAATGGAAAATTACTTTGTAGAAACCTGTTATCACTTTGACATTAATGAGGTTTTTTTTCTGAAATGTTTTTTGTCAAAGTCGCCAACTTTTATTGACTGTAACTGATTTATAATGTCAATAAAAGGATGAAACATGCAAAGGGGTGAAAACATTTTATATACACTGTATATTTACATCTCTAGTCAACTATAAACATGTGATACATAGAAGAAAAAGCAGTTTGTAATGTTACCATGTTCAGGTTCAGGTGTCATCAATTTTGGTTTGTATATCTGGACCTAATGAATACATAATATAATATTGATAGTTGTGCATAATCATGCATACCTTAAAATGTGAGTATATACTGTATATGTGGGTATAGAGTAGTGTCAGGCTAGTTGTACCCAGAGGACACAGAGTGTACAATAAAACACAAGGTGCCCTGACTACAGGGAAGCTTCATGCATCATCAACAACAACAAACATAACCTCTGCTAAAGTAATTTCCACGCTTCACTTAGACTCTCATGCAGAAACACAGGCACTAGGAGCTCATCATCACAGAAAGCAGTTACAGTGCACTGTCGAATGTTAAGACCCCTGTAGACATCTGACTTTTCACGAACATGTCCCAGCCTATTAACAACTCCCAACCGTTGGACTTCACGTGGTTTCCACATTTTTCACAAAAGCTGAAACATATAAATGGTTCTTTGTGTTTGATGTAATTTTCCTGCCTCTTGGGCTAATTAAACCATTTCAAAACCTCGCTGGATATAATTACATCTACAGTCATCAAGCCACAACACAAGGATGTTTGTCTTAGTTATGGAAAGGTTTGCACTCACAAACCTTCCATCCAGGATGAGATACACAAACCTTATTACGGAGCTCACCACTGAAAAGTAATGAAGAACTTCCTCCTAAATATTTAATACATTTAAATGGAGTAATTAAAAAAACAAACAAAAAAAAAACCCAACAGCCAATAAACATTTAGAAATGTTCTCCTTGCCCACAGGCTCTTGGAGTTTTGCTGAAGCATCGGATGCAATCATAAAAGCCTTTTCTTGACATTTCCAGGAAATCGATAATTGCGTGTGCCTGGAATTTTGTGAATCGCCCAAAGTACAACAGTTTTCACAAATACAGGGAACCACTGGCTGATTAGCTACACAACGTACTGAGGCTATTTAGGCTGATTTGAACACAGAACAATAATAAGACGAACGTATGGTGGCATTTGAGAATGCTACAGTCAAAGTTATTTTTGCACAATGACATTTCATTGTTACACACAGAGTTAGTTTTTAACTACCGCGGAATAAGATCATATTGATTGTTATGTTTTGGAAAAAAATGGAGACATTTTGAAGGTGTGTGTCAAAAGTTATCACATATACATACAGTATATTCTCACCCTAACACTCTCACATACAGTTACAGTGTTCACACAAACCGCTAACCAGCTGTGGACCTGTAGCTAAATGTGCTGTAGTTGATAATGACAAACATTCGGTGCTTTGCTATACCGTATGTTTGAACCAATTCTGCCTCTGAACATGTATCTGCTTTACAGAATAGGTGTAATGTGTGTTATTGTACAATTACAGTACTTTATTATTGAAAACCAAGTCCACTGTACTGCATAATTAATCATGGGAGCGTGGTTTTCATAGACAAACAGAACAAAGGCAACCAAAAATGTACAATAAAACATTCTCTCATTAATTAACCAGTACATTATCTCTAACATGAACCTGAGTGGCCTATAGCAACCAAACTAATTGCTAAGTCATTGCTTTTAGAAGGCAGCTCCCATATATTTTCCTTTGTGTGCTCCTGCAGCAGGGAAAGAACATCCAGTTTACGATGAGGATTCTGACCTTAATTTAAAAGACTGGATGGAGACACACAGGTAGACAACAGCAACAAAAACAACAGCAACAACAGAGAAATTAAAGGAGACACAATGGAAAACAACCTTCTTGTTTCAGACATTTTGCAGACACACAGGCTAAAACTAAATGAACACACATATCAGGAAGTAACAAGTCAGAAGTCGTTATTAACGCCCGATGAGCTACATTCATGAATACAGTGCAGGCTCTATGCATCCTATTTGCTAACTTCTGCTTACATGCATCGTTATTAGGTCTTTATATGTAGAACCTGTGCAAATTACTCCTGCAACTCTAACAGCCACATTAAATTAAGGCTATTTGCAAGCCCCTTGTACAGTACTTATTTTTAAAATGTCATTTTGATGGTTCCCTCACTAATTTCATGGAGACATTACTACAGCCTGTTTGGAGACTTGGCAAATACAGTATAATCTGGAGTCCTTTCTGCTCTGCCTCTGCACTTTTGTTTGATTTGTGATTTGGTTTATGAACCTGCAAGGATTTTAATGGAAGAGATACACACTCTCTGATCCCCATTATCTGCCTTCTGTTGCAAAGAGAGGCAGATAAGAGAGGAGGAGGAGGAATAGAAAGGGAAAAACGAGGCTAAAATGAGGGCTAAGTCACGGCCTCATTATCAAATCCCATCAATGTGGGGAGAAATAGATGGATGAGAGACGGAAGAGGAAGAGGGGCTGCTTTTATGGTGGGATGTTAATGATGAAAGAACAGAGAGTGATTTACCAACAAAAAGAAAGTGAGGGTCACCCACAGAGCAAGAGATAATAGGAAGAAGGGGCCAAGCCCGTGATGTGTATGTGTGAGGTGATGGAGAAGCCCGGTCAGCCTTCATAAGCCATTGATTTACACAATCTCAGTCACCACCTAATATTTCATCTGTGCTACATTTGCAGTCTTCCATCCGCTGAGGCCATGAGCCATTACCAATGGCCAGGATGACAGCATGGTGGCCTCCTCGAAGTAATGAGATAGAGAGAGGTGGAAAGTGAGAGACTGGGCAGGCGGGAAGGAGGTGGAGGTGGGGGAGGAAGAGGAAAGAGTACGGGATAAAAAGGGGGGTAATGGAAGAGAAGAGGGAGGGCAGGCGTGAGGGTGGATGGAGGTTTCTCAATGTGCCATTATGGAGCATGAAAAGGAGAAAATCAAATGGACAAAAACATCTGATCAAAACATCAGATATGGGCAGGGAGAGAGAGTGATGAGAATACAGGTAGAGAAAGACAGAGAGAGACATGGATGGGAGGTAGCTTTCCTCTAATTATGTCTCTTTTCACGGTCACACAGGGATGGATATAAAGCTAATTCCACCTGCCCTTTTTTCTAAAAGCCTGTACTCGTTTTCTTTACTTCCTTTCACATGAAGCGTGTTAGAGGCTGTTTTCATGACATCGAAATGAACAGATGGCAATATCAGCCCAAACAAAGGGGACATTTTGGGCTCGCTATCACCAAGACAACAACCCTCCATCGTGCACCGCACAATGTACCTTCCTTCTGCTCTGTCAGAGGCGCAGCTCCTTCTGTCTGTCGTGGTTGGTCTACCTTTATCTGCCCATGCATCTGACACTCATCATCTTCTGTCTCTCTGCGGATATCTGTGTTCTCACACAGGCATTATCATTTGTGGCTAAAAGCCCATCATCCTGCGTCCAAGCAGCCTTCAGCTGGTCAGACGTATCCTAAAATTGAGTTTGCACCTATTTAATGGAGAGCATAAAGAGAAAGAGAAACACAAGGCACAGAAGTAAGACATCACAAATGCAAATGCACACACTCAAAGAGATTTCATTAAAATGTACTTGAATAAAGCACAAACTATAATATTACCACCATGAATAAAAAGCATTTCTTATTAAAATCCATAGTATATTGTAACTTTATGCTACAGATAAAAGTCTGTAGCATAAAGACTTAATTATTCCTCTCTGATTATATTTGATTAAGTCTTTCTCTCCACAGCCTTAGAAATCACAAAATCTCATTGAAGGGGTAATTTCATACTTCAAAAGCTAATTAAGCCAATCAGAGCACAAAGGACTGGCTGTAGTCATGACCCAGCATGCATTGTAACCACCCCAAATTGAGAAAAGTTTAATTTTCAACCCTTTCTATTTTTGTAAGACAATTTATACTTCTTTTCCTCTGAATAGCTGCATTATCAAGGCAAACATTTAGTTAGACACGATCCAAGAAAACATCTTAAATACTAAAATATTGTACACATTATATTATAGTAAACAAACCTAAAACCTAAGCAGTGGTCCAGATGGTGCAGTCTGATAAGGCAAGCCCCCCACGTAGGTAGTTACATGTATGTAATCTATTTGGTGGGTGGTGGCCATGGTGGTAAAATAATCATACGTGATCTTGCCTGGACATAGACATTGTGCACCTTTTACAGCAGCCCGCTGCACCACGGAGAAATGAACCTAGCAAGCCCCGCCAAGGGACAGCCTCTTTCAATGTACCCAGAATGAGTGGCAGGACGCTCTGAACACGACTCCGTCTTGCCATCGCTGCGGGAACAGTGGAACCTGAATGAAGGGCTCTGATAGGCCCAGTGGGGAGGAGATTGCTCTGTCCCTGATTGGATGATTAGGGGCTGCGGGGGCTCAAATCAGCCGTTTTCACGAAGAGAGTGGTTTGGTTAAGTGGATTGGCGCTGTGTGTGCTCTGTGTGTCCTATTTGTGTCTGCGTGTGTGTGCTCTGCTTGTGTCTTGTGTCTATATTTGTGTTTAAATGTGTGTATGTGCAAGATTGTGTTGTGTTCAGAATTTCTTCCAGACTTACATTTCTTGCTTGGTTTGCACTTCATTGTAAGTCGCCTGGGATAAAAGCATCTGCCAAATGACAAAATAGAAATGTACATAGGTGATTTCAGTTCAATAAGTTAGGTTGAAAGAAAATAGAGTATGTAGTTCTGAATGGATTAATGGGGAAAAGATGGAACGCTAGTTTGTGCCTGTGAGTTGAGCAAAGCTGAAAATGGATGGATAGGATGATGGAGGGAGAGAGGAAATAAAATCATAAAATATGTATACGTTAAAATAATAATAGCATAAAAGATAAAGAAGAAATACACCAAAGTAAATGAGAGCAGGGAAGCAGAGGGAAGAGAACAGATGTTTGAACAATGAACAACAGTTATCTTAGTCAGCTGGGCGCCTCTGACAACTGAGGGACTGTGTCGCACATGGACCGTCTCATTCACTCCTCCACTGCAACTGCTGTTGTTACTGGCAGGTACAAACTTGCACACTCAACACGTTTATTGTGGGTTTTGACACACGAGAGTAGCTGTCACTCCAGCTGGGACCATTAAAACCATTTACGTCATGTTTAATTTTCCCAGTTTGAATCTGGAGACGTTCTTCACTAAGTCACAGATTCACAGGAGACTGACTTCACAGTACACGGTGCCGTTCTGTACATTACACAGTTCAATCAAGTACAAAGCGTTATTGTTTTAATGCTTAGATCTCTCGGCAGAAGCATAAGCTGGTGTTTCTTATTGTAAAGAATATTTCATTGTATTGCTATGCTGTAGATAAGTCCTAATTATTCCATTCTGATTATATTTGATTAAGTCATTCTCCTCACACTCTCAGAAATCACACAATCTCATTGAAGGAGTAATTTCCCACTTCAAAAGCTAATTAAGCCAATCAGAGCACAAAGGACTAGCTCTAGCGATGACCCAGCAGCATGACTTAATTATCTAAAATTGCTAACAAAGTTTTAATTTTCCTGTCTTCTCTTTGTGGTGTGCTTCATAGTTACGTGTCCTTATAATGTGTTTAATGAAGTCCAGCTTGAGTTTTGCACTAAACCTTGAAACCTTGGTTTCTCTAGGTGACTGTGCTGTAGTTCTGGATCTTACTGTAAAAGACAAAGTTAAAAAGCATGAGATGGAAAGAAGGGGGATAAGTGACTGTTTGCAAATCACCCTCATCAAAGCCCAATTTAAGAATCTTAGTTTTTAAGATAACGTAAGCTGCACGTCTTTCAGAACTGTTTATATGTCTTTAATTCATCATGTGGTGTGTGTGAGGACGGGAAAAAGCCGGACAGGAACATCAACAGTAAGCGAGGGGGGGGGGGTGGGAGAGCTTAGCATAGGGTCAGTAACATATCTGCTACTGTGGTCTGTATTCACAGCTTCTCTACTGATTTGGTCTTGTGGCCGTAGATTGTAAATAGTCATTTGTGATCGCTGAGATCACTGTTTTCTTTATTGTAAAAAAAAGCCTGTTTAGGGCAAGTTGTTGTTTTCGTTTAGAAATGTTTGGGACTCAATTTAGATGATCATAACCCGATGTTGAAACCGGGCTTCATGCTTAGGATGAGGACAGTATAAAGTGTCTTTTTGAATTATTTCCTTATGAATTTAAACAAAAGTGCTCAACCTCAGTGTCCAAACCCTTCCTCTATGTGCCATTCAGAGCAGGCACATCATTAGTTGGTGATTACTGTTTTATGGCGTGTCACTATCCTCTGCCACGACCCATGGGCGCGTCTTCTAATTCACATGTATTATGGTTAGGTTAGGTTTGGGCACACACTATTTTGGTAAATTCAGGGTTTGGCCTAAGTTGTTATGGATACAACGAGGCCTCACTTGCTGCTTGCAAGTATGTGAATGTAGACAAATGCTGCAGTGGGAGGTTTGCTAGAGCATAAAAAAAACACAAGAGAAAACGGACCTTTGAGTTGCTTCCACTCATGCTAGTGGAAAGAAATCCTTCCTCCATGTGCAATTCAAAGTGGAGTTAACCAGTATCAAATAAATAAACACTGCAGTGCACATTCCTTTTCAAGAGCTGGTATGATGGAAAACAAGAAAGGGAGCTTTGGGTGTTTACGAAGGCGACCGTGGGGGCCCTGTTGGACTGCCAAGTGACTAAACTCTATATGTTTTGAAGTTATTTAAATTTTTGAGTCTCCTGCCGGGGGAATGAGTGCTGTTGAAGCTGTGCCTGTGCCTGTACCCTGCCATGAAATGGGATACGCGAGGATAAGCCCACCCTTGCGTAGGAAACAATGGTTTTTCATGTCAAAGTCCTGCGTTTGTCGACCCACGCGTTCTCCCCATGCAGACTTTGATGCCCTGTATACCGCGCCACCTGACTTCCTCCTTTCTCCTTTGGGTGTTCGTGGAACGTGTGTTTGGGACAGAGCTTGTACTGCTGCGCTTGATGGCATCTTTCGTTCCGTTTGTCAGTAGATGGGTTTGTGTATGTTCCTGCGCAGAGCTGTTGCTGTGTAAAGGGCTGTTAGAGTGTATAGCGTGTACGGGTTGTTGCAGTGCGTAATTGTCCTGTCCTGTTCCATTGTAGTGTGAGTTCCTTCACAGTAAACATCTGTTCAGTCTTTCTCTCCAGAGGGACAGTGGACCTTCTCAGCACCTACTGCTGTGATTCCACCAGCTAATGAGCTGTCTGACAGACAGACACACACACACACACACACACACACACAAATAAAGTCTTATATACACAGACATTTCAAAGTCATCATGTGCATGTCTAATCCCCTAAAGGATTCAGAGAATGTAGTTTCTGGAGGGGTGGGGGGGATTCACATGTATCATGTAGGTGTCACTTGGTCTGTTCAGCCGTAACAATAACAGAAGAGAACCAACCAGTGTCCTCAACATTGTTTGGATCTCATTTGAGCATGTGACAATTAGGGTTTCATGTGCTCGGGTTATGAACAAAGATGACATCATCCCAGATTTGTCATTTGTGTAACTTCATTCTGATGCTTTTGATGTATTTTAGGAAATGTATGTGCAGGGCGAGCTTGTCCCCTCGGAGGCAGACTTTTCTTCTGTGGCACTCTCCAAACTGAAGTCGCAATTCATCAGTCACTGACAATCAGTAATGCATTGTTTAATGTTTGCTTGTTTCCGTTTTCATATAACAAATCATGTGAACAATGCCACATGTATACACAGCAAAGCATTTGGGATAAAACAAACCAGATAGAGTTGTCTGGGCATCAGATTACAATGCATCCCAGATGCCTCCCTGTGGAGGTATTGTGGGGATGTCCAAGTGGGAAGAGATCCTGGGGCAGAACCGGGACACACTGGAGGGATTTCATCTCCCACTTGGCCTGTAAATGCTTCATGATGTCCCCAGGAGGTGCTGGATGATGTGGTTGAAGAGGCTGTCCTTAAAACTACTGTGCTCAGTGCAAAACTGATAATATAAAGGTAATTAAACGAGTGTACACGCAGTACGCAGAAGTGCTACACTCCATAAAATAAAGTGGTGAAATGCACCATATCAAGCTCACCCCTATAGTTTTTACAGCACTATCCTACTTAAACCACAGTCACTCTCCAACAAACCTCCAAATTCACCAGATTACGACGTTGTTTTTATTCTTTTTTCAAATTAAAGTACCTTGAGAGTTTGTGTTGTATGTGTTGCCAGGCAACAGGTATCTTACCGAGTGCCATATACCGCATGTGACTGAGAGCAGCTGTCCTGTGTAGTGGGCAGGATTGTGGAACATTCATTTCCATCTAGTATTAAAACATGAAGAGTAATTTCAGTCATTGCTCTCAAATTAGGACCACAGTGACATCTGCCCTTAGGTCCGAGGCCCCGAGCTCCCCAAAGACTGCAGTTTCAGCATGTGGCAATTCTTCAGCGCCGATTTGATGAAGTGTGTTGAATGGCTTCAATAGTAGCATGTCCTGCTAGGGCACAAGATAAAATGAAATGGTACGGGTCCCGCTCAACAGGAGTCTTACACTCTTCACTCTTAACTCTCACTCATTTTCACAGTTATTTCCACTTGTCTGTTCCCTGAAGCTGTCCTTCAAACCAAGGGTTGCCATTGCAGTAGTTGATGTGATTCCCCCTTTTGTTTCTCGTTTTTTCTTCTTCCAGAATTTAGATGTTGTGATTCTTGTAAATATCCAAAAACACAAACTTCAAGCCCCCAAAAACATTATCAAGAATAAATAAAAACCTCACTGCGTATGGCATAAAATAGATTAGTATTGGCCAATAACTGTACATAATGAATAATATATTCAAATGTCACAATGCAGAGATTCTTTTCCATTCATTTAGGTAAATGCAGTATTTTGCTTAGTGAAATCTAACTCCTGTCGTATGAAAGAAGCTGACTGACCTGCACAAACCGTGGGGAATGGAATTTATGTTAGGCCTTATTACCCAGCATTAAATTTCTTAATCTTAAAACTATAATCATAGCTGAGAAGTCCCTGTAGGCAGGTTCAAAGACGTATAGAGAGCTTTCACAGAATACTGGGACTCTATCTTATATTAGCAGTTGTCCACACACTTTTGGATGTGTCGTATATCTATCCAGCCACAATCAAGTTGTTCATTTAATGGACTGAAGGTACATTTTTGCATTGAATGTGATCTTATTACAACCTTTTTTTTGTCCTTGATGCTTTTTTGGCACTTAAATAAGAAATAAATGGTTAGAAAATAAATAGTTTTAGTGCTGCTTGTGCTAGTTATTTGCTGCCTTCACTGTACATCCCTTTACGGACACATGTAATGCATACAGACATACTCACAGACATCATCACAGTCAAATCAATCCTATTCCCTTCACACATTTATTGGCTATATACGACTCACAAAAGGATACCCACAAGCATACAACCTTTATGGTACAGTATTGCAACCTTAGCAAATCAAATGAACCACACAATGCTGCAGCATGTCTATCTCCCCCTGACATGTCCACTGTTAGCCTGTAACACACTCACTCAGGAAATGGGACTAACCAGTCCTAAACCTACATCTTCCTTGCTTTCCACTCATTGTGAATTTCCATAACAACCATTGTTTTTTCAAAACCCAGCGCACAATTCTCTGCATTTGTCAGAAGGATGGAGAGTGAGCATAAAGAGCACTGCCTGCATGGGGAGGCTGGACGACCAGGTTCACTGTAGCTTCAATTATCTAAGCTTACAAAAGAAGGAGTAAACTATTGTAGTGTGCTACTTTTTTAATGACAATGCCAAATATTCATAAAATATTAAATGCCTGCTGACGTTAATAATGCAAATACTGTGCTACAGCAAGGTTATATAGCATATTATTATTGTTCCTTACTATTTAAAGCCACATTTCTGAATGATCAAACTGAAGAGTGAAGTCGTGTAGATTTAAATTTAAAGACAGGTGGATATGCTGATAATAGAGAATATCCTGCAGCTAAACGCAGCGTTATTATCAACCTTTATTGTATTTCTGTGAATAGGCCTCTGAAAGGTCCACTGGGATCTTACACATGGTTACTGCACTTACACAAACAGGAAGTGAAAGATTAATCAAGCTGACCAGCAGAGGCATTCATGCTGTATTCCTGGTGTTCATGATTGAGCACATTATATGCAAGCGGAAGAAACTAAACAAGTTTAAAGCAATGACGGCAGGAAGGAGAGAAACATCAGGTAAAGTTCAGAGTTTTGGAGCTGACTATTCAAGAGTGCCATCCAGTGTTGACAGATGGAAGCGCTGCAGAAATCCATATTTGGCCTAAGACCTTGGGTCATAATATGTATTCATCCAGAGCAGAGAGCCTACTGAAGAAAAAAGCATATAACCCCATTTTGGTGTCCCTGAATAATAGTTGAAGACACTGATGGAAATGTACTTTGTAATATAAAGTAATTCAGAAAATTTTCTTTGCTGTTTTTTCCTCTCTTAGTGTTATTCCATTAGCTGAAATGTGCTCTGAAAGAACCTCCTCTCTCTACATCCATCACTGATCATTATGGCATCTTAGCGTAATTGCCCTCCCCCTGTTGTGTGTGCACACTCGCCAGCCCTGAATGCCAGCAGTAATATCACTGGGCGAGAGACGGAGAGAGAAAGCGAGAGAGAGAGAGAGAGAGAGCGAGAGACATATGCATACCCAGCTCATTTCCACCACCAATCAAATTACCTGACCCAGCCGCAATACATCACTGCCAAACTGTTTATTAAACAAAAAGCCATGATTAAATTATTAATGACAGAGATTAATTAAGACTCAATGCACCACACATGCACACACACACATATACACACACACACACTGACAAACCCTGCACACACTAAGCAGGCAGTAAGACAGGCGGCAGGAAGTCCACACACACAAACATAGACAAAAACGCCGTCACTCTTTTACACACATTTCAAGCACACAAACGGATGTGCAGACACATAATAAGTTGCAATGTCTGCGGTCGCTCCAGAAGAGACGTGTACAACAGGAGTCATCTGACATACTGTGTAACGTTTCTGTGCGCAGCAAATAAAGAAGGAGGAGTTTTCGCCGGCTGTGCAAACAGTAAACCGAATCAACAGGAAGTCAACAAACAGCATTAGGAATCCTCGTTCTCAGCAAACTTTCCTTGATGTTACCATGAGGGTTTGTTTATGGTGGTGTTTATGCTGCTGTAATGGTTTGTTAGGAGTAGCATCTGTTGCAGTTGGGGGCCCGGCGTACTCGCGCATGTGAGTGGGAGTATGAGGACAATATGAGCTCTCACAGTATACTCAGCTGAAGTTATTAAAATGTCAACGCGTATTTATGTGGAATAGTCGAAAGTTAAACCTGTACGCGTGACAAAAGTTCACTGGTCTTCACAGCCACAGACAAGTTTCACAGTCAAGTACACCACGTTTATCATTTATCAATATGCATATCAATATGATGGTAATTAGGTAGGGCTGAAGGCAACTGTCAGCGTGAACTACAAGGTGTGGAAATACCATTACTTACCTACAGCGTCGCATAGCAACTGCTATTCCAGTTATTGATGAAGGCGGAGAGAAACAGTAATGACACCGTGAAATATTTTCATTTCAACTTTGAATCTATTTCTGAAACTTCTGTTCAACTTTTGTTTGTTTATTAGGAAGCCTGTGTGCCGTCACCAAGGCAACAGGTGCTATTCCTGGTTCAGCTGTGTTCACAATCTCTACATAGATTTTAAAAGCAAAGTAAAAGACACCGCATGAGCCCGTAGAACTGC
This sequence comes from Anabas testudineus, assembly GCF_900324465.2. NCBI lineage: Eukaryota > Metazoa > Chordata > Actinopteri > Anabantiformes > Anabantidae > Anabas > Anabas testudineus. The sequence goes on from NC_046629.1 coordinate 24,355,384, forward strand.
AACGACAGTCAAGTAAAAATGTCCCTTTCTACTGCGGCGTCAGACACAAGACATGACTCGAAAACCTTTGGCCCGGTTGGACTGTGTCCCTTTTCTGTTGTTCCTACCAGCATTTCAGAATGAATGGGCTGCAGTGGTTGGTATTAATGGAGGCTGGTTGCAGTAGAGATGCACCAATGGAAGATTTCCAGCATGGCTACACTGGTCACACCACACTCAATTTATGATAAGAGGGAGATCTACAGCTTGGGATTGGTCCCAGGGCAGACCAGTAGACACTGCACATAAAAACAGAGAAGCCATAAAACAATATTTCTGCATGTGTGTGTGTAAAAGAAATAGAGAATAAATTTGCATTGTGTGCGTGTTTGTGTGTGTGTGTACATAAAAGAACAAGCCTGAAGAGGCCAAAACAATCAACCGGTATCAGCACTTTATGGTGGAGAATACTACATCACCGTGACAACAAAGGCAGTAAAGCACTGTATGGTGCTGTAAAACATCGTGTGATTCTGCAGCGAGATGATCGTTAGCACAGCTGGTTAATTGCCCGACCACTCCTCTCCTGACACGCACACGCTCATCGACCCAGAACCCGACACGTGTGTACACAAAGCAGTGTGTGCTCACAGAGACCCAAAGATACGCAGAAACAAACACATCCCGTACAGATTCACAAACTATTTCCCACAGTAGCAATAAAGATGTATGATGGATGAAGGGGGAGGTTGTTCAGTGTAATCAGTCAAGAAGACAAGGCAGCATTCAGATGCTGCTTGTTGTTCCAAGACAAATTCATCACACTGCAATTAGTTTGCAAGACTTCAGCCCACAGTTTTTTTATTACTTTGCTGATGAAACCCTACATCCATTGTACCTGTTGTGTTTGTCAGTGTGGCCTCTGTCCCATAAAATTGATCGGGATGTCTCGGTCTAAAGCAAGGGTTGAAACATGAACCCCAAAATGAGATCTTTTGTGCTCTTTGTAATAAAATATCTTTTTTTTTAAAGCTGCACAAATGAACATTTCGTAAGAATTAGTTTATATGAGTTGCATTTTTATGGCTCAAATGATTATGTATGATTTTAAAGGGAGAGAAATTCAGAAAAATGATCATCGGATTATGCAGCTCTGCAGGACCCCATAGAGCATCATCTTGTGCCTAAACTTATTATTTTGACTTCCTGCCACACAATTTCCTTAGACCACTCTCACCACCCGTGTATCCAGCTGCAGCGGTTTCCATCCCAAAAAAGCTCTGATTGACCCACTATAAACTAACTGGTACTAACTAGCACCAATGGGCGGTAATATTTACGACATACTTTATTGATCTCGTTGAGGTAATTGTGGTTGGACAGCAACCACAGTACATGTTGGTGCTACTATGTTTTGGGAGGAACTGGGAATCAAACCACTAATATAGAAGCTGTTTAAGAGCCAGATATTTTGCTCGAGGTTTAGTAAAGATCAAATAATTAGTGGCCATTAATGGCAAAAAAGCAATGGTTGTAAGGAAGTATCTTTCCCTTTAAGCATCTGAAGATAAGCTAGTCTTTTGTGTCTTCTCTGATGTCAATCTCCCACTTTCTGCAACGGTTATTGCTGCTGTTATTACAATCTGAGAAGATGAAGACTAAATGAGGCAATGACGAAACCATAAGAAAGACAAGATGGATAAAGGACACAGTCCCTCACTGGCTTCCCACCCACCAATCTGCTCAGATAGATTCAGCTGAGTCGATGAACACAGGATCTAAATCTGTAATGTTTCTGGTGACAACCCTGCATCACTAATTTATGTAAAAAATGTTCTCTGTTTACTGTTGTAATAACTGAACATTAATGTATGAAATCTCATGAAAGTTAAATTTGTTCTGCTCCATATGTGAGATAGTTTGTTAGACACTTTCACCGCATACTTTGTATTTCCCCAGTTATATTCGTTTCAGCATTACCTCTCCTTGGTCAGTGCAGTCAATGATCCTTTCAGCGTTGAGAAAACATGACGTCCAGAGGCATGTAACCAAACCAAAAGACAACACAGACAAGCACATAGAACAACAATGAAGAGTACTTCCATATGTAACTGTGTATATGTGTGCGTGCTATAAAACAAATGCATTCACAAACAGGAGAATGAGTGTCGAACTCACAAAAGGCATCTGTCCCATAACTTTTTACCCTCTTTTGCATGGTTTTCTCATCTGACAGAGAGGGAGGTATCTGTAGTATAAACAGCACCAGTGTCCTGTGACCTGTAAATCAGACACAGTCTTGCATTAACAGAACTGCTGAGTGAAGAGTGTGTGTGTGTGTGTGCGTGTGAAGGATCATTAAAATTAACCATTAAAAAAAAACACTACTGCCCTGCGTTTCATCCATGAAATTGCTTTACATTCCCATCCCCTTCATCCAAGAACACACAACCAATAAAATCATCCATGTGTTCCCAGGACATTGTGTTCAATACTGAAACTGCTATGAATTAATATAGATTACGTAGATTAAAAACTTTATATTATGATGTATGAAGCCAACATTTCCTCCTGATTTTTAGAAGCTAATGTTGTTTGACAGTGTTCAACTTACATCCTCACACCTTGTTATGACCAGTAAAATAACGTATTAGTCCCCCTGTATTCATCCTATTTGGTAAATTATAGATATCATCAACTGGGCTCTAACGAACATGTGTCCTAAGCACATTTCTTTCACATGATACTGCAACAATACAGTCCTGCACTGTTCTGCTGGCCCATGCTGTAGACCCCTGCATTTTCACACTTGATGTATGTATGTGCAACTGTGTGTGCACTATGTGTTTGTGTGTGTCAGCCGGTTTATGGGCAGTCAGCACTCCTACAGGCACTCAACGATAATGAGTAATGAAGGGGCATCAATAACAGCCATGAGCGACATATCTGACAGGACAGCCTTTAATAATGGCCACCGTCAGCAAAGACAGACAGAAGGAGCAAGAAAAAAAGAAGTGACGCAAAGTAAAGATGGAGCTGGAGTTGGAAAGGAAGGGAACACGAGGGGAATGGAGAGTGTTGATGAAGACAGATGGTCAAAGATTAGAGGAGAGCAGAAGTAACAAATAGAGACAGACAGAGAGGACGAGGTAGGAATGGATCCAGGCTGATCCATCCATCTCCTTGACCATTATCATACCCACTTATCCCCAGCATAGGGACCACACTGGAGCCCACGGCGGGACTGTGCGTGTGCACTGGGTGTGGCCGAACAGAGAGGCAGATGCTTTTATTAGTACAAGGTAGGTAAAGCGACTTACTACACTGTCCAGCTGCTGATCACTAGAGTAGCAGATTCAAACCCTGAACACACTTTCTCTAAGACAGCGATGCAGAAATAATGCATCACATTTGCCTATGAACCAGCAAAAGCTACAGAGAGCACTTTAACCTGGTTACTAATGGAATGAATGCTTATCAGTGACAGCTGAATCAGCCTGCCATCAGCGTTGTTTGTCATTTTAGTCAGTAAATAAAAACGAGGAGCTGCCAGCTAAGTATTTTGTAGATTGCCATTTGCTAATTACAAATATTAGGGAGGTTTGGTGCATTTTGCTGACTTCAGTATCTAAAGTCTGATTGACTGGTCGGTATTTGCAAATTATTTTTCCCATTCACACACTCTATAAGCCAGTTGATGACTAATGATGATTGATTGATTGTCACGTTGACTTTTCTGCTGGGGTATCTGTTTTGCAATACGTCGTTGTGTACTTCTGCTAACTTTAGCCTGATTCAAGGTTTGTAGATGCAGCCTGTGTCATGAATTGGCCTTAATTGTCATACCACACCTTGTTGCGTGCCCCCCTACAGTACCTTGGCTGCAATAATAAATATGCTTTAAATATGGAGAGGAAAAACTACCCCAACTTCCTTCATGGTTTGTGGGAAACGATTCAGCTTTATAGAAAGCAAAGAACCGAAAGCAATTAAGGCCTTTTGCAATTCATCACTGAAATTAAACTGTGAAATTCAACCCAGTCATTATTAGCTGGCTGCTGGGCCTTTGCCAGACACAAAGATATGTATATATTTTATAGATAATTGAGAAAAGCAGAAAGAAAGTGAACAGACACATTTTAATTAGGCCAGAGCTATGTATCAAGTTATCATGTGTAATAATAATAAAGAATACCCATGGCCAAGCTGGGATAAAGTGTCTAATGAATGCTGTGTCTATTATTACCTTAATGATTTCTAATACGTCTGGTTGACAGAGAGACAATTCAGTGGGAAAATAATATGCAGCTGTGTGAGGGTATGTCTCTTTTCTCCGTGTTTGGTTTCATGTTTTAATGAAAGCCACAAGTGTCTCTGCAGCCATTTCTCCTGGTTGACTGCACCCCAGACTGTCTCTGGACATGAATATGCATTTGAAACATTCTGTATTTGTGCGCGAGGGTGAAAGATGGATGGAGAGAGACAGGAACAGACACAGACAGACAAACAGACGGACAGGAATACAGGCAGATAAAAGCTCCATCATACGTCTTACTTAAAATCTAAATGGCTGTGTTGGGATTGGTTAGGGCTTCGCTGCTAATGAGGCACGCTGGGGTGATAAATGGAGCTTTAATTCTGAAAAGGAATTGAACTACAGGCTTGGGAAACATTAGTTAAGCAGCGTGACACTCTTGCCATCCATCTGTGCCTCACCAGCCTCCCTTTCAGCTCTGCTTTCTGTCCATTCTGCCACCTTGGTTTACCATTAGTCAGACACCATGTCCTGCCTTGGCCATCAATCAATCTATTGTTTCCACCATTGGTTCTTTTTAAAACTCTTTCATCACGCTGCCGTTACTTCCTCCCCTGTTTCACCTGCAGTAGTTTAGACGATTTTCCAAATCTTCCATTAGGACAAAAATCATTTTGCACTGTAATTTACATCCTGCTCAGACTGAATTGTAATGACTTCAGTTGTTTCCTTCACATTTCACATAGCAACCCTTTTCTGGAGTAGGTTACTCTGCATCAGGATGCCTCATCCCTCCTTCACCTCATCTATCTTTCTTCAGTATTGTCCCAGCTACAGTGTTCATCACTCATCACTCTGCATCTGACACGGTTTCATTCTTCCTCTCTCACAACATATAACTATAGTCACGACGTCCATCTACCCAGCTGGTCCGATCCCTCCTGCTCTTACACTCTTTCAGTCTTCTTTGTCCCGCCCTTACCCTTCTCTCTCTTTTTCCAGACTCTCTGCAGTGCCACACCCAAACAACCATATATTGATACCTTCCCCTAAATGGCACATTCACCTGTCCTCCTCTGTCTCTCGCTGCCACACTTTATTTATTCATCCCCTTCTCTACTTTGATGGTGTCAGGTATATTGTCATTCACTTTGCAAGTGAAATCCTTCCTGGTCCTACTCTCTCGTCTCTTCTCATTTCCTCTTTGTCTCATCCTTCCATCATGGTATCCCACAAACTGAGATAAAGTATGTGTGCATCATACTGCAGGTTCAAGCCAGAATGCCCATGGTCAATTTAACTTCTTCTCTTCCTTCCTTCCCTGACTCCACCCTCTCTAGCTCCATACATCTGCCCCCTCCTTAATGTTACACATGAGCCAGCGGCGACGTAATGATTGGTTTAAACAGGTAGTCTGTATGCATGGAGGCTCACTAAGCTATACTAATGGTGTGTGTAAGTGTGTGTGTGTGTGTGTGTGTGTGGTATGAGACTGTGCTCCCTTTATCCCATTACTGAGTCGCAGTATGAGGGGTGTGCCAGGAATTCATAGCCAAATGTCTGTGTGTGTGTGTGTGTGTGTGTGTGTGTTCAGTGGTGTTTATGTCTTCTCAGGTACTTTATCAGTGTTAAATCAGTGTGTGAGACCCAGTGTGTGTCTGTATGTTGAATTATTAGCTGACACACCATCAATGGGCAAATAAAAAGTAACCGTGTGTATTGTGCATTCTTGGTATTCTAGATATGCTGGTATATAAATAAAATAACAGACTTAACAACTTAAACGCTGCACAAAATGCTATCGTTAGCTCTTGAATGTCTTTATTTTGAAGCAGCATGGTGGCACAAGACATCAGATATCTTAAGTGTAAACCAGTGGGCTGGTAGAAGAACGGGCAGACGGGCGGGATTGTTGAAGAATGTGTCACTCTGGTCAAACTCAGTGGAGCAGCACCAGTTCACCACTGAACAGGCTTTAAAGGTACCCCGTGGAGCTTCCTGGTTATAGTTCACATCCTGTGTTCCTTACAAAAACATTATTTATCCCAGAGGCGGTACCCAAACGCATCCATTTTAATACCAGCATTGTTTACAGCCACAAATACAACAAGTAGCCGTCTTCTTTTCCTGCAGGTTTTGCTGGCAGCTCATGTGCACTTACACCAAACTGACCTGTCAGGAATTAACCCTGTAAAGACCTGAGTGACTTTGATGATGACTAAATTGTTAGCACCAGAAAATATGTTGTGGAAACACTGGATTTGTGAGTGTGTGTGTGTGTGTGTGTGTGTGTGTGTGTTATGGCCAATATAAATAGAGTATATCTGGCATCTGAAGACAGCCCTCATGACCTATGAATACCCCAATTGGGCCTTCAACAATGCAGCATCCTGGAACATCTGAACAGTCAGAGTCCCATGTCCAGTGCAGAAACCTGGTCGTTCCTTACATGGCTGAGGTTTCAGAGAAGATGAAAAGGATTTTTAGAAAACACAGCATACCTGTCCATTTCAAACCCACCCTCGTTGACTGGACTCCAAACAAACAGCCGCTACACAGGAGGATGGAACGCCTCAGGACCTGAATCAGCTGTGTACCTTCATCAAAAGGACAAAGGACACTCATTCGAGGACAATGACGTTCACATATTGTACAGAGAAGACAAGTGGTTTGAGAGAGGGGTGAGGGAGGCCAGCGGGTGTAAATCTACACTGCATCCCTCAACGGAGGTGGAGCACTTGGACACAACCTGTCTTCTATATATCATGCTGCCCTTTCATCCATCCCCAGAAAGACCAGGCCCCGTTCACCCCTGCACCAGGTTGGACACACCTAACGCCCCCCTTTAGGTGATCAGATGAGTTGGCAGCGGTGTGACAACTACATCCTTCACAAACTCCCTTCCACTGTTTCACCTAACGAGCCTATTCAGGCCACGGGTGGAGTAAAACCAACCTGGAACATAAATTTGTGGTCTCTAACCAACTATCTTCAGACTGAAGAAGCTACCCGGATGAGGAGTGAAATGTTTCAACCCAACAAGAAGAAAGTGCAGTTGACATGACTCAACCTCTAGATAACTTTACCTGGATGACTGAGAATCACCGACAGTATATCTGTGTTAACAATACATGAATACAGACATCAACTCCTGCATTAACCTAATTCTATTTTTTTTAATGTAGATTTAAACTCTTCGGTTGGTTTGGATTGTGTATGATTAAATACATTGATCTCCATGTTAAGTATAATGTAATTATCTCTGCGTTTCCTGGTAGATTCACATTTACTTCGATCAAATTGTTGATGAACTGTTTTAACTGCTGGATACAAAAAAAGTTTTGGCAAAATATGTCCAGGACCCTTTTTTTTTTACTTTTAATAGCGTGACTCATGAGTGAATAAAATGTAACTTCAGGCAAAAACATTTTTTCCCCTGCTCCCCAGCCCGTCGTAAATACAAATACTACATGTTGAGTTTTAAGAGAGGACAACAAAGTCGCACTTTACTATCAGTGTCTGAAATCAGTGGATTCAAGGTTAATTCTCATCCAGCGCCCTGTTGCACTATTTATATTTTCTCTAATTTAGAATAAACAAACTTTAGTTAGTTGTTCATCAGCAGAGAACCTCAAAGATTTCATCATTGGCTCTGACCCTGACTGTCTGCTTCCAACTGCTCACCAGCTTTATGACTTTGACCCAGCGCCATGAGAAATGATGACACGCTGGCAGGAATAGGCCTACTGTTCGTGTGTGGAATAAAGGGCACATTCTCAATAAGAGAGGAGCCCAGACAGCTCCTGGCTCCTGTGAGTGCACATCCTGCCTTATGCTGCAGAGCATTATCCATCTTCTATTGTGCATGTGGATTTGGTTGTGTGTCTCTAGGACTGGGTCTCTCATCTCAAGCGTGTGACTGAACAGTACAGAGCACTACACATGCTGAGCGAGAGAAAAGATGAGCAGGAGCTCGAAAAGAAACAGAACTCAACACAGATACAATCAACTCTTACAGCCGAACACTGAGAGGACATGTTTTAGTGTTGTTGTTGATACTGGTGATGAAGAATCAGGGCTCCATTTCACAGTTGTATGCTCATTTGTGTGAACCACCACCCACACACTCCTACACACATCTACAGAGAGAGAGAGAGAATCAAAAGAAGAGATTGAGAAAGTCAGACGAAGACGAGACCTTTGAAATGTATCTTCATCTTCATCTTTTTATAACGTTTGTATAAATTACAAAAAGCCTAAAACAACATATGCTGATTTTTATTCTTTGATATGTGATGTTTTCTTTATATTGTGAGCATGTATAATACGGATGATACAAACTTTCTTCGGTGTTTATATGCAGCAGTGTGTCCACTGGTCATGTCAGTGTGCACTCACAGCTTCTCCGTGCTTCTGTTCATCACACACAAGCCTTTTATATGCAGAAAGTTAAGAGAAGCACAGATCCACGCACTGTAGCAAGCATTTCTAGACACGCCAGCCTCTGTGTTAATCAACAGGGCCTCCTACAGGTAGAGGAGAGTATAACCTGTGCCGAAGAAGCCTGGAAACCTCCTTCTTCTCTGTGAAACCAATCAACAAACTGTACGATCTGTTTTCTGGCCTCAGAAGACACAAAGAGAAAGACTGGACTTGGCAACGCTGTCCCACTGAAAGTGTTTAGAGGGGAGTTTCTGGATGGGGAGGTGGAGGATTGTGAAGTGTGTACGTGCACGTCAACTCCAGCATCCCGCATTGGTCAGGGATGTGAGCGGCTATTGATTAGCATCATTATTCACGATCAGCTGTCAGGTCGTGGCACACACCAGGGAAATGCAGACACACAGATGCACACCAGACACCCACACAACTTAATAATGATACCTATCATGACTAAACAGCTCCTTGAAGTCCACCTAAAATGATCACAGTGGCATCGAAATAAAATGAAGACAGAGACACACATTCATAATTCAGTCCAGTGGAAGAATAAATCTACAAACTGATCCAATCCATCATGAGCTCATTACTTTTCCTCACTAGCACAGTCACACAGAGTCTAACACAATAACAAGTCCACGTTTATTCCGTTCCATTTTCTACACTATTAAAACAGATCATTCAAGGTCTGCCCATAAATTGAGATGTTCTTTGTTTATTATTCTGTCTTTGATTCAAGAATCTGCGTCGATCAAACGCTGCGTCTGCTTCCCTCATTACCGAGTCAGAGGGAGAAATGGCGTGTTAGATTTAGAGGCAACAGAGAAACTAAAGATGGAAAAACTACAGATGTACAAAGCAGCAATGTGTTGGTTGACTGTGTGTGTATAGGCACACACAAAGTCACAAGCAGCTTCCAGCACACAGAGCTGCACACAGCACCAAATCATGTCAGGACAGAGTCTACTCGGGATGGGTGTTCCCCCTGCATGTTAGTGCGATATTGGCTATTTCCTGTTTTGATGGCAAGTCATTTTACAGGCAGACAGAGACACAGACGGCCTGCTCACCTATTGGCAATGGCCTGTGACTGTCATGATTGCTGTGTGGTCTCTGTTAGTTTGTCTGTTCCATTGCATTGCACTGTTCCTCACTCACACCCCATCAGCCCACTTCCTCTGTATTAGTTTCTACTGCTTCTCTGTTGCTTTATCTATTGGTGCGTGAACAGGAAAAAAAAAAGGATGCCATTTATTTTCATAGTAATCTCATGTGGAGCCTTTCGGGTCAACAGGCAAGCGGGAAGTAGAGGGAATAAGTCCTGCCTCGTTTTCAAGGTTCAAGAAGACCCAATTGTTCACAGATGGAAAAGAGCTGTCAGTCATGAAGGTTAAAATAACAACTTTACAGTAAGATGCTATCTGGGAGTTAAATGAGGCTCAAGTTACTTTTCATAGTCTACAATTAAACATCTTGCAGGTTGAAGACAGAGACTGAAATACATGGCTAACGAGAGAACCATTTTCACACACTACACTTTTAAAACACTTGACAGGAAGCTGAAAAGTTCATGTCGGTTAACTAAATAAAATAAATCACCCTCGTGTTCTCACAGCCACTGGTGAGAAGTGGAAACAGTAACTGAGATAACGTCACCCACTCTGCTCTGAAAATAAAATCACCAGTAATTGCAAAGGGGAACCATAATTATCATATAATCGAATAAACACAGATGAAGTTTTCACGTGAGCTCCAGTGAAAGTGATATTGTAGTGGGACAAACGGACATAAACGCATGCTAACACACAGATGGTGAGATGAAACCTTTATTTTACTTCCTTCAATAAAGCATCAACAATATACGTTAGAGTTGCTAAAAAAGTGCATTGTTTAATAAAATGTAAGCAAACGTGAGCAATCAGTTCTCGCTAAAAGTTTTCTAATTGAGTGAGGGAGCTATAATACGTATCTCGATACAGGGATACTTTATGGATGCATATGCAGCAACTACCTGCGTGATACAATTGAGATTAAGATTGATTCTAACCTGAGGATGACGGGGCAGCGGCACTTCCACGGCACAGGATTTCATGTCTCTGGTCCAAAAGGGTGATAGTTAAACGTTAAGGCGTGAGGATGTGCTGTAATTGAAAAGTAAGTTCATTGCTAAATGCTTGGCTTGTAACTCATCTGAGGGGCATTGCCTCCAAATCCTCTCCTCCAGATGAGTTGATACCATGATGTCGTCTCAGCAATAACAATCTGACGGTGACAAGGTGAAAATGTTATGCAGGCCATGATTGACAGGTGTCAAGAGCATCTTACACCACATCACAGCTTACTGTGATGGTAACCACAAAGCTTGTGACGCCTGTAGGAGTCATCGTCATCCTCTGTCACGGCGTGTCGCCGCTTCAGGGGACTTCTAAGCTTAGTTTTACTGTCTGTGTACTGTCTAAACCGGACAGGTTTTAAAAACATGAGACAGATTCTGATATTAAATACCATTTAGAAGCTCTTTATTAAATACAAATGTTTAACTTTATTTGACTTTTAGCACCATGGGCACCTAGAGAGTAAGAAAGGAAGGAAGGGAGGGAGGAAGGAGGGAGGGAGGTTGTGTTGTCTACTGTACTGTCTGTAACTCTGTGGACAACCTTGACCTAATGATGATTTGAAGCTGGAGGCCTCTTTGCTTCCTGAGCTTTGTGTCTCTCTAGTGCCAAATTCTTTCCAATCACCTTTGTCTGTGTTTTTAGTTCCCTCCCTATGTCTGTCTGGCATTTAGCTTCCGTTCTCTAACGTCACACACACGAGCACACACACACACGTACTGTACAGACACTCGCACATATCTATCTATCATCATAGCGCCGCTAGTATGACGACCATGTGTCACCCAGAGCCAGCTTTGTTATTGATGACCCGCTGTAATGATCTGGAGATGCAGATGATGGCGCTGCCCTCATTGATTTCCAGTGACAGTTAAAAAGCATGGCATAATTCCCATTGATCATCAGTGTATAAAACTGGTGTCATCTACATTGATTAGCAATAAAAGTATGTGGCATAGATGTGTCATGGGTCCACAGCAGAGGAGCCCTCTCACACACACACTTCTTATTGATGTGATCACACGGCTTTTAAAGGAGCTGAAGAACCCCATGAAACCCGGACTGGGTTTCCATGAAACCAGTGGCGTATTGGGAATATCATCTGTGACACACTGAGTTTACAAGCGAGCTTTTCCAGGAACTTTTCTCACTGGTATCCATCTAAAAAAAAAAAAGCGAGAGCTCGTTCTCACAGCAGTCTCAACAATCACACAATCTAAAAACACGATTTACCCTTTTTTAACTGGACGTTGAACCCTGGTTCAACCCACCAGAGGACACGCAGAGAGTTCAAATGTATTGTGTCTCACCCTAAAAACACATACTTAAGCCTGAATAAGCACATAATTATCATTTCCCTATAGCCGCCCATAATGAACATGTCAGCAGGGTTTTCATTGTTGTAAAACTACAGCAAATGTCCAATCAAAACATAAATCTGTGTGTGTGTGTTTATTTAAATAACTTTAAAACTAAAATCAGTAAAAGGTCACTGTCGCTCGTGTCCTCCGTTTAATGGTTCCACATTGATTGGAAACTAAAATAATCGGAGGAATCACTGCTTCAAGGTTTCAACAAAATCACTGCACCAGTATGATTTCCAACCCTCCAAGAAACTTTTGTCCGGGACAAAATAAAGTGATTAATTATTTATTTCCACATAATTCAGCTTGGTGAACTGGTAGAGCAACTACTGAAGCGTTCACACAGTTGTTTTCTGGTCTAAATGGTCCTTTACGGTGCATCAGCAATAATACTGCACATACAGAAGAATTGTGACAGAACTTACAAAATATAGCAGACGTGTAGCAGCTACGTGTGACTAATGTAAGACTTGCATTCTTATTTATTGTGATTTGATCATGTCTGACACCTGATGCCTTGTTAAGGGAGCAATTGTTTCTTCCCATACAAACTGATAGGTAATAGTTAAACTGCTGTTACTTTTAATTTCCTTTTCTTGCCGTGTTAGAAGGCCTGAGTTAAAATCTTTCTCAGTTTGTTTTGTCCTGGTTCGGTTCTGTGTTATCCTGTTCATACGTGTCCCTAACTGGTTTACTGCCTTCCTGTTCCCCTCTCATTGTTCCTTCCACACTCTTCCTTGACTTGACTTTTTGCTCCACTCTGTCTCTCTCTCCCTATCTGTGTGATTTATGTGTCCACAGTGTCTCTTATCCCCCGTTACCTTGACGAGGATGCTCAAACACACACACACACACACACATTTATATGAATAGCAGGAATAAGGAGATGGGAGAGCTTCAAGGAGAAACACTGGTGCCACAAACAATTGATCCATTTTCCTTCTAACAGGAATGCTTCAGCCAAAAACACTGTACGAGTCTCTGATGCTGCAAATGTTTGCTTCCAAAGTTTGTTGACTGAGCTCTGTGTGCAGCACTTTGATTCAAGTCAAGTCAAAACAGTCCATGTTGGCGGCTGGAGTGGAATGAGCTTGAATTAAAAAAGAACTACAGGAAATAAGAACCAGGAAATACAGAAAAACTACACCTGTTAGGTTCAGTCACATTATGGTTCAAATGACCGTCGTCCTAGTGACATCACGCCCAGATCAAAGCCTCAGTGCAGTTGGACTGTGCACAGTGAAAACAGGAACCTGAAGCCACAGAGCTGAGACAAGAGAGAGGAAAGAAAGAATTGGAGAAACCCGACAAATGAACCCAGCCAGATCCTCTGCGGGCAGTAAAGGTACGTGGACTTTAGAGGGAATTGAAAAACATATGAAGGGGAAATTACTGTGCGTCGCTTCAGCGCAATGGGGTTGGTTGGCAGCATCTGTTCATCTCTGCTGATTAACAAAGAGGACATTTTAATGTTTTTATGCAAACACATGCTCATTCCTATGTTTGTATATGGGAATATATATCTTTTTGTAAACAAAGGGTCCAGAAGACTCTCATGTCTAACTATTTACTGCCATACATTATCAAGTAGCCTGCATGTAATCGGTACCTGACTGTCAAATCAAATGAATTCAGTACAATTCAAAAACCTTTGGACAAATGTATTGTTGTGTAACATCCAACTGAGCGTGTGGCTCCAGATCCTGGTGGACTGCTCATACTGGGCTCTGAGACGAGCGACTTTCTAAGATTGCACTTCAGATTTGAGTGGGTATGTGTGTTCAAAACCTTGGTGTTTGGTCTCATGATGCCGTTTGACAAGACAGTTGGGGAACATATCAGACACACTGCTGTGTCTGATATGTGCTCCCAGTGGGTAATATGACCAAAAAGGCGTCTGTCTATTCCCAATTAAAAACTCTTTGCTGTCCACTTTTCTCTTTTTGGCCTTTTTTATATCTGTCTCTTCTTGTTTCAGTCTCACCTTCCTTTCATCAACTTCTCCTCTCTGTCTCTCTCCTCTCTCCCTCTCTCCTGTCTGTCGCCTGTGTCTGTCCTCTCTGTCGCCTGTGTCTCTCCTCTCTGTCGCCTGTGTCTCTCCTCTCTGTCGTCTGACTCTCTCCTCTCTGTCGTCTGTGTCTCTCCTCTCTGTCGTCTGACTTTCTCCTCTCTGTCGTCTGTCTCTCTCCTCTCTGTCGCCTGTGTCTCTCTCCTGTCTGTCGCCTGTGTCTGTCCTCTCTGTCGCCTGTGTCTCTCCCTCTCTCCTCTCTGTCTCTCTGTTATCGCCGTCTTTGTTAATTCTTTCCAACCTCCAACTTTCTCTCACCTACTATTGAGTGGCAGTCACCCGACAGGAGCCATTCAGAGTTTGGACGGACACGATGCTAAACGCTGACATTTGCACCTGCAACCAGAGCGCGCGTCGCCACAGTGCAGACAGAACAGTGACAAGTCAGTGAACTTACAGGTCAAGGAAGCGAAAGCATCCTCCGTGATGTCCTTGTGTACCAGCAGCTCCCTCTAGTGGAAGAAGGTGCAGATTGTTGTTGAGCTCTTCTAAAAAAGAAGAAATGTATAAATCACACTATACATTAGAGAACACAAACAGCAGGCTTGTTGCCAACAAGCTGCAGCCTCCTCACCACAACGTTGCTCTAATCTGAGGTGTGATGCACGGACGGGATGCAAAAACGAGGCACATTAAGGTTTTGTGCTTTGTTTTATGTCAAATCTTCCACATAATGAACCTACAGCTGATCAGTAATCACACACTTTGGCAAGTTCTGAGGTCACCGTGGCCCTCAGTAATAGTGACAGCTCAAATGGACTTGAAAAAATCCTTACGTGACAGGTGATTGTTATTGTACAAGTTCTTTACTTCTTTGTGAGGGCCAACACTTCCACTATAGCTGCAATGGTGGGACATTCAAATCTATCACTAGAGGGGAGTAAAGAGCTAGAAAGTCTCTTCAAATGTATGAAAACTCAAAGTTTAAAAAAATCTTTTTTTGTGTAATTGTGTGGACCAGCCTTGTTGCTAGGCAGATTAGGTGACAAACGTACTTTTCCATTTAGTCCAATTTAAAAGTCTCTTCCCACTGTCATTTATTCTAAAATGACTATTTTTTTAACACATTAATTAGCTTATTGTCTTTGAACAAGTCTCCACTGTAGTCCACATTGTTTTAGGTAACATGACATACAAGTTCACCAGTTATGTTTAATCTGATCATACAATGCTCTGTTTCAGGCTCATCAGTCCCACTGACACAACACTAAGTGTAGACAATCCTTAACAAAGTCCACTAATCACAAATTCTAACATACTAATTATGGTTACTCCAACAAGTATTTCAAAAACAAAACCAACATGTAACAACTACTTGGTGTATCTTTGGTGTAATTGCTGTATCTTTCCAACTGTGACTGTGAAGGAGTGTGCTCTGAGACAACTCTTTACCAACAGCTCTTTGTGATGTGAGTGATATACTGCCCTAGCTGTTGCCAAACTGCTGCTTTTTCTGCCGCACTTCATGGTCTGCGATGACATCTGTTTTGTCTAGAGAGGTCGAGAGGTTGTAGCTCCACAGCTGAAACAGAAATAACAAATGTGACAAAGATGATCTAACTTTACAGTTTAATCTAATACTATATTTGTTTCTGTTTGCCAATGATAGAAGTGATATATTTAAACAACCCAAGTAATTCATTCTTAAGTACTTCATAAGTATTTTTGGCCAATCCCATGAATAAATACATATATACAGTTATTTACCACATTGATCCAAAAGCATATACATTTTAATCTTGCTAAGAAATATTTGCAGCTACTTTTCAATATTGAATCCAACAGAAGATAAGATACCTGTACATGAAATTTTCCTGTGCAACCAAACTACAACTGCAAATTAATTTTATAGGAAACACATGAGACTGCTGGGCTATATAATAATGTAAGATAATCTGTGAATGGATGAAGCATTACATATACATACAGAATGGGAGAACTAACAAAATTTGGAGAATGACCGCACCTGCACATGCAGGACCTCTATACCAGAGAGTCTAAAAAAGTTGTCTACTATGTAATGGACCAGATTATACTTCCCTCTTCTCATCGTATCTGCTGATATCTACAAATTTTGGCCAATATTGGACAAAATATGGACATTTCAATACTGAAAATCTGATCATCTCACCCCTCCTATTGTCACATAATGTAATGTTTAAAGTCATCTTAAAATCACTCTCTATACCCAAAGTCTTAAACTACTAATTCTCAGCTACTGTAATTCATAGTCTTTAAGACTCTGAATACTGCCTACACATGGAAAAAATAGCTGGAAGCCCTCGGTTAATGAAAGAAAAACCCACAATGGTCCTCCTTGATTTTCTTCTATCAAGTCCACTGTGGCTTAATCAGTGACTGATGGTGTGATCTGACTCTGATGTATCCTGACCTTGGAAGTTGTTCTAGGTTCTTTACCATTTGTATTTCCTCTCTATTTAATTTGTCATCAATTTTCCTCTTATGGCCACGTCCTGGGAGGTTGGCTATAGTCCCATGTACATTAAACATCTAAATAATAAAATGAATAATAAACTGTAGTCAGAGGAACATCAAGCTGTTTGGAGATAGTTTTACAGCATGTTTGTTTAAATTTCATATCTCTAATCACAAACAACTGAGGTACATGAATACCACAATTGTTGTCCAGGACAGTTTCTTTTTTAAGTATAATCCTCTGATTTTCATTGATTAATTTTTGGTAAATCTTAATTTATTATTATTTTGTTGTCATTTTTATGTTTTTTTTGTGACCCTTGTGGTTTTTTCCAGTAACAGAGGGGAACCAACATTTCTGTCCATGTATGTGCAGCATTATTGCATTACCTCTTGTCTCTGTTTCTTGAATCATCTCTGCTGGTTGTAAAGTCACCTCAGTCAAAACTTCTGGTCCTTCTACAACAAAAGAACATAACAAAAACTTGTTATACACAAAAATATAATAATATTTAACCTCAAAGAGCTCCTTATGTTATTTTCACACCATCTGAATCTTGAGCTGGCTCAAAACTCCTCGCTAGGCTCTTTTCTTTGAAAGTCACTACAAGAGACAAAAATAACAACCATCATAATAAAAAGCTTGACTGAATACTAAACAACTGCTGTGATGCATAGGAGCAAAAGGAACTAGAAGCAAGCGGACAGAAAAGGAACTTACTTGTTTTCTCCATCTTATTTAGCTTCTTGGTCGATCGTGGAGTTGAGGTTCTCTGACTCAAAATGTCTGATTCAGTAAAGTACAATGTAATCTTAGCATAAACAGAAAGATGCTTTAATATTTAATCTCACAGTGCCTCTATAAACTAAAGCTATATTCATACCATCTGAATCTTGAACTGGCTCTTTTGACCTCTTTCCTGTGGAGGAGAAGAAAACCAACAACAAACAATATCATTATCAGGAAATGTCACAATATTTGAGATTTACCAAATTACAAAATAAAGATGAAGTCCTTGGTAACCAAAAGGTCACAGCATATACCACATAACCCCACTGCCCCTAGTTTGAGCCTAACTGAAGATCTTGGCTACACAGTCCAACAGTCAGCTTTTGATTTCGCATGTTCATATCACAGCAACTACCACCATACAAGTGGCAGATGAGAGGCTTAAAATAATGTTTTTCACTGTGTTTATGCTTGTTTAACTCACTCCAACTATGATTAATTACTCCTATTAGGTTTTCACTCACAACAATTTAATGTTTCTCTCTGCCGACTGTTGTCCACTCTTAGTGTAGAACAGTGGAGCCCCACCCTTCATCTGATACCAAGCAGAGACAGGCAGAGAAAAGAGGCAGCAGCATGTTTTGTGATCTAATCTCTTTTACCTCTTCAAAAATATAAAAATTGCACCTTTACAAACTTAGGACACATAGCTAAAAACTCCAACATTAACGTTTCACATTTCTAAGACATAATGTTTACTTTTTATATGTGTTTGCACTCTAAAGCCCAGAATATACCGACAGATATTGGGGTAATTCTTGCAGTTCTCCTATGATGAACCTGTAGCTATGTTCATACCATCTGAATCTTTAGGTGACTCTTTGGTATCTTTTCTTTGGACGACCCTAGAAGAGAAGAGAATAAAAACACCAGGAATTAACCCATGAGAAAAAACAGGTTATATTTAAAGGTATAATGTGTAAAGTCTAGTTGGCTTATGAATTCTCGATTTATTTATTATGATACAACTACTGTATGATACCAAAACACAGTTAAACATCTGTTATTACACTAAGAAATACAAATCTGTTACACTCCTAACTCCCAAAGCACGTCAGCCTACAATAGAAAGTTAACAAAGGTGGGTCTAATATTATTTATAGCAGAAAATAATAAAAAATTCTTCTCCTCACGTTAAACACTTAACTTAATAATCAAGCCCTGTCACATCTTTAATACTTCATAGTTCCATATCTTTCAAGCAGAATTCTACGTTCTCAGACTGCAGGTTTACTTGTGGTTCCTAGAGTTTCCAAATGTAGAATGGGAGGTAGAGCCTTTAGCTATCAAGCCCCTCTCCTGTGGAACCAGCTCCCAGTTCAGCTTCTGGAGGCAGACACCCTCTCTACATTTAACACTAGACCTAAAGCTTTACATAAAAGGAAAGTTTATAGTTAGAGATGGCTCTGGTGGTTCTGGACATTTATTTTGTTTAGCAGGGTCAGTAAAGACAAGGTGAATATCTCATCTAAAACCATGTAAATGTTCAAATGTCCACAAGATGTGCCCTCTTCATGTGGGACTGACATTTACATAATACAGGATTTAATAATTTCACTGATCCTGACTTACTGTCTTCACACAACTTATCAACAGCAGTGTTCTTTGTTACTATGGCTTAATACAAATACCTTAAATACCTGCAGACATGATCTAGACTAGAACTCATTCAGCTGGTGTGCATTTTCTCTGTTCTGCTTATTCACCATCATTCAATTCAATTCAATTCAATTCAATTTTATTTGTAGAGCGCTTTTTACAATTGACATTGTCACAAAGCAGCTTTACACAACCAAAGAACAGTACATGAACAGTGTATGTGTATGAGTCATAATAATGTGATTGTCCCTGATGAGCAAGCCGAGGGCGACAGTGGCAAGGAAAAACTCCCTGAGAAGGCAACAGGAAGAAACCTTGAGAGGAACCAGACTCAACAGGGAACCCATCCTCATATGGGTGATTACATGCTGTGTAGGCAGCAGTCCAGTATAACAGTTAAAGTCTTTTAAGTTAATATGGAGTCCAGTTAGTTATTGCAGGCAGACTAGTTCCATTCTTGGACTATCGAGCGTTGAGTCGAGAGCTCCAAGAAACAGCTTCCGACGTCCGCCGAGGCCGGGACCGACATCACACCACATTTCAGCTGGTAACCATCCCTCTAGACAGATGTAATGCAGGACTGGACACTGCAAGATTGTTACAACACAGATGGTAAAGCAAACAGTAATAAATTGATGTAAGATTTACCTGTTGTCACAATCCTTTTGCCCTTGTTGGATGGTTGTGTATTTGAAATTTCCTGAGTAAAAATTTCTGGTGCTTCTACAACAAAATAGGATGTCACCTCAATATTTTGTACATTTACCACAGTGGTAGATAATGTAATGGATGAACAAAACCTCAAGTTATTTCCATACCATATGAATCTTGCACTGACTCCAAATTCTTCAAAGACCCTTTAAAACACTAAATATAACAACATCATGACGAGCTTGACTCGACACTTTTTCAATGTAAGAACATAACTTAGTTATTTCATATGGATGTTTTTAAGTGTAATTATTCACATTGTCACGGGTTTAATAGGACCACTAATAAGGCCGACGCAATCCACTCAGTTCAGTAAGTTTATTGTCACACACAAACAAGAACAACAGCGAAACCTTCAGCTGAGCCGTGAACACAGTCTCTTCTTAGATTGAAGACAAAAAGCAGTCCGTAGAAATACCTGGAGTAATCAACGTCCTTAAAACATGGAGAGCAGACGTGAAGATCCAAAAGGAAAACCACACATAATCCAAAAGATAATCCAAACGAAAAACTCCGGCTTAGAACAAAAACACACGCCGGGAAAAAATGTCTCAGTCCATAATCCAAAGCAATAATCCATAACACAAAGTCCTCAGTCGTGAGCACCGTAAGTCCAGTAGACAAGGTTGCAACGAAAAGGAAAAGCAGATTTTGTTTCTTGCCTCAATCCAACTAACGATCTGGTAACAGGTCTGTGGAACACTGCAGGTAAAAAACCCTCCGGTGCACAACAGGTGCAATCAATCAGCTTAATGAATGACAAGCTGCAGCACGAACACCACACCGCCCGGAAATGGGACCTTCAAAATAAGAGTCAAGACTGAAAGGTAAGCGGTGGAACCTCACACACATGTGGTAAGAAGATACTGAAAATGCATTAGGATGTCGGTGCTGTTTTTAACAAGCAATTAACAAGCAATGTTACGAACAATCAGAAGTAAAACAAACACATAGTTAGTGAATACTGTATTACGTACATTTGTAAATTTACAGGAATTCATAACTGTGTTATTACAATTAAGTGTTTTTGACACAGTCATAAATGTGTAAATTCAGGACGGCCTCAATATATAATTCAGTCAGAAAATACCATCACTATGCACTCAGGTATCAAAGAGTTAACACCTGTACATGTCAACATGTGTAACATGAAATATTGAAGATAATTAATGAAGAACAACAAAGTTTTATTTACTTTCCTCCACAGCTGCATCTAATACCTTTGACTAGATTTGCCTTCCTAAATGCAATTTAGTAATGAACCTCAACCTAATCCTAAACTGTACATTTACTTATCCACTCTGAACGACAGGGAAAACGTTTAAAGGAATAAGAGTAAAATTAGAAAGAATATTTTTACATATTTCTTCAACAATTTCGATTTAACCAGAAATTAAACTGTTAGCTAAGCAGCACTAGCTTAGCTTTCTAGCTAGCTAAAACTTAGATTAGCATTAACTCACCCGACTCTTTTTTCTTTTACCAAAACTTGCCTGAAGTTGTTTAATAAAACTGTATATATATATATATTATATATGTGTGTGTGTGTGGATGAAGTGCAGAGTGGTTTAATGCTGTTCTTGTCCTTCTCCTCCTTCACCTCCTCCTCGTACCTCTCACTACACCGCTGCTGGTGCTCCGTCGGTCTCTGCAGTCGCATTCAGGTTCAACGGAACAGAGCAGAGCTATTTGTGTTGTAAGTGGTCAAATGGATTTTATCAAATATCTTTCCATTTCAAATGAATCAGTAATAAGCACGAATATGACCTTATAATGACTTACATATCTGTCTTACTTATCTTTTCAAAAAGCCTAATCTAAGTGTATTTCTTTGAGCTGTTAGTGAGAGCGTATAAATGTCCCACGTTCCGTTGAAGGCATCAGGAGGTGCAGCTGTTCCATTGCTCCTCTCTGTCTGTCCCCCCCCCACTCAGTGGACTGATGTCCTGTCTGGGACCTTTAGAGACACAGTCAGTATGAAATCAGTCAAACTCATTATTTACATCACACAACTGTTGGTGAAAGCACAGTTACACTTTACCTTTCTCTACGTATTATTACATTTAATCTTTGTCCTTTATTATATATATATATTCATATTTTATTTTTAATATATATAATTTGACTATTTAACATAAATAAAATTCTGATACTGTGGTTTTGACGTTGTTGATTTCTCCCCATTGCTGAACTAGTACGTTGTAGAACAGAAAATCTGATCAAGTTCATTTGGAGACAGATTGATAACTTGTTCGGCTCCTTCCCCCCCCCCACTCTGACTGCTGCTGCTCACTGTTAGATTTACTGTATGCAAACGTGAAGGATGCATACACCTTCACAGCTTCCTATCTTAGGCAGATCTGACCACAACCTGGTGCTCCTCACCCCGTCTACACTCCTATTGTTCAGAAGCAGACAGTGACCACGAGAACTGTAGAAGTGGTCTCAGGAAGCTACGGAGACTCTGCAGGGGAGCTTTGAAGCCCGAGACCGGACTTTTTTCTGTGACCATCATGGACACGACATCAATTCCACGACAGACAGCGTCACAGAGTACATTAACTTCTGTGTCAACAACATCATCCCAACCAGGACAGTGAGGTGCTTCCCAAACAATAAGCCCTGGATCACAACAGGAACAGGAAGAAGAACAGGGAGACAAGGACCAGGTGAAGTCCTGTACAGAGAGAGCTGAGGGGGAGACTGAGGCAGAGTAAGGACGCTTAGAGAAGGAAGCTGGAGAACCAACTCCAGCAGAACAACATGAAGCATGTGTGGTCTGGAATGAAGAAGATCACTGGCTTCAAGGTGAAGGGGAACCAGGTGGAAGGGAACCTGGACAAAGCCAACGAGTTGAACAACTTTTTCAGGTTTACAGCAGTACCGCCTTTCCTCTGTGATTGTAGGAATATGATAATTAACATGACTGATTCAGACGGACATATTCATCCGGCTGCAGCCAGGTTTCAGTAAGACAGAATAAGTCTATTTGTAGGGTCAATTGATGAGACAGATCTGATATTTAACAGTCCACATTTGATTGTTTTCTTTTTATTTTGTTCTTTGAGAGGAATTGTCCTTATTTTTTATTAGATTCTTATCACGGCCAGCAGATGGGAGCAGAGTGCCGCAACAGAGGCAACTGATGCAGGCTTGGTGCCCACATAAAGGTCTAATTTTAAGCTCCATACTGGTGTATAGCACATCTTGGTCCCATCTTGATAGCTGACTGTAGAGGCCTGAGAGTACACGGCCATCTGTAAAACCTCTTAAAACATTTAGAATTTTGTGGCAAAAGAGCCAAATAACATTTAATAATGAAAGACAAATGTTGAGACGCTGCGTATTTTTTGAGAAAGTGTGACAGATGAACCAAGATCTCAACAGCAGGTGACCACGGTGATTGGACTATAATAAAATAGGTTGTTTTTAGTTAATCTAGCAGGTCAGCTTCAGGAGAGGAAAGTACATTTGCATTTGTTTGTATGTGAACCTTTGTGTGTAGCTGCATTGTGATGAAATCAGGTGGACAATTATTACTGTGAAGTAGGCCTGGATCTGATGGCCCTGGACATTGGTATTCAATGACTTGCATTAATGGAACACTTAACACATTCTGTGGTAGCCCTATTGTTGTAGGAAAGCTGCTCAGAAGCTGTTTTACACTCAGTGATCTGCTTACATGTGGAGATAAAAGTGCTACTTTTCATAAGAACACTCGCAAAGATCATTGTATTTGAAATAGAAATTAGATTTGAGTGGGGAAAAAAGCCACATCAATGGATTTGAAAGATAATTCAATTCAATTTTACTTGTATAGCACCAATTCACAACAGAAGTTATCTCAAGGCACTTTACAGTGGAAGGTTTAAGACATTACAGAGAATAATTATACAAAAAATGATGCAGAAAACCCAACAATCCCATTTGAGCAAGCTTTAGGCAACAGTGGAGAGGAAAAAACTCCCTTTAGAGAAAGAAACATCCAACAGAACAAGGCTGATAATGGGCGGCCATCTGCCTCGACCAGTTGGGGTGAGTGGAAAGAGAAGAGAGAAAAGAGCAGCAGGCAACAAAAACAACAACAACAAGCATCAAGAACATTGGGCAGGTCAACTGGATTCTGGAGATGTACAGCTCCAGGTCGGGGATACCTGCAGAAAGTACAGAGAGAGGGAGACAGAGAGGAGATAAATGTTGAGTAGCTGAGTATTTTCAAAAGTGTGACAGATTACAGAGATCTCAACGGCAGGTATCCCAATATTCTATTATGTCCTGAGTAAGGAGGAGGACGAGGCAGGAATGAACTGAAAACGGGATTTATTACAGAGAACTACAAAAACGGGGAAACTAAGGGGGTGTCAACAGACACTACAAAAACAAACACACGAGGACAAAGTAACAAATCAGGAACCAAAGTACTAAAGAAAACTGCTGCTCAATGGTAGGAAAACACTCACAGGAGAAACAGGTAACAATGTCCAAAAGTTCAGAGGGGGGAACCGAGTCCAGGGAATCCAGGGGGGGAAGCAGACAGGGCTAAGGAGGATGAGCAAGAGCAGGCAGGGTGGAGCAGGCATGGGCGACACAGGCTGGACACAGGCTGGACACAGGCTGGACACAGGCTGGGACATGAAGACGATCTGACAGAGGGAAAAGGACTGAGGAGAGTTTATGTAGCCTGAGGGGAACACAGGTGAGTCCAATGTTCAGCTGATTGCGCTGAGCAGAGGGAGAGAAGGGGCTGGTGGCCAGAGTCCAGAGGGAGAGTGAGGGAGGAAAGCCAAGGCCGGCCGGGGCCAAGCCGAAACCATGACACGTTATGCCAATCCTGTTAAATTAGTAGTACTAGTATTACAAGATACATGTTAGAAACTAAACATTCTTGCAATATATTATAGAAATAATACTTTTATATAAAAATGACACTGACTCACATGAAAAGAACAGTTCAACTCCACCCTCATAGCAGGATTGGTGTGGGGGTGGAGTATATTAATGTGATGGGCGGGGCTTAGACTACCTGTATCACATAAATAGTGCAGGTAAAGTTGAGTGTCTTCACTTGTGTTTTCACATCTGATCACACGGGACTTCTTTGCCTTTGGAGGATTTTACAAGGAGTTTTTGCATTGTACTTACAAGAAGGAGAAAGAACAATGGCCCACCAGACTGAACAGAGGAAGGAAGTTCACTTATCTGGTGTTTTATGTTTCACTTGGGACTTTTCTGTGTGTGTAATGGTTATAATCTGTGTCATAATTTGTGTGTAATGGAAAGTAAGATTAGACAAATGTACTAAACTTACATGTCCCTCCTCTTTCACAGTGAGAAAGACCGTCGTATTCTTCACTGTCTCCTGTGCCAGAAGCCACAGGAGGTTTTATCTGCACACTTAGCCAGGGTGTGCATGAAGAGCAACACAAAAGAAGAAAGGGAGGCAGAGCTGAAGCGAGCCAAGGTGTCGACAAAGTCCTGGACCCGCCAAGGGCGCAACTGGGATTACAGACAGATCTGCTCCATCGTAATGGACAGGGCATCCAGGATGGCTCTGGTACGGCACCTGGAAGAAAATGATTTCTTCATTTCTAACAAGCCGGAAGAAACAGATCGAGTTGTGCTGGAACAGCAGCCCAGCACAGGAGGGGCTGTGACCAGAGAAAAGCCCACAGTTGCGAGTGAAACCACCATGGAGGCCGTGGAAGACAGCTCCTGGTCAGAGCATGATGGGGACAACGATGCTTCTGATGATCCAACATACCAAGAGTAAGTTTGAATAGCCACACAAATGACTGTTTGAGAAGAAAATAGAGATAAAAGGCTCAGTTTATTTATGTTTCCTTGCTAAATTGAAATGATTACATTTACTTGTAGCTCTCAGTTCAACTGTCAATTTGTCCTCAAGTGTCCTAATGTTACATTTTCTCTGTCTTATTTTCACAGACCTTCATCTGCCAGCTGGGGTAGTGTGCGTTGCAACATGCTACAAATGGGACTGTATGAAAAGTTCAACAGTGACAATCCACTCTTGGTGGAATTTAAGAAATACCTGGTTAATCACATGGAGTTCCCAAACTGCAAACAGGAGGTGAGTTGTTGTTTTCACATGCAGATGTGAAGGAGCAGAGGGGGTTGCTGTGATCAGACTTATTAGCATAACTAAAGGTATTTGTTGACTCTGAGGCCTGTGCACAAGTACATTGCTCAGTTTGCACAGACACATTTTAGGCAGTTGTCAGAAATGTAGGAGCTGAACTGAATTTCTTTCCAGTCTGACATTATTTCATAATTATTTCACTACAGGTTGACAATGTATCCAGGATGCTGAGGTACATTCAACCTACAGGTGAGGAAATCAACTTGGACTTCCTCAGAAAGGGTACAGAGGTGAAGCACTACATTGAGAGTCTGAAGGGGGCCAAGCTGGTTCCATCCACCATCTTAAACTTCATCAAGAATATGATCCGCTTTGTCCAGTTCCTGGCCATCAGGAATATTGATGACATGGAGTTCTACATGAGGTGTTACTCATACGTCAGTCTGCTACACACCTTGAAGAAGCCAGTTTCCAAGGCCCAGATCAAATTCACATGTAAAACAAGGTGAATATTTGCCTAATGAACCCTTTAATGATGCTACTGTTCTGTCAGGGGCTGCCAGAAGCTGCTGTCGAAAATATTTGGTTTGGAAAATATTTGAGATGGAAAATATCTGTTTTATGTTCTGTGAATGAATATTTTCATTTGTGTCTTTCGTAAAGCTCCGACGAGTCAGCAGACAGGATGGTTGGCAGGGGCCAGAAGAGAGCCAGAGAAGCCATTGAGGAGGACAGCACTACAAGGAGAGACTTTCCTCTGTTTCTGGAGGTCTTTCCAGCATCACTGACAGGACCACCACCGACCAAGAGGCAGCGAGCTGAGGCCGGGTTTCCAGAAGATCGTGTGTTCTATGATAAGTGGAGGGGAGCACAGTTTGCTAAACGGGAAGAGTACATCTTGTGTAAGTATTTATACAAATGACTTAAGGAGTAAAAATGATGGGCAACGGCCGGAGCCGCCAGCCGCCTCCGTTCAGCCTTTCCAAGCCGATACAGACAGGGCGGACCCCACCAGTTAACCACTCAAGGACACCGGGTAAAATAATTCATGTGTCATCAGAAACAACATTGTTATTGACATCTCTCTCTGTTTCTCTATTTTGACAGCCAAATTCTACAGAATCCTCCGACTGTGGAGAATAATGGTAGGCGAGGGATGATCAGTCGTGAGGCTGGACAGCCAATCATCCACATCCTGAACGTCGTGGCAAGTGGAGACCACCTACAAGTGTGGCCACTGAGACGGATGAGGGCCGTCATGAAGAGGATTCGGAAGCAGAAATGGTCGCTGGCATTACGGACTTGGGAACGCGAGGAAAGGTGAGACAATTGTTTGGCTTGGCGGGTATTATCCGTGATCTTTCTGCTTTGGAGACCGACAGTTCTTTGTACAGAGTGTCCACCGACCCTTTGCCAACGGTCCATTTATATTTCTGGGAGCTGGAGGATCTGGAGGGAACAACAACCAGAGGGTACCCTCTTTTTCTCTTGGCAAGCAGTTGTGCATCGATGCCAAGACTCACCCGTGTAAATGTCACCCATCCATGGAGACATTTGGGAGAAAAGTGAACCACTCCAGGAAGAATCCCAATGTGAAACCAGTCCACTGCAAGATGAAGTTCACTGAGGGAGAAAGGGACACTCTCCTCCTGGTGGCAGCAAAGGACATTGCAGTGGACCAGAAACTGAAATTTGACTATGGGGTGAACAGGAAGTCTTTTTGTGGGGAAGGACTGGACTTAGAGTGGCTAGACCATTGAGTGGATTTGTATTTGAGGTGAATTTTGATCAACTATTGTTGTATGTACGACAAGATCATCACACGCAGTGAGCAGTTACATTTGGAGATAAAAATGTGGAGGCATTGTCAGCTAATTAGAACAAGACTGATTCAAATAAGCATTATTTCTTATTTGACATGTATGACAAAGACCTTTAAAACTCAGATTACAAACTGACTTCAGTCTAACCTGGTTAACTATGGTGTTTTGACAGCACTTTATCAAATTGTTTTGTCAAAGAGACTTTTCTGAGGAAAATTGATCCTCTATAACTCACAAATAGTGGAGAAAATAAAACACTTTATTGCCATTTTCACTGAGATCTGATCTTTCTTGTAAAGTTGGATTATTACAGAAACATGGTGGATTATGGTGTAAATATAAAACACGAAACACACAGAGAAGCTATAATAAACACATTTAGTCAATGAAATTATGAAAATCAGATGGTTCTTTAAAATTTAAGAAATAAAAGTTAGAGCTGGTTTTACAGCAGTTTTTACCACATATTTAATACCAGTAATAAAAGATGTTTTCAGGCTGTAAAAAACACGTCCAAGTCTGAACTGTCGTTAACGCCGAGGTTTAAAGATACTTTGTCAGTAGGAATGAAAAAATGTCCACAGTATTTTCTAGACAACATCCAATTTAAACACTGTGAACGTTCAACATTAAACCAGAAAGTGACTTTGTTACCACTGTAAACAAGAGTCCAATCCTAACCTCTGCTTTTTTTTTTTCTCTGACGATGTACATGTACATATTGGATGAGTATGAAAAGTTTTAATTAACAAGAAGGAAGTTCAGTTGTCATCCTCGGTGAGGATTGTCACACACAAATCCTCCAAGGGACAGAAAAAGTTAATATAACCCTTTTAGATCGAGGTCTGAGTCCAGTAGAAACAGAAAAGAAAAAGAAAATGATAATTAAATATCTAATTTAGAGTTTCGGTCACAGATTAGTTTTAAACAGAGCATCAGTTGCATCTGTTGTGGCACTCTGCTCCCATCTGCTGGCCGTGATAAGAATCTAATAGAAATAAAGACAATTCCTCTCAAAGAAGAAAATAAAAAGAAAACAATCAAATGTGGACTGTTAAATATCAGATCTGTCTCATCTTAATCCCTGTTAGTGAATGATTTGACAAGTGACCATCAAATAGACTTATTCTGTCTAACTGAAACCTGGCTGCAGCAGGATGAATATGTCCGTCTGAATCAGTCATGTTAATTATCATGTTCCTAGAAACACAGGTCGGGGTGGAGGAGTAGCAGCAATCTTCAACTCAAGTTTATTAATCAACCCCAGACCTAAACATAGTTTGGATCAGAGAGACTAAGAGTGAGGCTCTCAAAGGAATTCAAACTGGAAAAGTCAAAAACCAGTCCTGTTTGTTATTGTGTACCGTCCTCCTGTCCCTTAATCTGAGTTTTTAACTGAATTCTCAGACTTACTGCAGATAAAGTCATTATAGTGGGTGACTTCAGGGGTCGTGAATCATCCTTTTCCACCTCACTCCACTCACAGTATTGGTACTATAAATTCATATGTTTACTACACCTACGAATAAAATTCACTACAGTCGATTATTATCTGAAAATCTTGTTGATAAATTTGAGGAAATTATATGAAACTCATATTACTCATTAGTAGAGGCAAATAAGAACAACCCCAGGTTTCTCTTCAGTACTGCTGACAAAGAGTGATGGCTCTGTCGAGCCTAGTATCCCCTTAACTGTTATCAGCAATGATTTCATGAATTGAAATTAATTTCATTAATTAATTCCTCTAAACCGTCAATATGTCTCATACCCCATCCCGACTAGACTCCTCAAAGATATCTTACCTTTTATAAGCACCTCAATACTAGATCAGATCAATCTATCTTTACAAATAGGCTACGTACCACAGGCTTTTAAGGTTGCTGTAGTCAAGCCCCTACTCAAAAAGCCTATTCTGGACTCAGGGGTTTTAGTGAATTATAGATCAATATCGAAAATTGTGGAAAAGGTAGTTTCTAAACAATTATATGACCAGCTGCTCAGCAATAACTTGTATGGAGATTTCCAGTCAGGATTTAGAGTACATCATAGTACAGAAACAGCACTGGTAAAGGTCATCGAGATACTTATCTATGAAACGGAAGAAACTAATCAATGAATCAAACTTCAAGCATGCTTAAAGACATAAAGGCCTGGATGTCCTCTAATTTACTCCTAAAGTTATCTTTGACCAGGAAATCTCCTTCACTTCATACATATAAGAAATCTCTTTTTTCACCTGAGAAACATTAAAGTTAAAATTAGGAGCATCCTGTCCCAAAGTGATGCTGAAAAACTAGTGCATGCATTTGTTACTTCCAGACTGGACTATTGTAATTCATTATTAATAGTTTGTCCCAATAACTCATTAAAAAGCCTCCAGTTGATCCAAAATGCTGCAGCCAGAGTTCTGACTGGAATTAGTAAGAGAGATCATATTTCTCCTATGTTAGCTTCTCTCCATTGAATTTACAATTCTTCTCCTCACTTATAAATCCCTTAATAATCAGGCTCCATCTTAAATACTTCATATTTCCATATCTTCCAAACAGAACTCTCCGTTCTCAGGCTGCAGGTTTACTTGTGGTTCTTAGAATTTCCAAATGTAGAATGGGATGCAGAGCCTTTAGCTACCAAGCCCCTCTCCCATGGAACCAGCTCCCAGTTCAGGTTCAGGAGGCAGACACCCTCTCTACATTTAAGACTGGACTTAAAACTTTCCTTTTTTATAAAGCTTATAGTTAGAGATGGATCAGGTGACTCTGAACCATCTCTTAGTTATGCTGATATAGTTTAGTCTGCTGGGGGACCTCTACTGATAAACTGAGCTCCTCTCCTCTCTCCTTTCTCCTGTATCAATGCAAATTCCTCCATTTCATGTCATTAACTCTGTGTCTTCTCTCTCCTGTAGTTCTGTTTCCTCCTCTCTGTCTCCCTCTCTCTGTACTTTCTGCAGGTATCCTCGGCCTGGAGCTGTTATCTCCAGAATCCAGTTGACCTGCCCAATGTTCCTGCTGCTTGTTGTTGCCTGCTGTTCTTTTCTCTCTTCTCTTTCCACTCACCCCAACCGGTCGAGGCAGATGGCCGCCCACTATGAGCCTGGTTCTGCTGGAGGTTTCTTCCTCTCCACTGTTGCCTAAAGCTTGCTGAAATGGGATTTTTGGGTTTCCTATATCACTTTTTATATAATTCTACTCTGTAAACCTTACACTGTAAAGTGCCTTGTGATGACTTCTGTTGTGATTTGGCGCTATACAAATAAAATTAATTTGGTGTTTTTCTGTTGTCTATTGAAATGAATTGAATTGAATTGAAACAAAAAGACCAAGATAAAGTGAAGCACATGTGTCCAAACAAGTATTTAAAACAGTTTTTACAAGTAGATAACTTTAAATAAACATATACATTTAGATGAATTAGAGACATTCAGGAGATTTGGTGAAGCCATTTTAAGACCATTTGCTTTTTAGCTGTAGGTGAATATTCTGATTGGGTTACAGCTCTTTATGAAGCCTTGATTTTCTGATAACTTCAAATATCTTAAAACTTATCTCTTCCTTCTACTCTGGAACTATGGGGAGGACACTGATGTCTTAACATAATATACAAAAACCAAAAACCCTTCGTTTTTATACATTTATTACCTTCATTACAGAATTTGAAGGCATGAACAAACATTTTTTCAACAGTTTCTCCAAAAACTCTTGTGTTTATAACTGTTCTATAATACTGTAGTATAATATAATAACAATAGCATCAACAGATGCCTGAATGAACAGAGCTTTTACCACATGCCAATATTTATACACTAATTTCTTAATTAAATGTTTAAGTAAAATTTTTTTAAGATCTTTAAAACACGGTCAACTGAACTAAACATGATTTGTTCTGTTTCTTCTTGGGGCTGCTGACTGTAGAGGGCTGGTTCAAGACAAGAACAGTGGAGAACCCTGGGGAAGATTTAAACGTTTAACTAGGTGCCCCGAATAATTGCACTGCACCTTGATATAAACTATTCACAGAGCTAATGTTCAGAAATGGGTCAAAATATTAGAAACACCCCTTAATGTAATACATTCCAGTCTGCCTTCACCACCCACCATGACCTCAATAATAAACATATAGTAGCACATATATTAATGTAATTACTGATCCACCAAAGACCCCAAAATACTTCATTAGGGAACACATAAGCTGTCTTCACATACGCACTACAGAAAAGAATCAGGTATAAGCAGACTTTTGCCTTCCAACATTCAGCCCACCTGGGTACAACCTAAAGAGGGTCAAGGATCATGTCTGAAAGCAGCTACACGGCAATGACTGATTCACTGGCTGTTGTGACCTTTAGCTTAAGTGTGTCTGTCATCACACAGGGATAAATTATGCTCTACATCCAGGTATCACTAATAGTACTTGATCAAACAAATTTACCTATGGTTGCCAATGGCTTTTTTTCTGCATAATTAAATAGCTGAGAAGACAATTATCCTTAACACTAACAAAACAGTGTATTTTGTGTTTATACCTGCATGTTTCCAAAGGAGAGTCTCCCCCTCTCTGCCCTCTCTGCCACTTGCTCACTACCTGACGCCCTCTCATCTGCTACAGGCCTGAGTGATGAGCTGGACTCCAAAAGAAGACGGTCAGGACTGGGGATTATATACAGGGATTATATAGAGAGATCAATGTTGTGACACAGACAACTAGCTAAAAAGCATTCCATACCAGCATGAGAAGTAAATCATTTCAAACAGTAACGAGAAGCTCCAAATGATATGTAGATTGAAACATACTGTAGATGGGAGTTATTTGTGCCCTGCAGGATCTCCACAACCTGTTGTTTCCCTGATGACGTCTTATATAATGCCAGACGTCCACTCCCATGGGCAGAATGGAAGGGGCTTCTGGGAATCCCCTCTTCCACAAATGCATCAGAGCCTGAAGGGAACAAACAGACATATCAGGATTATACATTTTAGATCTTATATCTTATAGCTCATCAGTCCTACATATGCATGTGCTGTATATCTGGATTTACAGCTGTCGTCATAGAAAAAGGTCATAAAATAGTTGGATGTATCCTTACCCAGGGATGGGGATGGGCTGTCAGTAGGAGAATTCAAGGTGGCAGAGGGTGAGAAGGATGAGACCCTGTTGCTCTCCAAACCCAAGATGACTTTTAGGGCTCTGTACATGTTCACTGCATTCCTCTCCACACTCTTAACTGCTACAAACTGAAAGACATTGATCAAAATGGAAGAGGTTAGAAGAATCAAGAAAGGACAGGTGGAGTGGAAAATGGGAAGTTGGTGAAAAAGAGAAGTGAGGTAGGTTCATGAGAAGGAGGCAGCAAGGTGGACGATGATGGCACCAGATAGGAAGGGAATTCCACACTTTCCACTTCACCAAAACCTCAGCTTTCATTAACATAGCTTTAATGTGGCAAAAATAAAAATAAAAAAGATCATGTCCTCTTTTTTTGCCCAGGCTTTTTTAAGGATTACAATTCTGATTAGTTTTGCACAGTGGCAGATGCTGATTTAGCAAACTCGTCGCAGAGGGTTGGCATGGCAAGAGCCTTTGGTCATTTTTTGTTTTATTTGAATAAATATGGACAAAATGTACTCTGGAAATCTATAATTTACTTCGACATCATGATGTGGAATTTGATGAGTGAGCAGTTCCTCAGATTGAACATTGGCTTATTGGTTTCCTACAGGTAAGACCACAGCTATGTTTTTCTGAGGACAAAAGGCTGTGAACTGTACAGTTTAGTGGAAACGGTTTATTACATTCATCTTGTCCTTTTTATGCTCTTTGGTTGGATTTGTGTAAAATGTACAAGCATCAGAATCTTTTCAGTGAACAAAAGTTCTTTACTTGTATAATCTTTGTGCTCAAAACTGATTAAGAATAATTCATATATTGAGCTAAATATAACCTATTATTATTATTATTGATGTTAACATGCTCATGGTCTTCTCTTGGAAACACTCAATACAGAAGTCCAAGTTGATAGGAATGGATTTAAAATGCTCAGACATTGCAAACTTGCCTAGGCTATAAATGTAGTAGTACACGGAGAGACTGATATTACAGTTGTTACAGTTCCTCCCTTTGATCTCCGTTCTGTTGGTTTGTTTTTTCTTTTTACTTTTTTACTCTGAACTCTGTTTGTTTCACCCCCGGACTATATCTCTGGTTTCCGTCTATAAGTTTGTATTGTTTGCCTGCTGTGAGCGGCGTTTTGTTTTGTTTCTTTGTGTTGTTAGTTTTTCTGCCAGTTCTTTTTGTTCTGCCTGTGATTTCAGTGACTTTCGTTTGTTATTAGTTTAAATTTCTGTTCATTTTTTTGAATAGTGTCAAATCACAACAGAAGTCATCTTAAGGCACTTTAACATGAAAGTTTAAGACCAGAGCCATCTCTAACTGTTCTATGAAAAATGAAAGCTGTAAGTCTAGTCTTTAATGTAGAGAGGGTGTCCTCCTCCAGAACCTGAACTAGGACCTGATTCCACAGGAGAGGAGCTTGATAGCTAAAGGCTCTGCCTCCCATTCCCAGTAAACCTGCAGCCTGAGAACAGAGAGTTCTGCTTGGAAAATATGGAACTATGAGGTCTTAGATAAGATGGAGCTCGATTATTAAGTGATTTATAAGTGAGGAGAAGAATTTTAAATTCAATTCTGGATTTTACAGGGAGTCAATGGAGAGAAGCTAATGTAGGAGAAATACTGTATGTTCTCCAACTAAACTTGTGGTTATGCAACATAAAAACTAGGACATCATCCTCTTTCCTTCAGTATTGTCCAAATGTTTATTGCAGTCCATCCAGTCGTTGAGATATTGTAGCATGGATAAAAGTAATCTGGCAGCATGGTTAAATATCCTCTATAACGGTACATGCTGTGTGAGAGTAAGCCTGGTCACATACCATGCAGGGTTGTGCTGGCATTGGTGTGATATTGATGGTGACATCCAGCTGTTCCATTAGTGATGTGATACACTGAGGGTTCACCTCTGTGCTCTTTTTAATGTTAAACATTATTACCAGAGGTGAGCAGCCCTGTGGAGCAAAAAAGTCAAAGTACATTAATAATAATTTCAGACTAATGTGTTTGACAGTATATCAGTAATAAAACACATCCACGTTCCAATATATCCTATAAGTGCAGGACAGCGCTCCTATTGTGAGTGGGTGTATTAGCATCAGAGTATAGGGAGCTGTAATCAGTCTGGATGGAAGAGGCTAAAGCAAGCAAATACTGTATCTCCTAAGGCTATTTAAACCTGTCTATATAAGGCCTTATAGCTCACAGTGCATGTCCCAGCAAATGAGAATCATGAGGTTAAAGGAACTCCCTGAAGAGTTCAGAGACAGAATTGTGGCAAGGCACAGAAAGTCAACCATCACTGCAGCCCTCCTCCAGACGGGGCTTTGTGGCAGAGTGGCCTGAGGGAAGCCTCTCCTCAGTGGAAGACACATGAAAGCCTGCATGGAGTTTGCAAAAAAACACCCAAAGGACTCTCAGATGGTGAAACAAGATCCTCTGGTCTGATGGGGTAAAGATAGAACTTTTTGGCCTTAATTCTAAGCAGCATGTGTGGAGAAAACCAGGCACTGCTCATCACCTATCCAATACAGTCCCAACAATAAAGCATAGTGGTGGACGCGTCATCCTGTGGGGGTGTTTTTCAGCTGCAGGGGCAAGACGACTGGTTGTAATTGAGGAAAAGATGAATGCGACCAAGTACAGGGACAAAAACCTTCTCCAGAGTGCTCAGGACCTCAGACTGGGCCAAAGGTTCACTTCCAACAAGACAATGACCCGAAGCTCACAGCTAAAATAACGAAGGAGTAGCTTTGCAACAACCCCATGACTGTTCTTGAATGGCCCAGCCAGAGTCCTAACTTAAACCCAGTGGATCATCTCTGAAAAGACTTGAAAATGGCTGTCCACCAACGTTTATCATCCTACCTGACAGGTCTGGAGAGGATCTGCAAGGAGGAATGGCAGAGGATCCTCAA
The DNA here is from genome assembly GCF_900324465.2 of Anabas testudineus. Lineage (NCBI taxonomy): Eukaryota > Metazoa > Chordata > Actinopteri > Anabantiformes > Anabantidae > Anabas > Anabas testudineus. The sequence goes on from NC_046629.1 coordinate 24,391,090, forward strand.
ATGCAGGTGTGAAAAACTTGTTGCATCTTTGCCAAAAAGACTCATGTCTGTATTAGATCAAAAGGGTGCTTCTACTAAATACTGAAGGGCCTGAATACTTATGACTATGTGATAAATGTCAACAATTTTGTGGTTTTCTGTCAATATGGGTGCTGGGTGAACATTAATGAGTAAAACATTTACTTAAATGATTTCAGCAAATGGCTGCAATATAACAAAGAGTGAAAAATCGAAGGGGGTCTGAATACTTTCCGTACCCACTGTACACAGTGATCTTCTTGGGGAAATTGCACTACTACACAGTTTCAGTGTCAAATCCAAGGAAACCTCAGCAAGTAGCCACGAGAAACCAGGAATCAAACTACTAACGCTGGGTTTTATAGACAACTGCTCTACCACCTGTGCTACTGCCGCCCCTAAACCTTATAACAGATTTTGCTGTTGCAGCAACATGATAGATACCACACGTGTGGAACCTGCATATGTAAGGAATATTTTGCCAATGCCTTTGCTGAACCTACATTTTACAGGGGAACCATTGAGAGCATCCTGAGCGGCTGCATCACTGCCTGGTTTGGGAACTGCACCGTTTCGGATCGCAAGGCCCTACAACGGATAGTGAGGACAGCTGAAAAGATCATTCGTCTCTCTCCCCTCCATCACGGACATTTACACCACACGCTGCATCCGCAAGGCTACCTGCATTGTGGACGACCCCATCCACCCCTCACACCCAATCTTCACACTTCTGCCATCAGGGAAGAGGTTCCGGAGCATTCGGGCCCTCACAACCAGACTTTTGAACAGTTTCTTCCCCCAAGCCATCAGGCTCCTCAACACACACAACAAAGTGAACTGAGCACACACACTCGCTAGATTTGACATGTTTCCATCTTTCAGTTGTAAATTGTATTCATTTCCGCTACTGGTCGCTGCTGTTTTGTGTTCTGTTTTTGCACTGTCTTCTGACGTCTGTCTGCACTTTTTCTTTGTGTTCTTGCACTGCTTGCACTAGGTTGCACAGGATGCACTTTATGTGTTTTGCTAGGACTACTTAGCAGTCCTCAGCCCCATGTTTGTCTTGTTGCTGTTTTATGTAGCACCATGGTTCTGGAGAAACGTCGTCTCATTTCACTATGTACTGCTTCAGCTATATGTGGTTGGAATGACAATAAAGCTTCTTGACTTGACTTGAACCCAAGCTCAGCCATTTAAAGCATTTCTTTTCAAAAGGCGGATATTAATGAACAAAACACACACGCATGCAATGCTCACCATTAGGTACTGCCAGGCCAGGCAGGCTGATTGAATATTGCCTTGAATTTGGACTGTAGATTTGTCCTGTGGGCTGTTGGGGTCAGGGAAGTAAATCTGGGCTCCTGTTGTCTGGGTGATGTGCTTAACGTTGCAACCATTGCAGCCCTTCATGAAGAGGCGGTGCTGGGGTAGGACCTCCAGGTAGGTGGTGACTAAGACGGTGCTTGCCAGGCTACCAGCCAGGCATTGCAATAGAAGAGCTGCTCCTGTCTGGGTAGACAAAGATGACGAGACAATTGAGGAAATACAGAAATATTTACAATATCTCACAATAAGTTACTAGAAGAATTTTATGTCTAAAATGTGTCTTGCAAAAATTTGGGTTAAGTATAGCAGAAGTTTTTATTCATTTTAACAAAACAAAACACACATTCAAAAACCATGTCAGCAAATTTGTCATATGAAACTAGACAGAGCAATTTCTGAAGAAATTACGTAGGGGAGCTGGAGTCTTCCCGAAAAAGACACCGACCAGTTATCGCAAGTTCTTATGTAGAAGAACGTAACAAAGAAAAGTTGATAAAGAGTAAAAGTGTAAAAAGTTGGTCAAACTCAAAAAAGTTCACAAAGATAAACTGTTGATTATAAGACAAAGTTGAACAAATACAACTGATGGACAGAGGTCTGGTCAAAAGAATATGGCAGAAAAATAAAAATAAAAGACACATAAACCAATGATGTTAACTGGTGCTAATACTTTGACTAATCAAGCCACTTTAAGCCTTTTAGATTTTAGGTATGAGGGCTTTTATTGTGAAAACAGGACTCTTATTGATATTAAGAGAGACTTTGATTTTAAAAGTTGTTGTAAATGTAGACTTGAAAATCTGTATTTCCTGTCAGGACATGACACTAAATGTGTCCTCCATGGCTGGCTGAAGCCCGGGCTGTGTAGAGGACATCAATTCAATTCAGTTTAGCTACTTAAACAGTTAAGTTATTAGTTCACGCTTTTATTTTGAAGGGATAAAGTACTTGTTGGTTAAAAAGGAGAAAAGGTAAACAGTAAAAATTAAACACCAGTATTTTCAGTATATAACCAGTGGACACTAATCTATTTTCCACAGCATCTGCTGATCTGCGCCTCTGTAAGCCGTTGCTTGGCTTTGTAAAGTAAGTCATTTCCAGTGTTCAACAGGAATTCACACACTGCAGCAAGCATAACGCAATAATCCACAGCAGTTTTGGAAATACTCTGCTCCGCTTAAGGTGCTCCAAGGGTCTCACACCACCACATAATGTAACACACATATCAAGCTGTGCTTAAGCATAGTTACATATGCACACAATTACTGCGCACAGAACACGTGGATGTGCACAAACACAACCTGGTACGCAAATCCACTGTTAATATAAAAGGACAAACATCCATGAAGAAATAAATGCAGAGATGCATACATGCGTGTTGGTGGGTCTGATTTGTTGGCCAGATGTTTGAACATGGTACAGTAGGGAGCTTAGTTAAACTAAGAAGACAAACATTCACTCGGGTCACAGATAATGTGAAATAATGAAATCATTTGTTGATATTATGAATTCTTAATTAATGAGATGACAGGATCAACAATAATGTCTATAAATGATTGTTAGAACATTTGTCCAGAGATTATCCTATAGCATTAGTTGCTCTCATGAAGCTGTATAACTTTGTGGGATTCTTGTGAAACTTGCCTTTGTTTATCTTAGGGAGTCAGATAGGATAGCACCTCGAGACGAGAACCAACTGCAATATAACAACTGCCATATGTTACGTCTTTAGTTACAAACAGAAAAACAACTCCCTCCCATATCACAAGAACTGTATGTGTTACATACTTTGAGTTTTGCCTTGCGCAAGAGAAATAAACCACTGCCTTATTAATGTCTTCGGTGGTCCTGAGGAGTTTGTTTTTTTCAATGATAATGATAATAATGGTCAGTCGCAGCTCTTTCCTGCACAAAATAAGATACGACAGTCTCCGAGAAATAACGGTGCTTCGAGTTGAGCAGGGGATGTATTAATCTCCAGGCTGCCAGTTCAATGGCCTGATGGTTAAACAAGTGCCTCTGGTATTCGATTTCTCTCAAGGTTTCTTCCTGTCGCCTTCTCAGGGAGTTTTTTCTTGCCACTGTCGCCCTCGGCTCGCTCATCAGGGACAATCTGATTATTGTGATTCATGCACATTCACTGTTCATATGAACTTCCATCGTTTCTTTGGTTGTGTAAAGCTGCTTTGCAACGAAGACAATTGTTAAAAGCCCAATACAAATAAAATTGAATTGAATCATGGTCATTAGTATGAGAGTGTATGTTAGTGTGGCTCAATGAGATGAGGAATTTTAAAGTACTCTGTTCTGTCCATGACAGGTACTGTACATTGGTTTTATACTGATTATTGTTCTGAGTTTGTATGAAATTTAATTATTTTAGACTTTCATTTCTATCCTATTTCTATAAACATGAAACCGTCCTCACCTTGACAGCACTGTGTGAACCGCGAACCACCACAGTAGTCTTGCAGAGACACATCGGGGTCAGGAAGGAGACTGTGATGTTGTAGGTCTGTGAGATGTGCTGCACAGTCGGAGAACTGAAATCACACTGCATGCTGGGGGGAAGACTGATAAACAACACAAGAGGGAGCAGCTCCTGCAAAAAAATGGACAGAAGTGAGAAGTGAATCTTGTACAATACTGTCATAGCAGAAGGTGGCAGAACTTGACTCGTACATGTGTCAACTCAAATGAATCTAAAGTGAATCAAAACAAGGTGATCAGTGCAACAGACTTCAGCCTTTGTGACATGAAGTATGCTGCAGTGTTCTGTGGTGGTATCACTGGGAACACTGATTTAAACACTGTGGCTACACAGTTGTTGAAGCTATGGTTAAAATCCTCAAACTGTGGCCAGTTCATTTTTAAAACATCAATTTCAAGTCTCTGAATCAAAATGCAGGAACAGCAAAACACATCAGCTCTTGTCATTTGTATTACAGCATCATGAGCTAAATAGATTCATGTATATTTACACACGTGGACAAAGTTGTTAATACCCCTCTGTTAAACAAAGAAAAACCCACAAAGGTCACTGAAATAACCTGAAACTGACAAAAGTAAGAATCAATAAAAACAGACTGAAAATGAACCAATGAAAATCCAACATTGCTTTTGAGTTATGGTTCAATATATCTATAAAAAACAACTACTGAAACTGGCCTGGACAAAAGTGATGGTCCCCTTAACTTAATATTCTGTTGCACAACCTTTTGAGGCGATCACTGCGAGCGAGTGCTTTCTGTAACTCTCACTGAGACTTCTGCACCTGTCCACAGGTATTTTGGTCGACTCCTCACAAGCAAACTGCTCCAGTTGACTCAGGTTTGAAGGGTGCCTTCTCCACACTACGTGTTTCAGCTCTTTCCACAGATATTTAATATGATTCAGATCAGGACTCATAGAAGGCCACTTCAGAATAGTCCAGTGATTTCTTCTTAGCTGTTCTTGGGTGTTTGTAGCTGTGTTTTAGCTCATTATCATGTTGGAGTTGGACTATGACCTGTGACAAAGACCAAACTTTCTGACACTGGGCAGCCTGTTTTGTTCCAGAATGCCTTAAAAGTCTTGGACCCAGCACAGATTTAAGACACCCTGTGCTGTGTTTTCTTTACGATCTGCTTTCATTAGTGGAGTCCTCCTTGGTCGTCTTAAGTCCACTTTGTCTTAAACAGTGACTGATGGTGTGATCTGACTCTGAGCTACCTTGACCGTGGATTTTACTTCTTTAATCTCTGTGGAAGTTGTTCTGGGTTCTTTATTTACCATTTGTGTTTTCTGTCTCTTCAGTTTGTCATCAATTTTTCTCTTATGTCCACATACAGGGAGGTTGGCTACAGACCCATGGACCTTAAGCTTCTGAGTGATATGTGCAACTGTAGTCACAGGAACATGAAGCTGCTTGGAGATGGTCTTACAGCCTTTACCTTCACCATGTTTGTCTATCATTTTTATTTCTAATATCCTGAGACAACTCTCTCTTTTGACTTTTCTGTGGTTTATGTTGAGTGTGGTAAACACCATGAACAGCACAGTGACCACTTTTCACCCTTTGAATACACAGACTGACTGATTATAAGTGTGAAGAAACCTGTGATGCTAATTACAGGACACGCGTTAGATTAACGTCCCTGTGGTCAAATTATTTTACACATCATTTTGTCCAGGCCAGTTTCATTAGTTTCTGTTGAACCACAACTCAAAAACTGTCTGATTTTCACGAAACTGACAAAAGTAATAAGAATAAAAATGTACTAGATATTAATTCAAGTAATTTCAGTGACCTCTGTGGGTTTTTCTTTCTTTAATGGAGGTACCAGCAGTTTAGTCCACGTGTGTACTTATGAATGAAGAGGAGAGAAATCACACAGGCTCAAACCCATAGAGACAAACTGAGGGGAATAAACACGTACACTCTAACAAGACCACATACATCTGAAACTCATGACTGCCAGGTTGACCTCTTTAAACAAGCTTAGGTCAGCTCCACCATGAAAATCTAGTCTATTCTTCATTCAGCCTTGACTGCTGCTCTTCTCCTGGTCCTCTCTTACATTTCCCTCAGTGATGATCTAAATCTTTTTGCCCGTGAAGAGCAAGTGCAGCAGTGTGATCTAAATGTCAGGTCCAGCACATGTGGGACAGAGTCGGGATGCATTTCTTTGGTCAGAGCAATTCATGCTGCTTGACCTTTGCTGACAGCAAAATCCCAGTGACCCAAGAGTCAGTATTTGGATGGCAGTGTGTGCAAGTGTGTGAGAGAGAGTTTCCTCATCTTTTAGTATTCACTACTCATGTACTCCTCCTCTCCTGGCTCCTATTGAACAGACTTGAATCAGACAGTTTTCAATCTTCAACGCTCAGCAACATATATTATATATATAATATAAGATATTTTACTTCTGTTCTAAAATTAAAAACCTTCCACATGGAAACAATGGAATAAAAACCAAAACACTCACTGCTACCATTTAGAAAGCAATCATTCAATGATCTACTATACACTATATTTGATTTGTAGAGAAATACTGTAGTCACCTCCAATTCAAGTAACACACATACATAATACATCATTTAAGTGATGTCACGTCAAGTATTTTATGGAACAGCATACAAAGTATTTGGGTGTCAGAGTAAGGAGTATAAACGCCTGGATGGAGGATAGAAACCAAGCTGACTTGGAGGTAAACCACCTTTCCACACTCACAGTGTTTTCTTTAGAAACACACACAGGCTTGTTAGTTTTGGTCAATCCACAGTAGAGAATCATGTTCACTGTAGACAAAGCTGTTGTTTAACAGGCTAAACTCTACATGAAGGAAAGGAGAAGTGTCAGAAGGTGCAACATAACCCATCAAACTAATTCAAGGTTTAGAGAAGTTTATTCATGTTTTGATCCCCGTTTCAGAAAATTAGAAAGAAAAGTAAAGGTCAAAACTACAGAAGGTCAACGTTTTGACAGAGCATCATTTAAAACAAATATAGCAGTGGTACAACTTACCCTTATTTTTACACGAGCTGCCTCCACCTCTCCTGGCTCCCCCACGAGGGACACCTGTTCAAAGGAAAAAGGACAATAGAAATCAGTTTATAGGTTGAGCCCTACTCCAATTTCAAAACTCAGTCCCAAGTTCATGTTTTATGTTACTGAAACACATCATGAGAGGTTGGATTAGGTTCATTTCCATACAAATGAAAACAGGTGACACATGGTCTCGTTACATTTCTCCTCTCGTATCCTGTTCTCACTTCCACTCTTAAAAAAACACCAACACAACGTCACGGCTCCAGACTAAAGAAAAAGGAAACGTTAAAAAACCAAATACACACGTTCTGGTAACGTTCACATAGTGTTTTGTGCATGCAGGTGGTGCTGTGAGCAGCAACTAGAAGTTCAGTGATGTCCTGAATTCAACCAGCTCCAGTGAGAAGAAGAAGTCATTGGAGTTGCACAGTTTTCTATATTAGCTTTTTAACACCTCTGTGCTTCTGAATACACTCTTGTTAGTTATCAGCCTACGAGTGAATCATCAGTATAAGACTGTGTGAAATGGAGAGTGCTTAAAGTTTCATGATATGCATAGGTATATCACACCATGTAAAAGCTGAGGTAATGTTTCAATCAGTTAAGTCCACCTTGGTAGAAAACAAACCAACTTGTCTGCACTAAGTGTCTCATTACATTACATTACATTACATTACATTACAGTCATTTAGCAGACGCTTTTATCCAAAGCGACTTACAAGTCATTACAAGTTACAAGGGTAGGCAGGGCAGCGTGAGGAGGTCTTGCCTAAGGACCCCTACTGGAGGTAGCCAGTGGGATTTGAACCCCAGTCTCCCACATGGGAGGCGGTGATGTTACCACTACACTAACCAGCCGCTTGTCTCATGGCGTGCCCTGCAGTGTGCTCTCCTGAACTCCACATACTATACTTTGGCCAATCAAAACAGACATCTGGACTAAGTCTTTATAACCTGTCCAATCTCAGAACGTGCGACTATTAGTAAATAGACTGGATCAGTAAATGGTATCAAACTCTGTGAGCAACTAGCAGTAAACAGCCTGTTCCATTAAGTCACAGCATGACTGCACAGTGGAAATCGGTGTTGTGTCCCCACAAACCTGGTTGCTTTTCTCTGCCGTTTTCTTCCTGTTAAAGTCTGGAAAGTAGATTTGGCACCCTGTCTCCTCCTCCAATCTCTTGATGTTGACGCCCCCTCTGCCAATTATATGGGATTGATCCTTGTGGGAAACGTCCATCTTCAGAGTCACCTTGTTAGTCTAATGAGCAGAAAAGAACAGGTTGAGGTAGAATTAGGATAGAAAACACCTGAAATACAGTTGATGGTACAAAGAAAAAGGTGAATGTTACTACACATGAAAGGCACAAATGTTAAACTTTATAAAGTTCACAGTTGATGGTGTCACTGATCAATGAAAGTGTTTCTAATATATCACCACAGGCAGCTTCCAAAACTCACGATAGGACGGCTGTCACCAGTCAAATCAAATCAAGTGTGTGCTTAAGGGGGACCAAGGTAAAATGTACTCTGTGATTCACACCCTGCTGCGCTGATTATAAATGTTACTTCACTGAGAGCACAGTGCAGCATCTGTACACTTTCCTCCATCTATACAGCCACAAAACAAACAAGTTCCCCTCATTTAAACACACACACGGTGCAGTCACTAAATGCACTACATTAAAAAGAGCAAAATAAAAAACTGTGCTGTGACAAAACCATGTGAAATGCTACAGTATAGTACATCTGCTCATGTGTTATTCTTTTGTTGGAGTCTGTTTAAAGTGCACGGATGATCGACTGCCTCTGTGCGGTGCCATTGCAACAAAGCCTGCATGCACAGCAAACCTTGAAAAAAGCTCTGGATGTAATCGCCCAGCTACAGTAGATTACTGCCAGGTTGTACCAAACTACTGTGTAGTAGACAGCAGGGGAGCTGATGTATTACACATTTAGTCTAACTACCAGGACGGGGTGAGCAAGGTAAACAGAGACCAAGAACAAGAATTACACACCAACATGCAGTCTATCTTCACAGTGATGAAGAGGTTCACTGTACCTTGGTGTAAAGGACAGACGTAATTCTGTCTTTAGCTTCCCTCACATTCTCCCTCGTCCCGATCACTCTGATGTATGGATCTGCAAAGATAAAAATAAAAACTGAAAAAGCTATATCACAAGTGGTGAGAGACGCAGTATGTGTTTAGTGTCTTTGTATGATCAGTATCTGTGGAAGTGAATGGATCAGTGCTCATAAAGGGCAGAAATAAATGTGAAAGCAGACACGACACAGTAGTCTGCGTTTGTCAACTCATTCTAGCACCAGAGGAGAAAGCTGCCACAGTAACTGCTGCTTGAACACGTATCTGCAGAGTCTTATTTAAGATGGCAGGCGTCGCACGTGGAGGGAAAGAGGAGCTATGCTCAGTCCATCTGTCAATCAGTAGTGCCCACAGAAACACTATAACCCTAAGAGAACAAAAGACAGAGATGTGGACCAAACTGTTGGTACCCTTCCATTAAAGAAAGAAAAACCCACAAAGGGACACGATGAATACAAATCTACATCAAATCAAAAGCAGACGTGGCTTTTGGGTTGTGGTTCAACAGAAGTTTCTTTCTTTAAAACAAACTAATGAAACTGGCCTGATGTGTAAAATGATTGGACCACAGGGACATGTTAAACCACCATGTGTCCTGTGATCAGTCCCTCAGTCTAAAGGGTGAAAGGATGTGCTGTTTGGTACCAAGGTAGCGCCGCAGATGGCAGCCTTCTACTTTTCTGGTGTTTTTACTGTTGTGGTTTTATTTTATGCAGCCACTCACGGCTTCACAGATTACTGACTCTAGAGAGGCGTTCCTGAATCTCCAGGAACCTTTCCTACGGTTTTTACAGACTCTGTTTCTTGGAGATCCTTCTCAGAGGCGCAGCAGCTCTCTACAGATCTACAGGAAGCATCAGACTGAGACAGCGCGGCTCACGCACACCGCTCCCGTCAATACATCTGGCTAACGTGCGCTCCCTAGTAAATAAGATGGATGAGCTCCTGCTCACTTAAACAGATCCGCCGCCCTGTGCTTCATTGAAACCTGGCTCAGTGAGAACCTCCCTGACGGTGATCTACACCTTCCCGGCATCCAGCTGCTCCGTGCGGGCCGTGTCACGCAGCTCTCACTGCTTTTGTATTAACGAAGGTTGGTGTACAGATGTCACAGTGTGGAAGACGTTCTGCAGTCCTCACTTAGAGTGTTTTTTATCAGCTGCCGTCCCTTTTATTCACCTCGTTTGTTCTGGTCGGCGTTTCCATTCCACCTCAGGCCTGTGGAACAACAGCGTTACAGAACCTGGCTGACCACATAACGGACGTGGAAAGAAAACATCCAGACTCCCTGCTCATCATCATGGGGGATTTGAACAGAGCGAGTCTGAGCCACGAACCTCCTCGATACAAGCAGCACGTGAAGTGTCCCACCAGGGATATGAACACACTGGACCACTGCTACACTGTTGTAAAGGACGCCTACCACTCTGTCCCCTCTGATCACTGTCTGCTTCACCTCATCCCAACTTACAGGTAGAAATCTAAAACCAAGAAACCTGTGGTCAGGGTGGTGAAAAGGCGGACAGAGGAGTCAAACTGGAGTCAAAAGCAGGCTGTGTCTGAGCTGAACTGTCCAATCACATAAAACAATAACCCCATGTGATATAGTGAGCTGTGTTTTATGTAGATAATTGGAATTCAGTATGTAAATAAATAATGTTTCATGCCACCAGGGGGCACAAAAAGATGGAGTCAGACCACATCCAATTCCTTGTTTGTCCTGTGCAAACCTGGCCAATAAAGCTGATTCAGATTGATGGTGTGTACCACACTCAACATGAACCACAGAAAGATGTAGAGACCACAGAAAAGTCAAAAGAGAGAGTTGTCTCAGGACAGTAGAAATGAAAAAGATAGACAAACATGTTAAAGGTAAAGGCTGTAAGATCTCCAAGCAGCTTCATGTTCCTGTGACTACAGTTGCACATATCATTCAGAAGTTGAAGGTTTGTGGGACTGTAGCCAACCTCCCTGTATGTGGACATAAGAGGAAAAAACTAACTACGACAAACTACGAGAACCAAGGAGTGCCAGTAAACAAGCACTTATCTTGTTTAAATCACACACAATGGTGAGAAAACCTCAACATACTCCTCAAGAGACACTACATCACATGAGGGAGTAAAAACAGCTCATAGAACAGCTGAGAAGACAGGAACCAAAGAACACATCCACATTTTTGAAGCTGAGTGTGCTGCATGCTCTTTTCAGGTCACTGATTTATCATTGAGGTGGTATAGTGGTTAGCACTGTCACCTCACAGCAGGAAGGACCCTGGTTTGAATCCAGGGGGCGGCAGGGTGTCTTTCAATGTGGAGTTTGCATGTTCTCCCCGTGTCTCCGTGGGTTCTCTGTGGGTACTCCGGCTTCCTCCCACCTCCAAAGACATGTTTGTTTAGTTGGTGGTCTCTAAGTTGCCCGCAGGTGTGAAGTGTCGTCTGTCTTTATACGTGTGTCCTGTAATGGACTGGTAACCTGACTTCTCACCCAATGACAGCTGGGATTAGTCCTTTATGACCGTGACTCTTGAATGGACAAGTGGTTAAGAAAATGGATGAAATGGAGAGCTGATGACAGCTGTGTATCTTTAACCTGAAGGTGATACATCTTCACTTCTCACAGAAAATGTAAATTGAATTTTCTCATTTGGTCTTTTCTCTACCCATCACTTCCTCCAAGCTGTGATTATCTAACATTCTTCCTCTCGTCTCCTCTCGATTTACGTAACAGAGGAAAAACGCTGACATGCAAACAAATCACAGGTCAGAAATGTATAATTCTCTATATTCTCACTCTGAACACAGAACTTCATTCCCAGGTGCTGCTGCACGCGGGATCTATGAATAAACTAATACTTGGGTTAATGGATGGTTCTATATGAATGGATTGCCTCCAATTACAGCTGATTGTAACCCCCATCAGGTACGATGTGCACAGATCCACACACACTGCTCAGTTTCATTGTTAAACGTGTTGCTACATCAAAAACTTGTTTCTGTCAACACTGACATTAAATTGCATTGAATAAATATGAACTTTCAATTGATGCATGAAAGATGTTTAATCTTTAACTATTTATATCTCTTATGGGCCCTCACCAGTCACGTAACACTCGAATCACACAAATCAAATGCACATGGATCTAATGTATGAAGCAAATATGAGATTTAAGTGAAAAACAATCACCTCCTCTGGTCTTTCGGACGCTTTTCAGTGTCATCGGCCGGGTTATCCATGTTTGGGTTTCATCCATGATCTGAAACAGAGTGAACGAGGACTGATATTAGCTTATCAACACATTAATCCTCTCGATACACCACCACCACAATAAATAAATAAATAACAATTAAAAAACATGAAAAATGTCAAAAACAATATATGTGAGCAGTCTTTGACAAGTCTAGTCATCGTTTTCAAAGAGCTCCTGAGGTCTTTTGTTTTTCATAATTCATTTTTAGTGGTTTCTGCTTTCATGGTGGAGAATATGTCTTTTTCTCAAGTTCTCAAAGCCACGTGATCAAGAACCCGAATACTTACATGATCACCGGCAGCTACATTCAGTTACATTCCTCTTTCAGCCTCCTAAACTCTTGGCCGCTGTTGGCATCATCATCAAAAAGCAAAGAAACACTCTTCCAGTTTAGCCCCCTGCTTGTAGCTCTGCGTTTACTTCCAGTTTCTACTGAGTGATTCACAGAACTTAAGGGGAGTTTGAAGACAAATTCTTATTTAGATGATTTCACTCAGCTGTTTTTATAAGGAATCTGTCTTATGGGGACATATACCCCTTATCTCTGCAATATTATCTAAAGTGTAATATAATCCCTCTATTTACTCGGAATGATTCACTGTTTTTTGTTAGTTTTATTTAAATTATGAGCGAGTAGAGGAACACCTGACATCTGCTCCCTTACCATAAACAAAGCTCTGATCACTGGACTTGAACACAACGCACAGACAAAGCAAACATGATCCAGGTACCGACTACACACTCACCTTCTGAAAGAAATTCTCCCTGGCGTTGACTCTCCCTTCAGAGGCAGCTAAAGTGAGAGTGACCAAGAAAAAGAACAATTAATCACAGAACCATCCAGAACCAGAAGTCAGTTTTAACCCAGACAAATTACACACACATTATCCAGTGTCCTCAAAATGCTGTGGTATCTGCACTAAGTGCAGTGTTAATGGTGGATTTCCATTTCTCTAGATATTGTGTGTGGTACATGTACTGTACCGCTGTTTTACGGGGATAGAATAAAATGTTCTCAGTCATTTTCTACAATCCTGGAGATCGGATACAGCTTCAGATCAACTCTCTTTTGTAGAAGAGTGATGATGATTTTGCACGTTTTAATCCACAAACTACAGGCTGTAGATATTTCTTAATCACCGCTGACCATTTTGTTACAACACAGATATGATACAAATAAGGAGGCCAACAAATTCACATGCTCTGCAAGTTTCACAAGTTTCTTGTAGATCTCATGTGTCTACAACATAATTATAACAGACCAGTTAAACAAAAGCCCAATTCTGACCAATCTGCCCTGACTTCCAGTAACACCACCATTATTGTACACATGCTGTATCAGTCATTCAATCATTGTTGCTGTGTCAGAATTATCGAGCATAATCCCACAAGTCACAGAATCTCAGTGAAGGCAGAAGACGGTCCACCAGATAAATCTCTAAACTGCACAGCTACTTAATACGTCTCTCCACCTCTCCATAGGCAATAATCACAAGAGAACTACAGGTGAAACTTCAGACATTCACACAAAAGTATACGTAAGCATTCAACTTCTATTTCCTGTGGGAGCCCATGACAAGTTTTACCTCTCCGTCTACTGAAATAGACATAGAATAGATCAGATTTATACTCTTGGCTGAGTGAACAATGATGACTAGTATGAAAGAACTACACCCGTTTTTATTTAAAGAGTAAAACGGTTCAACAGTTTTCAACTGTTCAACATGGAGCTAATGAGAGAAATGAAAGAAACACAACAAATACATGAAATGTAACAAATATCCTACAAATTAATCCCACACGCTCATTAAACACACGTATTATTACACCACTGTTCATGAAGGTATAAGTATGCAGGCCTTACTAACGTTAGTTCAGATCATTAGTAAATGAACAAGCTGTTATAAAATGATTATTTTTGAATATTTGTGTTTAGCTTCAGGAGGGTTTTCAATGTAAAAGTCAATTTTAGGAGATAAAATGTGTTTGAATTAATTAGAGAATGGATGTTGTTTCACATGGACAAAGAGTGAATAGAGCCGATTAGTTGAACTAAGAGGTCGTCTCTGTGTCAGTTGAACTTTCTTTCCCTCTTGTTAGTTTTAGTTCCTGTATTATTAAACATCTGGTCCAGTTCACCACTGTCTACACCTCTGTAAGACCAGTTGAACCAGTAACATGTTGTTGCTGCTCTGTTGTGCTTCATTGTGACATAACTCTTCTGTATGTGGATGTAACGCTACTGATTCTTTGTACAGAAGGAAAAGGCAGTTTCCCAAAACGTTGATGCACAAATAAATGATTGTAGAGTTCATCTTTACTGATCGTTGTCAATTAGCACACAGCAGCCACACATCTGGATTCATTACTACTAACAAACACACAGGATAAACCGACAAGCTCAAAGTCTTCGACTTGTTTTAATGGAGCACATACGGGCCTCAAATACTAAGAAGATCCCTGAACCCGGACCCGGAGCACAAGTGTGGAACAGTGGAAACTACATCCAGGGGATTTTTCCTAAGCTCACAAACCACAGACGAACCTGGACGGATGAAGTAGAAACTACTACAAAGTAGGAATCCTCAGAAATCCATCACTCATTTCACTGCATTACTCACCGGTACCTAACATGGCCTCCAGCTTCTTGCGGTCCACCCGAAACCTCTCCTGAGTCCTCTCCAGACCCGGTCGCGGACGCGGTCCGCCCACATCCTCCTCTTCTCCCGGGAGACGAGAGCGCTGGCTGCTGGACCCCCGGTCCGACTGCTGCAGGTCCCCGCTCCAAGTGTCCCTATGGGCAGCCATTGGTGTGCACAGCAACGTGTCCAACGAACGGGGATGTCCACCGGGGTCAAAGGTGACAGTAGACAGTTGGGCTCACGGTGGAACTCACGTGTCACAGGTGGGACGTTCGGCGCCACCTGCTGCTTTTATGGCCGCAGCGCATGCGCACCCGCCACAGGTGCCGGTACATGTGGAGTTGCTGCAGGTTGTAAGTTCCCCCTGTTCTCTGACGACCCCCATCTGGTCCAAAACACCTGTGAAGAGCGTGATATCAAAACAAATCCATCCCGGGATCTGGTCACAGGGGTTCTACCTGTGTAGTGGATACTGGGAATGCACCATGTGTCGTATAAAGACTGGATTGATGGATCAAGTCAGCGTCCTCCAAGCTGTCCTTTGGATCTAGATCAGTACCTGTACCATTTGTCTGTTTGAGTCTCACTGGAACAGTGGTAGAGTCAGTGAAGTCCTTTATCTCAGGTACGCTTTGTCTTTCCGTTTGCATTTCACATAATACATTTATTATTCATAAAGACGCTTGGGACTTATATTTTAAGAGTTCTGAGGCGGATTAAAACAGTTTTTTTATTTCTGTAGCTAAACGTTCAAAATGATTTGACGTCTTCGTCAAACTTTGGTCGTGTCCTTCAAGTAATTCCACAGATTACAGTGACGGTTTAGTTTCTGTTTATTGATGGACAGATACACCCCAGCTGTTATGTTGTGTCTTTTCTGTGTTATGTCGTAGTAAACTAAACATATATATAGTTTTACAATTGACTGTATAACTGAGGTATAATCAGTATCAATAAGTAGTAGTTTGGAGTATTAGTAATCAATAGATGCATGTTGAAAACAACTTGCATCAGAGATGATGTTAAATTAAAATGACCACTTACATCAGATTTAATGTAGAAACATTATTTTTTTAGGTTGTCAAACATGAAAGTTGCTTTTTTACTCTAACACTACAGTCATTTACACAATATTTTAGGTTTAGTGCTGTTAGTTGTTCGTTTCACAATGTCATCTTGAAATGAGAACTCTTAATGTTTTTTATTTTGTGTAAACCAAACAATGAAGTGATTAAATAATTAAAAATAAAATAATTCTATATTTAATGGACCGTTAAGACATTAGTAAAAGTGCTTGAACCTTGTCTAAGAGATCTTTTGACATGTACTAAATGTCAAATCAGAACAAATGAATAAAAACATCCTGCTACTACCAGAAACACACGTGCATCAGGCTTGTTGAGGGGATCACTGTCTTCTCTGTCTGATAGGGCAGAGTTGTTGGAGAAGCCTTCTGATGCTGACAACAAATACTATGTCTGTAAAACGATGTCAGTGACTCACAGCATCCAGAAAATGTGCTGGATAGACAAGGTTAGAAAAACACTCCGAAACACTGGCATACAAAGAGGATGTGAGATAAAAAGATGACAGGATGAATATAAGAACACAGGTCACGTGACACCACATCAGCACATTTGGAATTACATTAAAACGTGCTTTCATCGAGACATCAACACATCAAGTGTTACTGAACTGCCTTCCTGCTTTCTGAGGACGGGTTCCCTGTTGAGTCCAGTTCCTCTCAAGGTTTCTTCCTGTTGCCTTTCAGGTGTCTGTCAAATTACTATATGTATTTGTAAATTACACAGCATTTTGACTTTGCCCATATGGATCAGGCAACACACCCCAGTCAAACTGCTTTAGTGGTGGCTCCTGGCCACACATCAGCTGGAAGAGGCAGGGATGAAGCGCTTTGATACATGGACCGACGTGTGCAATTGACCAAGCAATAAGATGGACACCTTTGAAATATTTATGGTGGTCTGGCCGGCTTTTCCCGCTCATCAAGAGCCTACAATAAATCAATAGAAAAGAGAAATACAACAGTTTACATGTCCTTTACATACAAACATTAGCTTTAAAATGTAAAGTAAGGTCATTGAGGTTCTCATACCAGAAAAACTCTCACTGTGGTCCCCCATATAACCTCTATCTTCTCCAAATCAATGTATGGTGAATGGGTCTACGAAAAAGTCACTCTGGAAACTGCTTTGATGGCACTCTCCAGAATTTTTATTCCGCCTGACACAAATTGTGGAAACCAAACCATCTGAAAGGTGGTCCTCTTTGAAATTCCTCAAAATGGTGGCAAAGGTCCCCTTCTTCCTATAGTATATATAATGCACTGGGTATTTTAAAAGTGACAAAAAAGGTTTTGGTGCATGGTGAGAAATTAGGTGTGTAACTGTCATTATCATATTTTTTTAGTCTGGAGTAAGTGAAATACACTTCTATTCTTGATTAAAATGTGATGTGCTACTCCTTGTTGAAACAATTAAAACCTACCAATGGGAGACTGACACTCTTCAAAGGAACTGCGAGCATGTCGTCTTGTTCCCCATCATCTGGATCATCAGTGATAAAGTTGAGTGATGATAATTATGTTTGAGTGTTGAGTAGGTCAGTTATTCCAACCCTCCAAACACGACTGTCATGTTACCATTTCAAATGTTATATGTAGAAAGTCATGAACTCGTATAACAAAAATATGAAATCTGTAACTCATGTCATCATCTGTACCTTAAAGGTGTTTATTTCATATGTAAATAACCATGAAGTCAATCAAAATATACATACATGTGTAAACTATAACAATTATGTTTGACTTTATGAATTCTTAAATGTGGTCCTATGCAATAACAAACATAGAAGAAGACATAATTCACATGGTCTCTTATTCATTAAAGCAGTATCTTTAATATCTGTATAGCTTTTTGTTTCTGTTTAGGAAATGTAAATTCATGATTAAGTACATAACAAAATCACAAAATGTACATGTTAGTAAGAATAGTGGGAATAAAACCAATGACTCAAACCCTCTAAACACTATTGTCATGTTACACAATTAAGATTTCACACAAACAAAATCATGGACTCATCTACCAAAATAAATGCAATCAATGATTCATATCATCATATGGACCTTACAGGTAGTTGACTTCTTGATTATTCACATATGTAATCATGAAAATGTGCATAGAGTCAATTATAATAATTATGTTTAACTTTCTGAATGTTGTCCTATGAAATAGCAAAAATCAGAGTAAACACAGTTCACACAGTGTCTTTATCATTAATGTAGTATGTACTGTGTGATGAACAGCTGGAGACCGCTAAGGGCAAAGGTTCACAAACTCAGAACGGTCCACGTCTTCTGTGGTAAGTGGGCGCTTACAGCTTCCTGCCTAAAGCCATTCGACATGCACCCAAGTGTGGCTTTGCCTGAGAGGGGGGTGCTAGAGGAGGGCAGTTCAGTTCTCATCTGCCTTGATTAACATTGTTCCTCAACATCCCTGTACTCCAGTGCTGTAATTTGAATTAAATGTTCAAAAATGAAACACATGTACTTCAGTCATGCTTATCAACCTTTCAGTCTCTGGTTTTCACACAACAAAGGCAGCTACACCAACTTCTGCCGTTGAGATCTCACTAACTTGTCACATAAAGACCATTTATACACGTTTATTTGGTACATTACCCACCAGATCTGGTTTCTATTACAAAATACTGCATTTGTAACAGTTTCATTACAAAACTAAATGAAAAAAAAAAAAATAAAAAATTTAAATGTCTTTTTGTCTCTACTCGTAAGCAGCTCACTGTATGTGATGATCTTGTGTCAATAGTGGATCAAAATTCACTTGAATTAAAAACAGTTCTGGTTTCACATTGGGGATTCTTCCTGGAGTGGTTCACTTTTCTCCCAAATGTCTCCATGGATGGGTGACATTTACACGGGTGAGTCTGGGCATCGATGCACAACTGCTTGCCACCAGCAGAGAAAAAGAAGAGGTATCCCGTCTGGTCTGTTGTTCCCTCCAGGATCCTCCTGCCCTCTTCTGCTGTGATTAGCTCACCATGATAATCACATATAATGGATCCTTTGGCAAAGGGTCTGGTGGCAAAAACTCCTGTACAAAGAACAGTTTTTATATTTTTATTTACTCATCCAAATCAGAAAGAATCACGGGGATCTGATTAATACCCTCCTCATCCAAATTAAATATGTCTCACGTTAAGAAACAGAGAGAGAGATGTCAATAACAATGTTGTTTCTGATGACACATGGATTATTTTACCCGGTGTCCTTGAGTGGTTAACTGGTGGGGTCCGCCCTGTCTGTCCAGAGGATTCATCTCCTGGTGCTGTCGTGCTCTCTCCGGCTCCATTTCCTCTGCGACGGTGCGCCAGTCTGGATCGGCTTGGAAAGGCTTAACGGAGGCGGCTGGCGGCTCCGGCCGTTGCCCATCATTTTTACTCCTTAAGTCATTTGTATATATACTTACACAAGATGTACTCTTCCCGTTTAGCAAACTGTGCTCCCCTCCACTTATCATAGAACACACGATCCTCTGGAAACCCGGCCTCAGCTCGCTGCCTCTTGGTCGGCGGAAGTCCTGTCAGTGATGCTGGAAAGACCTCCAGAAACAGAGGAAAGTCTCTCCTTGTAGCGCTGTCCTCCTCAATGGCTTCTCTGGCTCTCTTCTGGCCCCTGCCAACCATCCCGTCTGCTGACTTGTCAGAGCTTTACAAAAGACACAAGTGAAAATATTCATTCACAGAACATAAAACAGATCACCCAATATTTTTGACAGCAGCTTCTGGCAGCCCCTGACAGAACAGTAGCATCATTAAAGGGTTCATTAGGCAAATATTCACCTTGTTTTATATGTGACTTTGCTCTGGGCCTTGGAAACTGGCTTCTTCAAGGTGTCTGCCTCTGTTTTGTGTCTCTGTGCAAACTGAGCAATGTACTTGTGCACAGGCCTCAGAGTCAACAAATACCTTTAGTTATGCTAATAAGTCTGATCACAGCAACCCCCTCTGCTCCTTCACATCTGCATGTGAAAACAACAACTCACCTCCTGTTTGCAGTTTGGGACCTCCATGTGATTAACCAGGTATTTCTTGAATTCCACCAAGAGTGGATTGTCACTATTGAACTTTTCATACAGTCCCATTTGTAGCATGTTGCAACGCACACTACCCCAGTTGGCAGATGAAGGTCTGTGAAAACAAAATGTAACATTAGGACACTTGAGGACAAATTGACAGTTGAACTGAGAGCTACAAGTAAATGTGATCATTTCAATTTAGCAAGTAAACATAAATAAACTTAGAAAAAAACAAGAGATAAAAGGTGCAAACAGTCATTTGTGTGACTATTCCAACTTACTCCTGGTATGTTGGATCCTCTGCTGCATCGGTCTCCTCATCTTCTGACCGAGAGCGGTCTTCAGTACTGGTTCTACTCACCACCGTGGCCTCCTCTGGTCACCACTGCACTTGTTGCGGGCTTCTCTTCCACGGCCTCCGCCTTGTTGGCCACGAAAAACTGTCTCTCTTCTAGGTGATGTACCAGAGCCATCCTGGATGCCCTGTCTGTAACAACGGAGCAGAGCTGTCTGTAATCCCAGGTCCTGCCTTAGCACGTCCAGGACATTGTCGACTCCTTAGCAATCTTCAGCTCAGCCTCCCTTTCTTCTTTTGTGTTGCTCTTCATGCACACCCTGGCCAGGTGTGCAGATAAACCGTCTGTGGCTTCTAGCACAGGAGACGGTGAACGAATACGACGGTCTATCTCACTGTGAAAGAGGAGGGACATGTAAGTTTAGTACATTTGTCTAATCTTACTTTCCATTACACACAAATCACCACACAGATTACACCCATTATACACACAGAAAGGTCCCAAGTGAGCTGGGGACAGGAGCTCAACCAAACACCTGCACCTCCAAATCTCTCTCAGCTCTTATGATGCCTTCACTAGAACTTGTGAAATGCAGATTTCTGGGTCGTGGCTGAACATGTTTCTTGTTAAAATGGAAAATTACTACATGGTCTTGAGCTGTATTACAAAATAAAAAGAATAGCTACATTTTTAAAAGACTTTTTACATGGATAACAGAAAATATGAGTCCAATATATCCATATATCAACATCTATTAGACTTTTTAAAGACATAAGTGATGCATGTAGACTTTCCTTAAAGCATCATGATTATAATGTAATAATTGTTATTATCCTAAAAGAGAGACACTACTTTATTTCAAGTTGAATTTGAATTGCACTAATAGTTCTGCACATTTCTGATGAACCTGAATCCTTCTAGTTCAGCAATGGGGAGAAATCACTAACATCAAAACCACAGTATCAGAATTTTAAATAAAAATATAAATGCATATGTAGCCGGTGTTATGCCGGGTTTTTCATGCCTGCCGAGATCTGTATCCCCCACTGTAATTGGGGAGGAGGATGCAGATCTCGACAACTCCGAGCTGCCGAGATCTACATCCTCCTCCCTTATTAACTGTAGCCTAACACACATAATAAAATGCTGTCATTTGTCCATATTTTAGATTATTTTAAGTGGACAGTGAAAATTCACATACACAAAAGTGTGAGTGGCTCAAATCATAACGAAGTTTGCAAATCTTGTTATTAGCAGATATTGTATTACATTAAACTTGCCTTGACAAAGTATGACACATTGATAACATTCATACATTCAACGAACCACAATGAAATTATTAATTAACCACAACACTGCTATAACATTTTTAATAGGGTAAAGACCTGTAGAGTGCTTTGTTACCCTTTTGCATATGTGAATTTTCACTGTCAGCTTAAAATAATCTAAAAGATGGATATAACGTGTGTTACAGTTAATAAGGGAGTTGTCGAGATCTGCATCCTCCTCCCTAATTACAGTGGAGGATGCAGATCTCGGCAGGCATGAAAAACTCAGCATAACACCTGCCTGTCCTGACTCTTAATCTGTGGGCCGAAGAGATCATCTGCGTTGTGTTTCTTTGTTATGGAGAACAGGACAACTGCTGTCTTGCCGACTGGTTTATTATCACACGTCTGTCTGTATAAAATACAATCAAAACAGTACAGCAACTTCATCAATCGGTCTCTCACACGCACACCTTTAAAGAAAACACACAGAAACACCGCATGTCAAACCGACCGCATGCTCCACAGACCTAGCTTAAGAACGGCTAAGTTTAGCATTACATTCTAGATACATATAAATAAACACTGACGCTTAGACAAGAATAATATCATTTGTTAGAAATACAAGTTTAGAACGGTCATGTATCATTAACATGTTTTAACATATTTACGGGAACACCCTCATAAATTGACCTCACCTCAGCGAGGCTTCAAGAAGACTGAGGAAAGGAGCGGGACTTAACCGGAAATGACATCGATAAAAGGTCAGAGGTCACAAAGACAATACATTCAGAAAATACAAATAAATAGAAATAAAAATCACATATACCATGCACATAATACAAAAATATAACATAGAACAAAAACAATAGATGGATAATTGGTGAAATGTAAAACACCTTAATGCACGTGCTACACATATATATAATAAAGGACAAAGATTAAATGTAATAATAGGTAGAGAAAGGTAAAGTGTAACTGTGCTTTCACCAACAGTTGTGTGATGTAAATAATGAGTTTGACTGATTTCATACTGACTGTGTCTCTAAAGGTCCCAGACAGGACATCAGTCCACTGAGTGGGGGGGGGACAGACAGAGAGGAGCAATGGAACAGCTGCACCTCCTGATGCCTTCAACGGAACGTGGGACATTTATACGCTCTCACTAACAGCTCAAAGAAATCCACTTAGATTAGGCTTTTTGAAAAGATAAGTAAGACAGATATGTAAGTCCTTATAATGTCATATTCGTGCTTATTACTGATTCATTTTAAATGGAAAGATATTTGATAAAATCCATTTGACCACTTACAACACAAATAGCTCTGCTCTGTCCCGTTGAACCTGAATGCGACTGCAGAGACCGACGGAGCACCAGCAGCGGTGTAGTGAGAGGTACGAGGAGGAGGTGAAGGAGGAGAAGGACAAGAACAGCATTAAACCACTCTGCACTTCATCCACACACACACACACACATATATATATATATATACAGTTTTATTAAACAACTTCAGGCAAGTTTTGGTAAAAGAAAAAAGAGTCGGGTGAGCTAATGCTAATCTTCGTTTTAGCTAGCTAGAAAGCTAAGCTAGTGCTGCTTAGCTAACAGTTT
The DNA here is from genome assembly GCF_900324465.2 of Anabas testudineus. NCBI lineage: Eukaryota > Metazoa > Chordata > Actinopteri > Anabantiformes > Anabantidae > Anabas > Anabas testudineus. Next base: position 24,414,254 of record NC_046629.1, read on the forward strand.
AATTTCTGGTTAAATCGAAATTGTTGAAGAAATATGTAAAAATATTCTTTCTAATTTTACTCTTATTCCTTTAAACGTTTTCCCTGTCGTTCAGAGTGGATAAGTAAATGTACAGTTTAGGATTAGGTTGAGGTTCATTACTAAATTGCATTTAGGAAGGCAAATCTAGTCAAAGGTATTAGATGCAGCTGTGGAGGAAAGTAAATAAAACTTTGTTGTTCTTCATTAATTATCTTGAATATTTCATGTTACACATGTTGACATGTACAGGTGTTAACTCTTTGATACCTGAGTGCATAGTGATGGTATTTTCTGACTGAATTATATATTGAGGCCGTCCTGAATTTACACATTTATGACTGTGTCAAAAACACTTAATTGTAATAACACAGTTATGAATTCCTGTAAATTTACAAATGTACCTAATACAGTATTCACTAAGTATGTGTTTGTTTTACTTCTGATTGTTTGTAACATTGCTTGTTAATTTGTTTTAAATGTGCTCTTAGGTGATGGACAGACAAAAGAAGCCACAAGACCAATTGGTATGTAGACCTGTTTATATTATTGTAGGCAGGCTCATAAAATATTTTTGGACAAAAGCAATTACCTTATTTATAGCATACAACCTTAAAATCCTTAAGAAACATGACTTAAATTTAAGTGAAAAGGTAAATGATTTCTTGTTCAGATTTAAATTTTTCCCTTTTAAATTCAGTATTTGTGTGCTCAGATTTACTGTGACTTATATATTACATATACATGCCTGATACAGCTGTGCTCAGATTTTGCTTTACATCTCTGTTCTCAAGTTAGAATTTAGGCTTTAAGTAGGCAACAAGACTCAGACTTATCTTTGTTCCTCCCACATAACTGGTCAATTCAAAAAGAAAAATATGCAAGTTAAGTCTGTGAAGATTCTTTCATCCAGATGAAGTAAACTGGAAGTTGAGTCAGGGCAACTGGACTTTGTTGTTAGGTTGGAACGGTTCACTACTCACCAAGTAGCTTCTTAGTCTGACATACAAAGTTTTGAACAGTAATAGATCTATCTTGTCTGATCAGGGACATTGTGAGAGCAAGGCAAGGAGTTTTTGAGGGAAGTATCATAATCTCTTTATTCAAATGTGACAGCAAAAGCACCAATCCTAATGCATTTTCATGTATCTTGTTTACCACATGTGGAATAATTACACTTAAAACATCCATATAAAATAACTAGTTATGTTCTTACATTTGAAAAATGTGCGGTCAAGCTCCATCATTGATGATGTTATATTTAGTGTTTTGAAGGGTCTTTGAAGATATTTGAGTCAGCGCAAGATTCAGATGGTATGAAAATACTTGAGATTTGTTCATTCCATTACATTATCTACCACTGTGGTAACTGTACAAAATAATGAGGTGACATCCTATTTTGTTGTAGAACCAGAAATTTTTACTCAGGAAATTTGAAATACACAACCATCCAACAAGGGCAAAAGGATTGTGAAAACAGGTAAATCTTACATCAATTTATTATTGTTTGCTTTACCATCTGTGTTGTAACAATCTTGCAGTGTCCAGTCCTGCATTACATCTGTCTAGAGGGATGGTTACCAGCTGAAATGTGGTGTGAATGATGGTGAATAAGCAGAACAGAGAAAATGCACACCAGCTGACTGAGTTCTAGTCTAGATCATGCCTGCAGGTATTTAAGGTTTTTGTATTAAGCCATAGTAACAAAGAACACTGCTGTTTTGATAAGTTGTGTGAAGACAGTAAGACAGGATCAGTGAAATTATTAAATCCTGTATTATGTAAATGTCAGTCCCACATGAAGAGGGCACACCTTGTGGACATTTGAACATTTACATGGTTTTAGATGAGATATTCACCTTGTCTTTACTGACCCTGCTAAACAAAATAAATGTCCAGAACCACCAGAGCCATATCTAACTATATTCTTTACATAAAAGGAAAGTTTTAGGTCTAGTGTTAAATGTAGAGAGGGTGTCTGCCTCCAGAAGCTGAACTGGGAGCTGGTTCCACAGGAGAGGGGCTTGATAGCTAAAGGCTCTGCCTCCCATTCTACATTTGGAAACTCTAGAAACCACAAGTAAACCTGCAGCCTGAGAACAGACAGTTCTGCTTGGAAGATATGGATTTATGAGTTCTTTAAGATGTGACAGGGCTTGATTATTAAGTTAAGTGTTTAACGTGAGGAGAAGAATTTTTAATTTTTTTCTGCTATAAATAATATTAGACCCACCTTTGTTAACTTTCTATTGTAGGCTGACGTGCTTTGGGAGTTAGGAGTGTAACAGATTTGTATTTCTTAGTGTAATAACAGATGTTTAACTTTTTTTTGGTATCATACAGTAGTTGTATCATAATAAATATGTCGAGAATTCATAAGCCAACTAGACTTTACACATTATATCTTTAAATATAACCTGGTTTTTCTCATGGGTTAATTCCTGGTGTTTTTATTCTCTTCTCTTCTAGGGTCTTCCAAAGAAAAGATACTAAAGAGTCACCTAAAGATTCAGATGGTATGAACATAGCTACAGGTTCATCATAGGAGAACTGCAAGAATTACCCCAATATCTGTCGGTATATTCTGGGCTTTAGAGTGCAAACACATATAAAAAGTAAACATTATGTCTTAGAAATTTGAAAAGTTAATGTTGGAGTTTTTAGCTATGTGCCTAAGTTTGTAAAGTGCAATTTTTCTATTTTTGAAGAGGTAAAAGAGATTAGATCACAAAACATGCTGCTGCCTCTTTTCTCTGCCTGTCTCTGCTTGGTGTCAGATGAAGGGTGGGGCTCCACTGTTCTACACTAAGAGTGGACAACAGTCAGCAGAGAGAAACATTAAATTGTTGTGAGTGAAAACCTAATAGGAGTAATTAATCATAGTTTGAGTACGTTAAACAAGCATAAACACAGTGAAAAACATTATTTTAAGCCTCTCATCTGCCAGTTGTATGGTGGTAGTTGCTGTGATATGAACATGCGAAATCAAAAGCTGACTGTTGGACTGTGTAGCCAAGATCTTCAGTTAGGCTCAAACTAGGGGCAGTGGGGTTATGTGGTATATGCTGTGACCTTTTGGTTACCAAGGACTTCATCTTTATTTTGTAATTTGGTAAATCTCAAATATTGTGACATTTCCTGATAATGATATTGTTTGTTGTTGATTTTCTTCTCCTCCACAGGAAAGAGCCAGTTCAAGATTCAGATGGTATGAATATAGCTTTAGTTTATAGAGGCACTGTGAGATAAAATATTAAAGCATCTGTCTGTTTATGCTAAGATTACATTGTACTTTACTGAAGCAGACATTTTGAGTCAGAGAACCTCAACTCCACGATCGACCAAGAAGCTAAAAAAGATGGAGAAAACAAGTAAGTTCCTTTTCTGTCCGCTTGCTTCTAGTTCCTTTTGCTTCTATGCATCACAGCAGTTGTTTATAATTCAGTCAAGCTTTTTATTATGATGGTTGTTTTTTTTGTCTCTTGTAGTGACTTTCAAAGAAAAGAGCCTAGAGAGGAGTTTTGAGCCAGCTCAAGATTCAGATGGTGTGAAAATAACATAAGGAGCTCTTTGAGGTTAAATATTATTATATTTTTGTGTATAATTAGTTTTTGTTATGTTCTTCTGTTGTAGAAGGACCAGAAGTTTTGACTGAGGTGACTTTACAACCAGCAGAGATGATTCAAGAAACAGAGACAAGAGGTAATGCAATAATGCTGCACATACATGGACAGAAATGTTGGTTCCCCTCTGTTACTGGAAAAAACCACAAAGGTCACAAAGGTCACTAAAAAAACTTAAAAATGACAACAACAATAATAAATCAAGATTTACCAAAAATTAATCAATGAAAATCAGAGGATTATACTTAAAAAAGAAACTGTCCTGGACAACAGTTGTGGTATTCATGTACCTCAGTTGTTTGTGATTAGAGATCAAAAATTTTAAACAAACATGCTTTAAAACTATCTCCAAACAGCTTGATGTTCCTCTGACTACAGTTTATTATTTATTTTATTATTTAGAAGTTTAAGGTACATGGGACTATAGCCAACCTCCCAGGACGTGGCCATAAGAGGAAAATTGATGACAAATTAAATAGAGAGGAAATACAAATGGTAAAGAACCTAGAACAACTTCCAAGGTCAGGATACATCAGAGTCAGATCACACCATCAGTCACTGATTAAGCCACAGTGGACTTGATAGAAGAAAATCAAGGAGGACCATTGTGGGTTTTTCTTTCATTAATTGAGGGCTTCCAGCTATTTTTTCCATGTGTAGGTACTATTCAGAGTCTGAATGACTGAATTACAGTAGCTGAGAATTAGTAGTTTAAGACTTTGGGTATAGAGAGTGATTTTAAGATGACTTTAAACATTACATTATGTGAAAATAGGAGGGGTGAGATGATCAGATTTTCAGTATTGAAATATCCATATTTTGTCCAATATTGGCCTAAATTTGTAGATATCAGCAGATACGATGAGAAGAGGGAAGTATAATCTGGTCCATTACATAGTAGACAACTTTTTTAGACTCTGTTATAGAGGTCCTGCATGTGCAGGTGCGGTCATTCTCCAAATTTTGTTAGTTCTCCCATTCTGTATGTATATGTAATGCTTCATCCATTCACAGATTATCTTGCATTATTATATAGCCCAGCAGTCTCATGTGTTTCCTATAAAATTTATTTGCAGTTTTAGTTTGGTTGCACAGGTAAATTTCAGGTACAGGTATCTTATCTTCTGTTGGATGCAATATTGAAAAGCAGCTGCAAATATTTCTTAGCAAAATGAAAATGTATATGCTTTTGCATCAATGTGGTAAATAACTGTCTATATGTATTTATTCATGGGATTGTCCAAAAAATACTTATGAATTACTTAAGAATGAATTACTTGGGTTGTGTAAATATATCACTTCTTTGTATCTTTCTATCACTTCATCTTTGTCACATTTGTTATTTCTGTTTCAGCTGTGGAGCTACAACCTCTCGACCTCTCTAGACAAAACAGATGTCATCGCAGACCATGAAGTGCGGCAGAAAAAGCAGCAGTTTGGCAACAGCTAGGGCAGTATATCACTCACATCACAAAGAGCTGTTGGTAAAGAGTTGTCTCACAGCACACTCCTTCACAGTCACAGTTGGAAAGATACAGCAATTACACCAAAGATACACCAAGTAGTTGTTATATATTGGTTTTGTTTGTTTTTGAAATACTTGTTGGAGTAACCATAATTAGTATGTTAGAATTTGTGATTAGTGGACTTTGTTAAGGATTGTCTAGACTTAGTGTTGTGTCAGTAGGACTGATGAGCCTGAAACAGAGCATTGTATGATCAGATTAAACATAACTGGTGAACTTGTATGTCATGTTACCTAAAACAATGTGGACTACAGTGGAGACTTGTTCAAAGACAATAAGCTAATTAATGTGTTACTAAAATAAAGTCATTTTGGAATAAATGACAGTGGGAAGAGACTTTTAAATTGGACTAAATGGAAAAGTACGTTTCTCACCTATTCTGCCTAGCAACAAGGCTGGTCCACACAACTACACAAGAAAAATATATTTTTAACTTGGAGTTTTCTTACATTTGAAGAGACTTTCTAGCTCTTTACTCCCCTCTAGTGATAGATTTGAATGTCCCACCATTGCAGCTATAGTGGAAGTGTTGGCCCTCACAAAGAAGTAAAGAACTTGTACAATAACAATCACCTGTCACGTGAGGATTTTTTCAAGTCCATTTGAGCTGTCACTATTACTCAGGGCCACAGTAAACTCAGAACTTGCCAAACCCTGTGATTACTGATCAGCTTTGGGTTCATTATGTGGAAGATTTGACATAAAACAAAGCACAAAACCTTAATGTGCCTCGTTTTTGCATCCCGTCCGTGCATCACACCTCAGATTAGAGCAAAGTTGTGGTGAGGAGGCTGCAGCTTGTTGGCAACAAGCCTGCTGTTTGTGTTCTCTAATGTATAGTGTGATTTATACATTTCTTCTTTTTAGAAGAGCGCAACAACAATCTGCACCGTCTTCCACTAGAGGGAGCTGCTGGTACACAAGGACATCACGGAGGACGCTTTCGCTTCATTGACCTGTAACTTGTTATTGTTCTGTCTTCAATGTGGCGACGCGCGCTCTGGTTGCAGGTGCAAATGTCAGCGTTTAGCATTGTGTCCGTCCAAATTATGAATGGCTCCTGTCGCGTGGCCATCAGTCACATTGCACACACATTACTGTACTAACAAAATCAGTAACTCACTGACCAGCTGTAACAACTAACTATAACTGCTGGATTTGATATTCATGTAGAGAACTGGAAATCATGTGAATCTACACCACTGACGTGGACAAACATAGGAATGAGCATGTGTTTGCATAAAAATATTAAAATGTCCTCTTTGTTAATCATCAGAGATGAACAGATGCTGCCAACCAACCCCATTGCGCTGAAGCGACGCGCACTAATTTCCCCTTCATATTGTGACGAGCCTCAGAGTGAACAACTCTCTTTTATTTTTATAACTCAGAACAGAGTGACAACAGGTCTCAGTGCAGTCTTCAGTCACCCCCGGAAGCACTAAATCTCCCGCCTGTTTCTCCCGGGTTCCCTCTTCCCCACCCCCGGAAGCACACCTGACATCACACAACTATATACACTACAAAATAAAAGAACCAATTAGAAGAACCACATAACACATAACAGGAACTGGAACAGTCAAACACCAACAGAACAATATGCCCAACCTCTGGGTCGCTACACAGCCCCCCGCTAAGAGGTTTAAGTGTCCCCACTAACCTCAGTCCATGCAACAAAGTCCCTTAAATGATCAGGCCGGCGCCGTTGACGCGCCGGTCTCTCCTGATCCCCACCCCCAGTGTCTGAAAATGTCCCAAGTCCTGTAGTGTCTCTGTCACTGTCACCGGGGATGACAGGTGGAGGGTCGTCCTCACCCTTGTCATCATCCCCAGTCGGGGCAAGCGGGTGGTAGGGTGCCAGCCGGTCCCGGTGCAGCACCACCCTCCGCCGCCGACCAGGCATCTGAACCCGAAAGACCACCTCCGACAGCCGTTCCAACACCTCCCCCGGCCCCTGCCAGTGGCTGCAGAGCTTCGGTGAGATCCCCCTCTTTCTCACCGGGCAATACACCCACACTTTGTCCCCGGGTGCAAATGTGCGCCCCTGGCAGCGAGCGTCATATGCTCTTTTCTGCTTGACCCCAGCGTCCTTCTGTGCGCGTCGGGTCAAATCATGCACCAGTCTGAGTCTCTCTCTAAGGCGCCTGTAATAGTCCATCTCCGGGCCGCCAGCGATCTCCGGTTCTGGCGGCGATCCAAAGACCAAGTCGACTGGGGTGCGGAGCTCTCTGCCAAACATCAGTGCAGCAGGGGTGCACTGGCTGGACTCCTGTACAGCAGTCCGGTATGACCAGAGGACCAGAGGCAGGTGCTTATCCCAATCTCGCTGGTGATGGCTGGTCAGGATGGCAAGCTGGGTGGCCAGGGTGCGGTTGAAACGCTCCACCAGCCCGTCGCTCTGTGGGTGAAGTGGAGTGGTCCGTGTTTTCCTCACTCCCATCCTCTGGCACACCTCACTAAACAGCCGGCTCTCGAAGTTACGCCCCTGGTCACTATGGAGCTCTGCAGGAACCCCAAATCTGGTGAACATCTCGTCCACCAGTTTCTGCGCTGATGTGATAGCGCTCTGGTCCGGCACCGCATACGCCTCTGGCCACTTAGTGAAATAATCCATTGCAACGAGGACGTAGCGGTTACCGGACTCTGTGAGGGGAAACGGCCCTAGAATGTCCACCCCGACCCTCTCCATCGGGGCTCCCACCAAATACTGCTGCAGCGGACCCCTGGAGCGCTGACAGGGTCCTTTCTGGGCGGTGCAGGTGTCACAGCATTGGACGTGGAGCTCCACATCCTGACGACAGCCAGGCCAGTAGAACCTCTGCCTCAGACGGCGAATCGTTTTGGTGTTGCCGTAGTGACCAGCCCCTGCCGTTCCATGGACCAGCTGGAGGACCTCGGGCCGCAGGGCGCGAGGAACCAGAAGCTGCAGCTTGTCCGACCCCTGGTCTGGCGCTCGCCACCGTCGGTACAGCACGCCGTCGTGAAGCTCCAAGTTGCCCCACTGGGAATGGAGGACCTTCACCTCAGGCTCCTCTGCAGACACTGCTGGCCAGTCTGGACGCTGCTGAGCTTCCAGCCAGCCTCTCACCATTAATAGCACAGGATCGGCTCCCTGGTGATGGCGTAACTGTTCTTCAGTGAACAGCTGCTCTGCCTCTGCGCTGTCGACTCCTAGGCGAGCGGTGGCTGCCTCGGGTCCCCGCTCCCTCTCCTCCTGACGCTGGCAGTGACGACACTCCTCTGCAGCGCAGGGTCGCCTGGAGAGGGCATCGGCGTTGCTGTGCTGTCGCCCCGGCCGATGTTGGATCTCGAAGTCGTACTCCTGCAGCACCTCCAGCCACCTCGCCACCTGACCCTCAGGCTGCCGGAAGTTGAGCAGCCAAGTGAGAGAGGCATGGTCAGTGCGCAGAGTGAACCGGTTGCCAAGCAGGTAGGGTCTGTAGTGCCGCACAGCCAGGACCACTGCCAGCAACTCCCGCCTGGTCACACAGTAGTTGCGCTCTGCTCGGTTCAGACTGCAGCTGTAGAAAGCCACCGCTCTCTCACCTGCCTCTCCCCCCTGGGAGAGGACGGCTCTGACCCCCACGTTGCTGGCATCGGTGTCGAGGATGAAAGGCTGGCCGGTGGTGGGCGTCGGCCAGTCCCGGACTGCCGATACCTTGGCCGGATCTGTGGACACCCCGTGTGCGCTGACCACGTGCCCCAGGAACGCCGTTTCTCTTGCCAGCAGATTGCACTTTGCCGGGTTCAGCCGGAGCCCAGCCTGACGGATGACGGTGAAGACCTCCCGCAGGTTTGCAAGCGCACCCTCAAAGTCTCTGGCGTGCACCAACAGATCGTCCAGATACACCACACAGCGACTCCGGGGAATGTCTTTCAGCACCCGCTCCATGAGGCGCTCAAAGGTGGCGGGGGCGTTACACAGTCCAAATGGCATGACCCGGAACTGCCACAGTCCCTGGCCGATGGTGAAAGCCGTTTTGGCTCGAGCCTCCGGGGCCAGCTCCACTTGCCAGTAACCGCTCCTCAGGTCCAGGGAGCTGAACCAACACGACCCCGCCACATAATCCAGAGCGTCATCGATGCGGGGTAGTGGATAAGAGTCCTTTAGAGTGACAGCGTTAAGGCGTCTGTAGTCCACACAGAGCCGCCAGCCACCCCCTTTCTTCCTCACCATCACCACTGGGGCCGCCCAGGGGCTGTCCGACGGCTCGATGATGCCGTTCGCGGCCATGGCGGTGATCAGCTCCGCTGCCGCTTGGCGTTTGGAGAGAGGCAGCCGGTGGGGTCGCAGGCGGATGGGCTGGGCCTCACCGGTGTTGATGTGGTGTTGCACCAGCCCTGTTCTGGTGCAATCTTCATCACGTGCAGCAAAAATGTCCACAAACTCCGCTAACAACTGCTGTAGCTTCTCTCTCTGCTGCTCTCCCAGATGTGCGCCGCTCCGCTGACCCAGCTCCCTCACAGCGTCGGCGGTCTCTGTTGTCGGGATGCTGGCTGATGGAGGTGACGGCTTGAGTGCGTTGGCCTCAGCGCGCCGACGAGCCCGGCGTCCCCGGGGTTTGATGCTCCCTCTCTGGCCCGACTGAAGTGGCACGGTCTCCGTGCCGAAGCATAGGGCGAGCCCCGACACGTCAACACGCGCACCCCAGCGGGTTAGCAGGTCCAGGCCGATGATGCAGTCGTCGCGGATGTCAGCAAGCCAAAACTCATGGCTCACCTCTTGCTCCCCCACAGCGACCTGCAGCGCCCGTTTCCCTGGCATCACAGTCTTTTCCCCAGTAACAGTCATTAATTCTGTTGCAGTAGGGGTCCACCCCTCCGGGAGTGGACCGGTTGTCCCCGGGAGAAACCCCCGTCGCAGCAAGCAGATGGTGGACCCCGTATCCACCAGGGCCCGACATTGTTGGTTCTCTATAACACAGTCCAAATATAGTCCTTTAATAAATCCACAGCGACCCACTGTGTGAAAGTTCCCGGAGAGGGGTGTGTCTGATTGGAGTGAGTGTCCCCTCACCGCCTCACTCCGCTGCCGTTTCCCTGCGGTGACCCGGCCTTAGCTTTCGGCGAGGGGGCGGGGCAATCACGGGCAAAATGTCCCAGTTCACCACAGCGGAAACAGCCGCTGTCTCCCCGGCGAGGCCGACGCGCCGGTACGGCAGCCGGTTGAGCTCGGCTGACGTTCTCCTCTGACGTCTCCGTCTCACCGCGGCACTCGGCTGCCCACGCCAGCGATGGCTGGTCCGGGAGCCTCCGCTGTGATGGTCTCGGGCTCAGTACCTCCTCGGCCCGCTCCGCTTCGAGGAGCGCCTCTTCCAGAGAGCCGGGCATGGAGAGGCGGACGTGCTGGCGGAGCCGCTCCGGCGTGAGCCCCCGCAGGAAAACGTGCAAACTCAGCTCCTCCCGGGCGGCGGCAGGAAATGAGGGGTAGCCGCGCCGCGAGTAGAGTTGTAGATCGGCGGCGAACGTCCCCAGACTCTCCCCCTCACTGCGCCGACGACTGGCTAGCTGCTCGCGAGCCTGCTCTGTCGAGGTCCGCTGTCCGAAGCGTCTCTCCAGCGCCGCGGTGATCACCGGTAGCTCCTGCCGTTGCTCCGGTGCGACATCAATTAGCACCTGCAGAGCGGGACCCTCCAGAGCCAGGGCCAGCTGTGTCGCCGTGTCTTTGCCGCTCCACCCACCGTGCAGCGCGGCGAGCTGAACTTGAGCGAGGTAGGGCTCCAGGGGAGTCAGCCCGTTGAACCTCGGGAGTTTGACCGGTGTTTTGGGTGTCTGACTCGGTGCAGCGCTGTCAGGGACTGTCTCTGTTTGTGATGGTTGTTCACCACTGCGTGCTTTGCTCATTTTGTGTAATTGAGGCCTGGGGACGCTGGAGCCGTCGGGTCGGTCTGGATCGCGACAGCCCCGCGTTGGTCTCGCCCGCATCAGTCTATCCAGAAGCAGGCTGCTTTCCAGCACAGCTCGCTCCAGCTCCCGCAGTTCTTCTTCCATGGCTCGCTCTTTCCGGTCTAACAAGACAGGTTAAATATCCCACCGCTGCCACCAATGTGACGAGCCTCAGAGTGAACAACTCTCTTTTATTTTTATAACTCAGAACAGAGTGACAACAGGTCTCAGTGCAGTCTTCAGTCACCCCCGGAAGCACATAATCTCCCGCCTGTTTCTCCCGGGTTCCCTCTTCCCCACCCCCGGAAGCACACCTGACATCACACAACTATATACACTACAAAATAAAAGAACCAATTAGAAGAACCACATAACACATAACAGGAACTGGAACAGTCAAACACCAACAGAACAATATGCCCCACCTCTGGGTCGCTACAATATGTTTTTCAATTCCCTCTAAAGTCCACGTACCTTTACTGCCCGCAGAGGATCTGGCTGGGTTCACTTGTCGGGTTTCTCCAATTCTTTCTTTCCTCTCTCTTGTCTCAGCTCTGTGGCTTCAGGTTCCTGTTTTCACTGTGCACAGTCCAACTGCACTGAGGCTTTGATCTGGGCGTGATGTCACTAGGACGAGAGTTCCGACGGAACCTTCTGTGAGCTTTCGTCACTACGACGACGGTCATTTGAACCATAATGTGACTGAACCTAACAGGTGTAGTTTTTCTGTATTTCCTGGTTCTTATTTCCTGTAGTTCTTTTTTAATTCAAGCTAATTCCACTCCAACCGCCAACATGGACTGTTTTGACTTGACTTGAATCAAAGTGCTGCACACAGAGCTCAGTCAACAAACTTTGGAAGGAAACATTTGCAGCATCAGAGACTCGTACAGTGTTTTTGGCTGAAACATTCCTGTTAGAAGGAAAACGGATCAATTGTTTGTGGCACCAATGTTTCCCCATGAAGCTCTCCCATCTCCTTATTCCTGCTATTCATATAAATGTGTGTGTGTCTGTGTGTCTGTATCTGTGTCTGTGTGTGTGTGTGTGTCTGTGTCTGTGTGTCTGTGTCTGTGTCTGTGTCTGTGTGTCTGTGTGTCTGTGTCTGTGTGTGTGTTTAGTGCCTCTGATTATGGCCATAACATTGCAGAAGATCTGGTTCCTTGTGTGGTCTGGTGTGAACATGTTGTCAGTGTTAATAAATACACACACACACACACACAAGTGAGGTGTTTGTCCAGGCTCTTTGTGACCCTATGTATATGTGCTCTGCTCTTTCAGTCGGCCTGTCAGAGGTGAGGCGGCGATTCCCAGACGGAGGCATCCGAGCCACCACCACCACCACCACCACCACCACGCAGCAGCGGTCCGGTCGATTGAATTGTAATATCTCGGTGGAGGAGTACAAAGTACGAGGTTTACCCCTTGAACGTTTTCCAAGTGTCCCCAAACTGTACGTGTGTCTTATGCACAAAGGTTCCCATTTTGTATTGTCGTGTTTCTACACTTGACAGATTTCACATCTTCATTTGAAAGGTACAAATCTTCATAAGACACAATTGGTGCACGTGAACATTTTGGCTGGCGCGCCTGACACTGTTTTTAAGCTTAGAGCTCCCAGCTGGCTTCCTGTACTGTATACTGGGATGTAAATGCGAGTAGATCAATGTGATTTGGCCCCAACTCTTGGATTTTACCTGTATTTCTTGATGTCTTTGTTTTATGTTTGTTTTGCACCAGGCAGGGGTGGCCCTTCTAGGATTTCATTCCTCGGAACTCAAACAGACCATATTCCTTGTGTTCAGAAACGTTTAGGCGTCCGTGTGAGATGCACCTGAAGACCGTGTCTGATGGGGAGCAGGACGTCTCGGCACATTTCCTCTACAACCCCGGTAAAAGACCTCAGAACTTGCAAAACTGTCATTACTGTTCACTTTTAGGTTCATTATGTGGAAGATTTGACATAAAACAAAGCACAAAACCTTAATGTGCCTCTTTTTTGCATCAAACCCCAGATTAGAGCAAAGTTGTGGTGAGGAGGCTGCAGCTTGTTGGCAACAAGCCTGCTGTTCATGATCTCTAATGTATAGTGTGATTTCTTCTTCCTGCCATGATCCTCACGATCTCTGCCCGTTATTGAGCCGTTACATCTTGCTGCTCCTCCTACGGTGGGCGTATTGCATCACTTCCTGTTGTTGACGCTGACTCGTTATTTAGTTTCTTTGTGTTTGTTCTGCCAACTTTAACCAACTTAAAACTAAATTCATAGTTCTAGTGTACAGCACTACTTCCATCAGAGTTGTAACATGTTGTGAGGTCTTTTAGCATTGTTAGCTATGGCTGCTTCTCCCTTTCCAATCTGACCAGTGATGACATGTATAGCCGCATGTCGTCATTTAACCGCTGGCTGTCTAAGTGGTGTCCCGCAAACATTGTGGGCTACATAGACAATTGGAACATATTTTGAAGAAAACCTGGGCTGATTAGAAGAGACGACATCCATCCCATTTTACACGGTGCGTCTCAGCTCTCTAGAAATATGACAGAGTTTATTAGACGACCTAAACCCTGACATCTCACAGTGGAGCCCAGGACGAAGAGACGCAGTCTTACACATCTCTCTGCAGCTTCCTTCCAGCCGTCACCCCCCAAAAAACTACCATAACCCTATAGAGACAGTGTCTGCTCCCCGACTAACTAAATTATTTATATCAAGAACCAACACAAAAGGTGGGATTTATAAAAACCTAATACAAATAAAGATGACTCCTCTCTAAGAACAAAATAACAAAACAATCAAATGTGGACTTTTAAATATCAGATCTCTCTCGTCTAAATCCCTGTTAGTGAATGATTTGATAATTGACCATCAAATAGACTTATTCTGTCTTACTGAAACCTGGCTGCAGCAGGATGAATATGTCCTGTCATGTTAATTATCATGTTCCTAGAAACACAGGTCGGGGTGGAGGAGTAACAGCAATCCTCTTCTCTAGTTTGTTAATCAACCCCAGACCTAAACATAGTTTGAAGTCATTTGAGAGCCTCACTCTTATTCTCTCTGATCCTAACTGGACAAAATCAAAAACCAGTCCCGTTTGTTATTGTGTACCGTCCTCCTGTCCCTTACTCTGAGTTTTTAACTGAAATCTCAGAGTTTCCATCTGATTTACTTCTTAGTGCAGATAAAGTCATTATAGTGGGTGACTTTAATATCCATGTAGATGTTGATAACTGCCTCAACACTGCATTTAATGTCATAATTATGGGAAGGGGACAAGGCAGGTGTGCACTCAGACAGGATTTATTAGGCTACAAAAACAGGGAACTAAGGGCTGTGTCAATAGACACTACAAACGGAGGCAGGAAACAAAGATAAAGAGAATCACGAAGACAAGGTAACAACATAAAATTACCAAAATGGCAGGAAACTAAGTAACAAAACAAGAAACCAAAGAACAGAAGAAACCACTGCGTAATGGCAGGCAGACAACTCACTGAAACTGGTAACTAAAGTCCAAATGTTCAGAAGGGCAAAGTCCAGATTACTCAAGAAGAAACCAGGGCTGAGAAGGGTTGGCTAGGAGCAGGGCTGAAAACAGGCTGGTTTGAACAGGCAGTAGTGATGGGCAAGCGATACAGAGGCTTCGTCGCCGTTTCGTTTCACGCTTCATTCCTTCAAAATGTTTCAAAGCTTCTGATTGGCTCAGAGTATTTCAGTGTGGCTGAAATGTGGCTCATGGCGTTTCAATGAATTCTGAGTCAGAGACAGTTTGACAGGTTTTACAGATTTGAGCTGTTTGGTGCCAAACCAGCTGTATAAGATGCATCATTATGCTTCAAATGAGGTTGTGAGGAGACAGATTTGCAGAGTGAGAGTATTTTGGCAACTTTCACGGCGAGTAACACTAATAAGAGACGTTGTGAAGTTTGGGATCATTTTGATCTCAAACCACCAGACATGAGCCGACTGAAGCCTGCGACAGTAGAAAATATTATATTTCTCAATAAAAACCTGTGAAGACAACTAAAATGTCTGCTTCTGTAAATACTCTTTTCAAACCAACCATACAAGTCCTCGACTATTATCTTTAAAGGTTTTCCCTAAAAACACTTTACACAAGAAAAAGATTTAATGTTTCTGGAAATGATCAGTGTTTGAATTCAAAGTAGGAAGGATCTCTAATCATGTTAGGGATAATAAACCCTAATGAACCCTTAACTAACATTTAACCCATCTTATAATTTGCATTGATTCTTTGGGTTAATCTGGAATGTGTTTTAGAAAATGGGAGAGAGCATCTGCATATTTTATTGTAATGACTATATAATCATTATTTGTATGAATGAACCAAACACTTGAATGAACCACACTGACTTTTCTGAACTATTATTGCTGTCATAGGATTGAGACAGTGCCAGAGCTTCAGTCGTGCCCTTTAGAGGTTGCTATGGCTTCAGTTGTCCACCAGATGTCACCGTCACTGAGGTCTTGAAGCTTTGAATCGTTTTTGTCACAGTTGTTAGTAAAGACTCAAAGTGCTTCATGAGGCTTCATTTACCCACCAGCAGGTAAACGACGACAATCTGACAGGGGGGAAAGGACTGAGGAGAGTTTAGGTAGAGAGAGGGGGACACAGGTGAGGCCAATGTGCAATTAGTGACTGGAAGCAGAGGGAGAGAAGTGGCTGCTGTGATAAAGACTAATGCTGGCATCATAAAGCCATTGCTGTGTCCTTCATGTGCATTGTGTATTAAAACAACACGTTTTCAATAAATCTTCTGGGAAATTGATGAACTTTTATTAGGATAAGAGAGGATAGCCTATGATCTTAATATAGAAGAAGAATGATTTCATTGACATTTTTATTAATTATCCTTTTCCTCCTCCTAAAGAATATCCACTTCACCTGAGAAAGACTTTTTACCCAAAACACAAATGTAAGCTCAATAATTTAACTGTCAACAGTTAAAAAGGCAGTATATATATGGATATATATAAATAGAACAGAAATGATCTTTTGATAACTTTGTCTTAACCACTGAAGAGGGAACAGTACTAGTTTCAACTTCAAAGGCGGCTTTATCAAGTTAACAAATGCAGTTTTTTCTTCTAAGACACTTAAAAGTTATCTTGAAGTATTGTCTGCTGTGTAAACCTATGTTTTTGGTTTAGTTGATTTAGGTTTATTAGTTCATGGAACAAGTTAGGTTACTGTGACTTTACTGTTGTATTGTTATGTCACTTTGCTCTAATATTTAAATTGCTCCCAGTTTTGTTAACTTGCACAACAAGTTTACATAGTTTTCTCAGTTACTCTGAAGTAACTCTTCAAACTGAGTAGAGCAACCATGGTACTGTATCAAACTTAAAATACTGACTTCTGCTTGGTACTGTAAGTACTGGGGTACAGAATGAATTTGACACCCATCTCTATCATGGTCCTAATAGTTTATACTGGTATGAAAGTAAAGAACCGTGATTTAATGTGTCTGTAGTAACGACACATAGTCATCGTAGAACTTTCTATTTTTTCTAAATACCTAAGAACAGTTTCTTAAAATCATTTACTTGACAAATACATGCTGAGAAATCTAATATTCTGATTAGATTTGTATTTTATCAACTCAATTTAATGAGCTGAGTGAACACTAAGAAATAATGTGGTTAATTAAATAATTTCTAAGTTATAAACATGAGGTTTTTTTTTTTTAGGTTAAGTTTATAAAGTTCTGTCCCTAAAACTTAAATATAAGTTTAACTAGTTTTGAAATATAAAACTTAGAGATTCAGGTCAAATTAATACAAATAACCAAGATAATTCCCCCAAGACTGAACAAGAGTACTAGTTTAAACAAGATGCAGAGAAAAACCCTGATAGCACCTGTTTGTGATCACAAAACTAATCCATCCTTCTCTAAATCCAATTTTGAGCCATGTCTCAACAGGAGGGATGGTACATATGATAAATCAGGTATTTTACTAAATTACAAAAACATTTTGTTCAGGATTTATTGTTGGTGCAAAACAACCAGAATAAGATAATTCACACAAAATATTTATGTTCTAACATCCTGATGGTCAAGATAATAAAATAGAATTTAAAACTCACTGTGCCTATCACCCATGTAGGATGATGGGGTTAGATCAGGGTTAAATCGCTGTGCCTAACCCAACCCCTTAGGATTAATGGAAAGAATTAATAGAATAATTAATAAACAATAAAACTAAATAAAACCATTAACATCAGAAGATCTCCCCCTTGTGGTTTGTGAACCAAACAGTTAACAGGTTAGATTTATGGCGGCTGTGTGAAAAACAAACTAAGACCCAAACTCCCAACTGACTAACAGGATCATGTGTGATAATCCAGCTGTTGATGACGTTCCAGGTGTTCTCAGCAAAGGCACTGGCTCAGTTGCTACAACATCTGGATACTCCAAAACACCACTGTAACAAGCAGCAGGTGGAGTTTGATGACCGCATGTCCATAGCTGCTATAGGGGTCCCACGAGGTGTTACTGATATATATGAGGCCACAAACTAAATTGGTGCTAGATTTGAATAATTAATAAAAATTTAGACTGGATAAATTATTTAACTTTATACTACTACTACTACTACTACTACTACTACTACTACGTACTACAATACAATCAACAGTGACTCTTGAGTTTTAAGTGAAGGGTTCAAAGGAACAGCAGAGCAATTGGCTCCAACATCATTAATGTCTTGGCAGAACCAAAAGGTATTGGACATGTTAACAGAAAAGGTAGTTGTCTGTGGAGTGTTTCATACTGGACATTCAAACCTCATCAAACTGCACCAGACAACAGCTTTACTTAAGCCCTATAAGACCTGACTGCACTGTCTGAAGAACAACCTAAGAATTCAGGTGTACAATCCTTTCACCTCCTTGTTATGGAATTTGTTTTGGAGATGGAGCAGTCTAATCTCTTCTCTTCTAGTCTCTATTGCATTGGCGGTCGCACTCGTGGAAGTATGTGGATGTGTGCCTCCGGGGACTAATGCAAAGGTGGAAAGATGCTGCCTTAACTAAGACTATGTACCAAGAGGTCACTGACGAAGATGAGAACCTTGAAGATGACGACTATGCTGAAACCTATATTGAATAAGTCCTAAGAAATACCAACGTAGTGTATTATGTTATAGCTATGTAAAAGTAAACAGTTCCATTTCTTGATTTCCTTTGTTTTATTGTCCATTATTGAAAATGGATCATAAGAGTAATTCATAACACCTTAATGTCAAATGGCTGATTTATGACCCTCAGGTCACGGGTCACAATCAGATCTGCATCTTGCACCCCTCGGTGGCCTTAGGGTGTAACCAGCCCCTCCCCAGACCTCGCGAGCTGCTTGCCAATCAGAGCCGACCCCACCCTCACCCAGAAAAAGAGGAGCATGTAAGTAGCCGCAGAACACAGGAGAGGCCGGCATCGTCAGGTCAGACCGGTTGTCGTTTGAGGAGGATCGCCATTTGAAGTCAACGTTGTCTGTGGGAAAAAAAAACAATGTGAGTTCTTTTACTTGTTGTTAACCTCAAACAATGTTATTTTAAAAAATAGATGAAAACTGTTGTTAGAGATATATCTTCAACGTTAACATGCGCATGGTTCTATACCCTATTGTTTGTTTTTTCTGAAGAAAAACATGAAAGAAAGTAGTCCATCATTAACAACTGGTCTCCCTTAGCACCAGATGCCGGTATCGCGATAGTTGATACGGCACAGTCAGCAGCGCCGCCATCACATCCTACGTCACCCAGCTGCGAGGCGAGGTCTCGGCGTTTGAGGTGTGTGCCATTGACCAGGCGGACGGGCTGTTATCGTGTTTATTGCTGGACACTGTAAAGTCGTTGATCACTCAGTTGCTGCAGATAGCTCTATACGACCACCAGAAAGAAATCTGCTACGGTTGTCAGATAGACCACCCCAGTCAGATTCAGCACAATTGTATTTGGGAAGTTCCCAGTCATTTCTTTTTGGACGCATTTTGACGCTGTGAAAAAAAATAAATTAATAACCGCTGTTCTTCATCATTTGGAATCCCATGACCTGCGAGTGCCAGAAACCAAAATACAAGCGGTGACTGAGACTTTTTTGTACGAGTTTACACAAGGGCCGGATATAGCCAAGGCAATTGATGAGATAAACGGGGGGTTAGTGGGTGACGACCTGGACAAACTAGCTAAAATTGAAGAAGCTGTAGCATTTCGGCAAAGCTGAATATGGGTAACTGTTTCATTAAATGATTTGTGGCTACGGGCGAGTGTCTAGTTGTCGGTGAGTTGGTCAAGTTGATTGATAAAGCAATTGAGAAGTGTGTTGGAAATGTTTCAGTGTATAAAAGCAACAGTTATGTGTGTGACAGAAGTTTGTACGTTTGAAAAAGTAATGTCAACGGTACGAGAGAACTCTAAAAACCAGCCGTGGAATAGCATAGTTGATTTAGTCTAAAGTCGTCCATGTATTTCCCGACAATGAATTGAGCTTCGTCCATCTGTTTACAACGTACACATTTTTTGTTGATGCAACGACTTGTCTTTTAAAAAACAGTCAAACTGTTCATGTGATGGCTGAGTTGAGAAAACTACATATCCAGTGATGAAAGTTTGACTTTAGTCTTAGTTTGTAAAATTCAAACAGCCTGTAAAGATGTCCTGTAAACTCAAAGGAATAATGAGAAAAATATATTATGATCCATCACACCCAGCGAGTTTCGGTGGAGTGAGACGCCTACAACAAGCGGTAGAAGAAGAAACTGGTAAAAAGTAAACATCAGTGTAATCAGAGAATTTCTAATGTCTGAAGATACAAACACTTTACAAAAGCCAGCCAGGATAAAATTCCCAAGAAACAAGGTGTTTGTGTCAAGACCGTTGATTCAATATCAAGCCGACCTTTGTGACATGCAGGCGGTTCAACGTGTAATGATAGGTATAACTATCTGCTCACTGTTATTGATGCATTTTATAATAATGCATATGTACTACCTTTAAAGAAAAAACAGCGGGGGATGTTACCAAAGGTTTTGCATCCATTTTGAAAAACAGTGGAGTTCCGCGTTTTCTGCCGACAGATAAGGGAAGTGAGTTTCACAATAAAATGTTAAAACACTCATGGAAAGACACAATATCAAGCTATTTAGCACCGCCAGTGATATGAAAGCGTGTGTGGTAGAAGGATTCAACAACTCTGAAAACTAAATTATATAGTTATTTTACAGTTGAAAACACTGTTGACGTGATCGATGATCTGGTTTCAAGCTACAACAACGCTCATCACAGCAGTATAAAAATGACGCCTATGCAAGTGACACCTGAAAACACATTACAAGTATTTCAAAATCTTTACGGCTCAATACCATTACGGTATAAAAACAAATGTAAAATGAATTTTCACAAGGGGGATGTTGTACGAGTATCAAGACAACGAGGTGTATTTGAGCCGCGGGCCCTAAAAGCTATGGGTACCAATCCAGAGGTGGCAGAGTGTCCCTGCGTGTCAAAGGAATCACACAGACATATGAATGCTGTGAGCCAACTCATTTTGACAGTGTTAAGGATCTGGTTGAAGGGTACATCGCCGATTCGACGGAGGGGCATTCCCTCAACGCGCCACAGCACAAGATCCTGCGTGACAAGAGCACATTCCAGCTGAAAAACTCGATTGAGAAAAAGTTTCGAGTGGTTTTTGATAAACGTAGGCTGCTGCCTGGTGGAAAGAGCGTTCAGTCGACTATTAAAGTCAAGCGACTATGGATGAAACAGATTCAGATTTTAGACTGAAGGCTCCAATTTCTTGATTGGTTGTAGGCTGTAGAGGCAGGTAAAACTGTTTTTGTTAAAAATGTATTGGAGAATTGTACATATGTAATGGTTGTTGTACCTGATAATATTGTATGGATTTACACTTGTTTTCAACCTTTGTATTGTGAATTGCAAAAATTGTGTAACAAAAATATCTCGTTTGTGGAAGGCTTGCCTGCTTCTTTTGATGATGATAAACTGTTCCCTGATGGTGAAAATCCTTTGGTTATTTCTTTCCAGATTTTCTTCAGCATATTTTATTGATAGTTAAACATGTCGGTCAGCTTCAGGAGAGGAATCTGCATTTACATTTGTGTGCATGTGAGTCTTTGTGTGCAGCTGCTTTGTGATGACAAGTGCACTAAACTTGTGTGTCCCTCCTCTTTCACAGTGAGATAGACCGTCGTCTTGTTCACCGTCTCCTGTGCCAGAAGCCACAGACGTGTGTGCACCTGGCCAGGGTGTGCATGAAGGGAAGCACAGAAGAGTAGAGGGAGGCTGAGCTGAAGAGAGCTAAGGAGTCGACAAAGTCCTGGACGTGCTAAGGCCGGACCTGGGATTATAGACAGCTCTGCTCTGTTACAGACAGGGCATCCAGGATGGCTCTGGTACGTCACCTAGAAGAGAGACAGTTCTTCGTGGCCAACAAGGCGGAGGCCGTGGAAGAGAAGCCCGCAACAAGTGCAGTGGTGACCAGAGGAGGCCACGGTGGTGAGTAGAACCAGTACTGAAGACCGCTCTCGGTCAGAAGATGAGGAGACCGATGCAGCAGAGGATCCAACATACCAGGAGTAAGTTGGAATAGTCACACAAATGACTGTTTGCACCTTTTATCTCTTGTTTTTTTTATTTATGTTTACTTGCTAAATTGAAATGATCACATTTACTTGTAGCTCTCAGTTCAACTGTCAATTTGTCCTCAAGTGTCCTAATGTTACATTTTCTCTGTCTTGTTCTCACAGACCTTCATCTGCCAACTGGGGTGGAGTCAGGATGAACAAGCAGCAGATGGGACTGTATGAAAAGTTCAGTAATGATAATCCACCCCTGGTGGAATTCAAGAAATATCTGCCCAATCATCTGGAGTTCCCAAACTGCCAACAGGAGGTGAGTTGTTGTTTTTACATGCAGGTGTTAAAGCACAGAGGGGGTTGCTGTGATCAGACTTATTAGCATATCTAAAAAGTGTTTGACTCTGAGGCCTGTGCACAAGTACATTGCTCAGTTTGCACAGACACATTTTAGGCAGTTGTCAGAAATGTAGCAGCTGAACTGAATTTCTTTCCAGTCTGACATTATTTCATGATTATTTCACTACAGGTTGACAATGTATCCAGGATGCTGAGGTACATTCAACCTACAGGTGAGGAAATTGATCTGGATTTCCTCAGGAAAAGTACAGAAGCAAAGGACTACATCGTTAGTCTCAAGGAGGCCAGGCTGGTTCCATCCACCATCTTAAACTACATCAAGAACATTATTTGCTTCGTCCAGTTCCTGGCCACGAGGAACATTGATGACACAGAGTTCCAGAGCAGGCGTAACTCCTGCATCGGTCTACTCAATGTATTGAGGAAGCCTGTGTCCAAGGCCCACAGCAAAGTGTTAAATCAAGGTGAATATTTGACTGATGAACCCTTTAATACTGTTCTGGGCACTGTGGGACACAACATCTGATTCACTGACATTTGTGTGTTTGTAGGCATTTCTGGAGGGGCCCAAGAGTGTCAGGGACTGCTTGAAGCTACTCTCCGTGGCTAAGAAAGACACGCTGCGGATTGTTGCATATCTCCAGGAGGGCAAATTTGTAGGCGACGAGGAAAAGACCCTGTACCGGTATTACTGAGGTCATTGCTGTTTGAACTGTCTAACAGTGTGTCCATTGTTTTTCAGGTCTCAGAGTGGCTGAACAAAGCACATTTAAAGAAGAAGAGTGTGTGTTGGCGTCAGCCAGCACAAAACGTCCACAATGCAAATCACCACATTTGCACTGACAACAGAAGAGTCTGCTGTAAGTTAAGAGGATGGAAAAGGGCCAGCATCATATAGTTCTTCCACTGACTCACAAAGTGTTAACGTCACATCTCGTCTGCACAGTTGATAGATGCATACTACTTGTACATCCGACCTGGCTTTGTACACCCTGACATTAATGATGAGGGGAGGTTTTTTCTTGGGGCAAGAGGACGACCCGTCCGCAGTGCCAACAACGACCTGTGCCGTCTGCATAGCCAGTGAGTATTATATTCATCCAGGGAAAAGGGCGATAAGACCCTTGCTATCTGCCTGAATGAATAATAGACTAGAGAATGGTGATTGATTGATTTCTTCTTCATTGTAGCTACAAACTTCCAAATGTAACTAGTCAGGAGATCAGGAGAGTGGTAGAAACCCAGATGTCTGCCACTTTCACTGAGGAGCAGAAGGGTCAGGTGGCACATTACATGGCGCACTCCACAGTGGTGGCAAATTCACATTACAGGATGAAGACGCAGGAGGCAATCGTCGCCACGGCCAACATCCTGTCGAGCCTGGCTGGGTACACGTCAGTGTTTGAAACCACATTTTGAAAATATTTGGTGATCCGTTATATGTTCTTTGTGGAAGCACTATTGTCACTGGAATATTGTGTAGGAGCCATTTGACACAGTGATCTGGAAGAAAGTGGAGATAGAAGTGTTATTTATTTAGATATGTTGGAAAACTCTTTAAAAATGTGTGAAAGTGAGTGAAATAAAGCTAAATAAATAGATTTACATTTACATTTCACTCACCCCAAGTTTCAGATTGTCTAGCTTTCAACCTGTGTTATGACTAAAGGAGCAGCAACTCTAATGGTTTCCAGATGACCTTTTTACTTCTAGATGACCTTTTAATGGCTTCCAGACATCCGCCAGACCCCCTCTAAAACTGTTATAATATACAAGGTGGTCATTCATAAAGTCAAACAGATGTGAGTGCTCAGGATAAACAAAGAATGATTGAACCCCCCCCCCACACACACACACACACACACGGCTTTACGGACACCTGGACACCACCCGGTGTTGCCACCGAATGCAGTCTATTACCAAAATTCATGGCCTGTGGAATGGGGCTTCTGCGGCTGTGATGACTGCGCCACCTACAACGAGTTACGTAACTCGTTGTCATTTCCTGCTTCTCCAGCTGCGGCTGAACCAGTCCAGCAGTGTGGAACAAGAAACTAATAACCGCCGTTCTCCGTCTTCTGGATTCCTACTACCTGCGAGCGTCAGAGAGCAAAATTCAAGCGGTGATTGAAACGTTCCTGTACGAGTTGAAAGAAAAGACTGATATAATCAAAGCGATTGATGAGATAAACGAGGGTTTAGTGAGTGACGATCTGGAGAAACTAACCAAAATTGATGAAGCTGTGGCAATCTGCCAAGGCTGAAAAAAAAAAAAAAAAAATGGGGATTTGCTTTAGAAAATTATTTGTGGCCATCGGCGAGTACCTAGTTGTGGCTGAGTTAACAAATTTGTTAGACAAATCTATTGAAAAGAGTGTTGGTGATGTTTCCATGTATAAAAGCAGTAGTTGTGTGTGTGAGAAAAAGTATTGTGTCAAGTGAGAGAAAGTTCTAAAACCAACCATGGCAAAGCCTTGTTGAGTCAGCTGTGGAAAACTGTATTTAGTAAAGTCGTGGATGAATTTCCTGAGAATGAAATCACTTTGTTTCGTCTGTTTACCCTATACACATTATTTGTTGACACAATGACGTGCCTTGTAAAAAATATGCAGAACGTTGACGTGATGGTTGAGGTGAAAAAACTACACTCCAGCATCTTATGTAGAAACAGATGCGGGGTGTTTACTCACGCTTTGAAAGTGATCAAAAACCACGATGATGCTAAGTGACCCAAAATGAATGTATTATGATACACAATAAAAACGTTATGCTTATACTAACATGAGTCTTTTTATAAATTATAAAACTTTAAAGTCTTACTTATGTTTTAATTTTACAAACTAAAGCTAAAGTGTAAAGATGTCTCGTAAACTCAAATCCTTAATGAGAAAAATATATTATGATCCATCACACCCTGCGAGTTTTGGTGGAGTGAGACGTCTACAGAAAGAAGAAGAAGAACCTGGTAAGTGAACATCAGTGTAATCAGAGATTTCCTCTCTTCTGAAGACGCATATACACATTACACAAGCCAGCTAGAATAAGTTTCCCAAGAAACAGGGTGTTTGTCTGAAGACCTCTCATTCAATTTCAAGCTGACCTTTGTGATCTGCAGGCAGTTTCATCTTACAATGACGGTATAATTATCTACTCACGGTTATTTACGTGTTTTCCAAAAAAGCATATGTACGACGTTTAAAGAGAAAAACAGCAGGTGAGGTGAAAAAGGCTTTTGCATCCATTTTGAAAGACAGCGGACTTCCGTGTTTTCTACAAACAGACCGCAGCCGAGAGTTTCACAGTACGACTTTTGAGACACTTATGGACAAACATAATATCAAACTATTTAGCACCGCCAGCGATATGAAAGCATGTGTAGTAGAAAGGTTCAACCGAACGCTGAAAACAAAATTATAGATATTTTACCGCCGTAAACACCCTGAGGTACGTTGACGTCATCCAGGATGTGGTTTCAAGCTCCAACAATGCTTATCATACCAGTATAAAAATGACGCCTTTGGATGTGACGCCTGAGAACACGTTACAAGTATTTCAAACCCTTCACGGATCATTCCCTTTACGTTATAAAAACAAATTTAAAATGAACTTTTGTTCGAGTTGTACACAAGAGGTATTGATTGTTGACGAATGCATTCCACCGGTTTACAAGCTGAAGGATTATCAGGGGGAGCCGATTGAGGGGAGTTTTTACGAGGCCGAGATACAAAAAGTTAATGTAACAGGAGATAAAGTCCTTCACATAGAGAAAATATTGCCTGAACGTAAAATTAGAGGCGTAAAACAGTATCTGGTCAAATGGAAAAACTGGCCAGAAATGTTTAACTCATACGTCAGAGCCAGCGATGTTGTGAATGTATAAGAAAGTACTACAACCCCCAGCCGCCTCCAGTTTCACCGTCACCATGGTTCAAGGCTTTTACGTCACACGTATTTTTAAACACAACATGAGTTCAAATTTCCAGGTGGATTTGGCTCATCACATCGACCTGGAAGGCTCATGGGAAGTAGCGGTGACGGACATCTCATACCCGCATACGTGGTACACTTACTAAGGAACAGGCATTTTACCGAAGCGCTGATTTATGGCAACCGGGAGCTTCCGTAGGTGGAGAAAACACCCCCTCTCCAGAGTACGATTATATAAATCTTAGCCCAGTAGCCATTGAAAGTGTTGGTTTACGGCTGCTCGATACCCGTGTTGCTGGAGAAAAAGTGCCCTCACCACAGTACGAAAAATTTTATGTTTTAGGGGTGTGGAGGAGTGACTCTATACTTCCTCCCAACATTCTGTCATAACACAAACCTCACGTCCATATACACATAACTGAGCGGTCGCATAGTTTCCTCTGTAGGATCATCTGGACAGACAGGTAAAGAAGAAGAGGTGACAGTTCCACTGTCCTGTACCACACCTGATGGAAACATTTTAAAATCACTTTTTGTTCTTCTCCTTATGTCCCATAAATCTCCTAGGAAGAGACCTCATGTGTTTATGATCAGCACACCTGAAGGCTTAAACATAATTAACACGGCTGATTTGGATTTATTCACTGGTTTACACTTGCGTGAGGGAATCTGTGTGTATGTATGAGTCCTTACCACTGACCTTCTTACTTTTGCCCATCGGACATTAACAGACATATTCAGACTTCATGACATCGGCAGAGCTGCATTGCACAGGTCGTGTGTCATATGGTTCAAATTAACAGTATAAGACACTATGGCTCCGCCCAGGTGATGAAGGTATTACCCCTCAAACCCTGTACGGGATCAGTACAGGTGCACGCTTGTGAACTTCCTTAACCTAACACAGCTGTGTTGTGATGTCCCTCACTCCTCCATGTTTCTTGGGCCAAACATGACATTGAATGGCAGGACATGGGCCCATTTATTAAAGGCTGTCAACCTGTAAAATGACAACCTGCTGCAGACCTGTGTGAGTTATTCTCAGACCCTGCAGTGTGATTTCAAATCCTATCAGGCTTGTTTTATGTTTTCCATGTGGTTTAAGTTGTTTGTACAGTCCAGCTGATCCCCCCCCCCCCCCCCCACATCACCCTTGGACAGTGTTTGTCGTCACATAAGAAATTTCAGAAGCATGCACTTTAACAGAAGTATAACTTTTAAAAGTTTTAATTCTCTCTGTAGGTGCATCCCTACACTCCTCATTCCACCACAGCACTGCTCGTTTCCTACATCTGCCTTTGCTGTTAAGGATGCTAGAAGAGCAGCCTCCCTCATACCTTCTCACGTTTTTATCAAACCACTCTAGATCGACATCTTTTATCATATTCAACTTCATGTCACTAACAAATTCCCATCACACTTGTAAACTTCACCTCTCTTTATCCCTTCAGTCTCTTTCATGGGTTCATTTTCTTTACACCCTCCTCTCCTTCAAACCTCACTACAACATTAGAAACTTCCCTCGTCTCACTGCTAAAACAACCTTTCCCTCCCTTTAGTACCAGTCCTCCTCCTCCCTTTAGTACCATTCCCCCTCCCTTTAGTACCAGTCCTCCTCCCTTTAGTACCATTCCTCCTCCTCCCTTTAGTACCAGTCCTCCTCCTCCCTTTAGTACCAGTCCTCCTCCTCCCTTTAGTACCAGTCCTCCCCCTCCCTTTAGTACCAGTCCTCCTCCCTTTAGTACCAGTCCTCCTCCTCCCTTTAGTACCATTCCTCCTCCTCCCTTTAGTACCATTCCTCCTCCTCCCTTTAGTACCAGTCCTCCTCCTCCCTTTAGTACCATTCCTCCTCCTCCCTTTAGTACCAGTCCTCCTCCTCCCTTTAGTACCAGTCCTCCTCCTCCCTTTAGTACCATTCCTCCTCCTCCCTTTAGTACCAGTCCTCCTCCCTTTAGTACCAGTCCTCCTCCTCCCTTTAGTACCATTCCTCCTCCTCCCTTTAGTACCATTCCTCCTCCTCCCTTTAGTACCAGTCCTCCTCCCTTTAGTACAAGTCCTCCTCCTCCCTTTAGTACCATTCCTCCTCCTCCCTTTAGTACCAGTCCTCCCCCTCCCTTTAGTACCAGTCCTCCTCCTCCCTTTAGTACCATTCCTCCTCCCTTTAGTACCATTCCCCCTCCCTTTAGTACCAGTCCTCCTCCCTTTAGTACCAGTCCTCCCCCTCCCTTTAGTACCAGTCCTCCCCCTCCCTTTAGTACCAGTCCTCCTCCTCCCTTTAGTACCAGTCCTCCTCCTCCCTTTAGTACCAGTCCTCCTCCTCCCTTTAGTACCATTCCTCCTCCCTTTAGTACCATTCCCCCTCCCTTTAGTACCAGTCCTCCTCCTCCCTTTAGTACCAGTCCTCCTCCCTTTAGTACCATTCCTCCCTTTAGTACCAGTCCTCCTCCTCCCTTTAGTACCAGTCCTCCTCCCTTTAGTACCATTCCTCCCTTTAGTACCAGTCCTCCTCCTCCCTTTAGTACCATTCCTCCTCCCTTTAGTACCATTCCCCCTCCCTTTAGTACCAGTCCTCCTCCTCCCTTTAGTACCATTCCTCCTCCCTTTAGTACCATTCCCCCTCCCTTTAGTACCAGTCCTCCTCCTCCCTTTAGTACCATTCCTCCTCCCTTTAGTACCATTCCTCCCTTTAGTACCATTCCTCCTCCCGTCACCTTTCCCATCCTTCCCTTTCTCTAAACTTCATACTATTAAGACTCTCAAGTTCTGACTCAAACTCCATCATTGTAGTTGAACTTAGTAGGAATGAGAATATCGCTACCGGACCTGTACAGGCCGTCGGCCGATACCCTCACACACCACTACCCCGACTACTTGTCCGTCTTCTCCCCTTCTCTGAATTTCAAATATCTCACTCCTTCATAATAAAACTGTGTCTCCTCCTCACAGAGTTACATTAACTAACTCCATCACACGTGGTTTCCACTCTCCTCCGGTCTGCTCTCTCTTCTCTGCTCTGCTCTGCTCTCTCTCTCCTCCGGTCCGCTCTGCTCTCTCTCTCCTCCGGTCCGCTCTCTCTCTCTCTCCTCCGGTCCGCTCTGCTCTCTCTCTCCTCCGGTCCGCTCTGCTCTCTCTCTCCTCCGCTCTGCTCTCTCTCTCCTCCGCTATGCTCTCTCTCTCTCCTCCGGTCTGCTCTCTCTCTCTCTCCTCCGCTCTGCTTTCTCTCTCCTCCGGTCCGCTCTGCTCTCTCTCCTCCGGTCCGCTCTGCTCTCTCTCCTCCGGTCCGCTCTGCTCTCTCTCTCCTCCGGTCCGCTCTGCTCTCTCTCTCCTCCGGTCCGCTCTCTCTCTCTCTCCTCCGGTCCGCTCTCTCTCTCTCTCCTCCGGTCCGCTCTGCTCTCTCTCTCCTCCGGTCCGCTCTGCTCTCTCTCTCCTCCGCTCTGCTCTCTCTCTCCTCCGGTCTGCTCTGCTCTCTCTCCTCCGGTCTGCTCTGCTCTCTCTCTCCTCCGCTCTGCTTTCTCTCTCTCCCCCGCTCTGCTTTCTCTCTCCTCCGGTCCGCTCTGCTCTCTCTCTCCTCCGGTCCGCTCTGCTTTCTCTCTCCTCCGGTCCGCTCTGCTCTCTCTCTCCTCCGGTCCGCTCTGCTCTCTCTCTCCTCCGCTCTGCTCTCTCTCTCCTCCGGTCTGCTCTGCTCTCTCTCCTCCGGTCTGCTCTCTCTCTCTCTCCTCCGCTCTGCTTTCTCTCTCCTCCGGTCCGCTCTGCTCTCTCTCTCCTCCGGTCCGCTCTGCTCTCTCTCTCCTCCGGTCTGCTCTGCTCTCTCTCTCCTCCGCTCTGCTCTCTCTCTCCTCCGGTCTGCTCTGCTCTCTCTCCTCCGGTCTGCTCTCTCTCTCTCTCCTCCGCTCTGCTTTCTCTCTCCTCCGGTCCGCTCTGCTCTCTCTCTCCTCCGGTCCGCTCTGCTCTCTCTCTCCTCCGGTCTGCTCTGCTCTCTCTCTCCTCCGCTCTGCTCTCTCTCTCCTCCGCTATGCTCTCTCTCTCTCCTCCGGTCTGCTCTCTCTCTCTCTCCTCCGCTCTGCTTTCTCTCTCCTCCGGTCCGCTCTGCTCTCTCTCTCCTCCGGTCTGCTCTGCTCTCTCTCCTCCGGTCCGCTCTGCTCTCTCTCTCCTCCGGTCTGCTTTCTCTCTCCTCCGGTCCGCTCTGCTCTCTCTCTCCTCCGGTCCGCTCTGCTCTCTCTCTCCTCCGGTCCGCTCTGCTCTCTCTCTCCTCCGGTCCGCTCTGCTCTCTCTCTCCTCCGGTCTGCTCTGCTCTCTCTCCTCCGGTCCGCTCTGCTCTCTCTCTCCTCCGGTCCGCTCTGCTCTCTCTCCTCCGGTCCGCTCTGCTCTCTCTCTCCTCCGCTCTGCTCTCTCTCTCCTCCGGTCCGCTCTGCTCTCTCTCTCTCCTCCGGTCCGCTCTGCTCTCTCCTCCCGGCGTGGGGCAGAGATCCCTCCCCGGTGTTGGTGCGTCCGTTGTCGGGCTCTGCTTGTGACCGATGTTCGGTGGTTTGTTGTCGGAGGTCGTTTGATCGTCTCCTCGCGGGGTGTCTTAAAGGGCTTCAGGTGGAACCGATCCATAGTTCCGGGTGTAGAGAACCAGAACCAGCTGGTTAGTCGAGGTCCTCTTAGTGAGGCTGACCCAGATCAAAACCACAGTAGTGTATGTTCTTCAATATATAAACAGGGCTCCTGAATAAAACTAGATTTGCCTTGAAACTAGCGATGGGCTGATGAAGCCTCCTGAAGATCTAAAGAAAAAGATTTAAAGCTTCAAAGTGTCAGTGACGTCTAGTGGACTGTTTGTTCTAAAGCAGCTTTTCCAAAACACGACTAAAAAGGGACGGTTTTAAACCCTGGTCATCAATAAATCAGAAAGTGTGGGGGTCGTGTCTTTAGTTGGTTTATGCAACTAGATTTTACAGATCACACATTAAAATGAATAATATGAACGTGTTTACATTTAGAAGTACAGAGAAGTTGAAATGAGTAAGACAATTACAAGAAACAAGTATGGAGTCACTCCTCCACACCCCTAAAACATAAGAATGAACCTGTTTGTATATCAGGAATGTGTATTAACAGAAGCAAAGTGACAAAGTGTTTGTTCCTTACACCTTTTTATTTATAAATATATTTATCTATTCCACTATGGCAGGCTGTAGTCTGCTCCTCTTCTGGCTCACCAACTCCCCAGCCTTAGAAAATATTCTTTCACCATGAACATATAAGATGATATAAGGTCGTACGTGCTGCCCAGTCATGCAGGGGCTCCTCTGACCTTGTAAGATGTTCTTTCAAATATCTGAGAAGGAAACAAATGTAATGTTGCCACGGTCATTGGTTTGGTGGAATGATTTCATGCAGTGTCTCAGTATGAACGTGTTGCTGTTATAAAACAACTCCTGGGTACAGAGCAAACACTGGCCCTACCAAAAACAGTTTTTAGAAGATCCATGGAAAATGGAAAATTGAACTAAGACAGAAAATGTAAGACATTAAAAACATTTTAACCTTATTTGGTGATAAAATCAAAATGATCCCAAACATTTGAACGCCGTCTACTACTTACAGTTGGCAGGATACTGGAAAAATATCACTCTCTAAATTTCTTTCTATATCTCAACATTTGTCTCATCAGTGTCTCAACAGTTTATTTAACACTTACAAATCCATTTTCTAGGAGTTTTCAGATTCAAATGAAACTTTTTTTACATTTTTATCTCCACATGTAAACTGCTCATAATCACGATTGACCCTTTGGCAAAGAGTCTGGTGGAAACAACTCCTGTACAGAGAAGAGAACAGTTTTTGTTTCTTTACCCCCTCTTCTTTCTTATTTACTCATCCAAATCAGAATCACAGGGATCTGATTAATACCCTCCTCCTCCAAATTAAATCTCCAAAATCTTTAAAATGTTGTTTCTGATGACACATGAATTATTTTACCCGGTGTCCTTGAGTGGTTAACTGGTGGGGTCCGCCCTGTCTGTCCAGAGGATTCATCTCCTGGTGCTGTCGTGCTCTCTCCGTCTCCATTTCCTCTGCGACGGTGCGCCAGTCTGGATCGGCTTGGAAAGGCTGAACGGAGGCGGCTGGCGGCTCCGGCCGTTGCCCATCATTTTTACTCTGTAAGTCATTTGTATATATACTTACACAAGATGTACTCT
Source organism: Anabas testudineus (assembly GCF_900324465.2). Classification (NCBI taxonomy): domain Eukaryota; kingdom Metazoa; phylum Chordata; class Actinopteri; order Anabantiformes; family Anabantidae; genus Anabas; species Anabas testudineus. The sequence continues at coordinate 24,446,402 of NC_046629.1, forward strand.
TCCCTCTTAGCAGACTGTGCTCGCCTCCAGTTATCATAGAACACACGATCCTGTGGAAACCCGGCCTCAGCTCGCTGTCTCTTGGTCGGCACTGGTCCTGTCAGTGTTACTGGAAAGACCTCCAGAAACTGAGCAAATCTCCCCCCGTGGTGCTGTCCTCCTCATTGGCTTCTCTTTCTCTCTCTTGGCTCCTGCCACCCCTCCCGTCTGCAGACTCGTCGGAGCTTTAAGAAAGACATAAATGAAAATATTAATTCACTCATAGGCAAATTTCCAATTAAAATAATGCTTCAACAAAATGTATTTTGTGCTTTCCTGATGCAGACCTCCTATTTTAAATAATTAAATCTAAATAATTCATTTTACAGTTAAATAAAATACACTAAGTTGATGCTCCTTCAGTCATAACACAGGTTGAAAGCTAGACAATCTGAAACTTGGGGTGAGTGACATGTCAACATGAGTCTGTCACTAGTAAATCTATTTATTTAGCTTTATTTCACTCACTTTCACACAATTTTAAAGAGTTTTCCAACATATCTAAATAAATAACACTTCTATCTCCACTTTCTTCCAGATCACTGTGTCAAATGGCTCCTACACAATATTCCAGTGACAATAGTGCTTCCACAAAGAACATATAACGGATCACCAAATATTTTCAAAATGTGGTTTCAAACACTGACCTGTACCCAGCCAGGCTCGACAGGTTGTTGGCCGTGGTGACTATTGGCTCCTGGGTCTTCATCCTATAGTGGAGTTGGCCACCGCTGTGGATTGTGCTATGTAATGCGCCACCTGACCCTTCTGCTCCTCGGCAGACATCTGTGTTTCCACCACTCTCCTGATCTCCTGGCGCGTCACATTTGGGAGTTTGTAGCTACAATGAAATAAATAACCAATCACCAGTCTGTAGTCTATTATTCATTCATTCATTCATTCATTCATTCAGGCAGATAGCAAGGGTCTTATCGCCCTTTTCCCTGGATGAATATAATACTCACTGGCTATGCAGACGGCACAGGTCGTTGTTGGCACTGCGGACGGGTCGTCCTCTTGCACCGAGGAAAAACCTCCCCTCATCATCAATGTCAGGGTGTACGAAGCCAGGTCGGATGTACAAGTAGTATGCATCTATCAACTGTGGAGACGAGAGATTTGACGTTAACACTTCACGTCAGTGGAAGAACTATATGATGCTGGCCCTTTTCCATCCTCTTAACTTACAGCAGACTCTTCTGTTGTCAGTGCAAATGTGGTGATTTGCATTGTGGACGTTTTGTGCTGGTTGACGCCCACACACACTCTTCTTCTTTAAATGTGCTTTGTTCAGCCACTCTGAGACCTGAAAAACAATGGACACACTGTTAGACAGTTCAAACAGCAATGACCTCAGTAATACCGGTACAGGGTCTTTTCTTCGGCGCCTACAAATTTGCCCTCCTGGAGATATGCAACAATCCACAGCGTGTCTTTCTTAGCCACGGAGAGTAGCTTCTAGCAGTCCCTGACACTCTTGGGCCCCTCCAGAAATGCCTACAAACACACCAAAGTCAGTGAATCAGATGTCTCCCACAGTGCCAAGAACAGTAGCAGCATTAAAGGGTTCATCAGTCAAATATTCACCTTGATTTAACACTTTGCTGTGGGCCTTGCACACAGGCTTCCTCAATACATTGAGTAGACCGATGCAGGAGTTACGCCTGCTCTGGAACTCTGTGTCATCAATGTTCCTCGTGGCCAGGAACTGGACGAAGCAAATAATGTTCTTGATGTAGTTTAAGATGGTGGATGGAACCAGCCTGGCCTCCTTGAGACTAACGATGTAGTCCTTTGCTTCTGTACTTTTCCTGAGGAAATCCAGATCAATTTCCTCACCTGCAGGTTGAATGTACCTCAGCATCCTGGATACATTGTCAACCTGTAGTGAAATAATCATGAAATAATGTCAGACTGGAAAGAAATTCAGTTCAGCTGCTACATTTCTGACAACTGCCTAAAATGTGTCTGTGCAAACTGAGCAATGTACTTGTGCTCAGGCCACAGAGTCAAACACTTTTTAGATATGCTAATAAGTCTGATCACAGCAACCCCCTCTGTGCTTTAACACCTGCATGTAAAAACAACAACTCACCTCCTGTTGGCAGCTTGGGAACTCCAGATGATGGAGCAGATATTTCTTGAATTCCACCAGGGGTAGATTATCGTTACTGAACTTTTCATACAGCCCCATCTGCTGCATGTTCATCCTGACTCCACCCCAGTTGGCAGATGAAGGTCTGTGAGAACAAGACAGAGAAAATGTAACATTAGGACACTTGAGGACAAATTGACAGTTGAACTGAGAGCTACAAGTAAATGTGATCATTTCAATTTAGCAAGTAAACATAAATAAAAAAAACAAGAGATAAAAGGTGCAAACAGTCATTTGTGTGACTATTCCAACTTACTCCTGGTATGTTGGATCTTCTGCTGCATCGGTCTCCTCATCTTCTGACCGAGAGCGGTCTTCAGTACTGGTTCAACTCACCACCGTGGCCTCCTCTGGTCACCACTGCACTTGTTGCGGGCTTCTCTTCCACGGCCTCCGGCTTGTTGGCCACGAAGAACTGTCTCTCTTCTAGGTGACGTACCAGAGCCATCCTGGATGCCCTGTCTGTAACAGAGCAGAGCTGTCTATAATCCCAGGTCCGGCCTTAGCACGTCCAGGACTTTGTCGACTCCTTAGCTCTCTTCAGCTCAGCCTCCCTCTACTCTTCTGTGCTTCCCTTCATGCACACCCTGGCCAGGTGCACACACGTCTGTGGCTTCTAGCACAGGAGACGGTGAACAAGACGACGGTCTATCTCACTGTGAAAGAGGAGGGACACACAAGTTTAGTGCACTTGTCATCACAAAGCAGCTGCACACAAAGACTCACATGCACACAAATGCAAATGCAGATTCCTCTCCTGAAGCTGACCGACATGTTTAACTATCAATAATATATGCTGAAGAAAATCTGGAAAGAAATAACCAAAGGATTTTCACCATCAGGGAACAGTTTATCATCATCAAAAGAAGCAGGCAAGCCTTCCACAAACGAGATATTTTTGTTACACAATTTTTGCAATTCACAATACAAAGGTTGAAAACAAGTGTAAATCCATACAATATTATCAGGTACAACATCCATTACATATGTACAATTCTCCAATACATTTTTAACAAAAACAGTTTTACCTGCCTCTACAGCCTACAACCAATCAAGAAATTGGAGCCTTCAGTCTAAAATCTGAATCTGTTTCATCCATAGTCGCTTGACTTTAATAGTCGACTGAACGCTCTTTCCACCAGGCAGCAGCCTACGTTTATCAAAAACCACTCTTGAGAAACTTTTTCTCAATCGAGTTTTTCAGCTGGAATGTGCTCTTGTCACGCAGGATCTTGTGCTGTGGCGCGTTGAGGGAATGCCCCTCCGTCGAATCGGCGATGTACCCTTCAACCAGATCCTTAACACTGTCAAAATGAGTTGGCTCACAGCATTCATATGTCTGTGTGATTCCTTTGACACGCAGGGACACTCTGCCACCTCTGGATTGGTACCCATAGCTTTTAGGGCCCGCGGCTCAAATACACCTCGTTGTCTTGATACTCGTACAACATCCCCCTTGTGAAAATTCATTTTACATTTGTTTTTATACCGTAATGGTATTGAGCCGTAAAGATTTTGAAATACTTGTAATGTGTTTTCAGGTGTCACTTGCATAGGCGTCATTTTTATACTGCTGTGATGAGCGTTGTTGTAGCTTGAAACCAGATCATCGATCACGTCAACAGTGTTTTCAACTGTAAAATAACTATATAATTTAGTTTTCAGAGTTGTTGAATCCTTCTACCACACACGCTTTCATATCACTGGCGGTGCTAAATAGCTTGATATTGTGTCTTTCCATGAGTGTTTTAACATTTTATTGTGAAACTCACTTCCCTTATCCGTCTGCAGACAACACGGAACTCCACTGTTTTTCAAAATGGATGCAAAACCTTTGGTAACATCCCCCGCTGTTTTTTCTTTAAAGGTCGTACATATGCTTTTTTAGAAAATGCATCAATAACAGTGAGCAGATAGTTATACCTATCATTACACGTTGAACCGCCTGCATGTCACAAAGGTCGGCTTGAAATTGAATCAACGGTCTTGACACAAACACCTTGTTTCTTGGGAATTTTATCCTGGCTGGCTTTTGTAAAGTGTTTGTATCTTCAGACATTAGAAATTCTCTGATTACACTGATGTTTACTTTTTACCAGTTTCTTCTTCTACCGCTTGTTGTAGGCGTCTCACTCCACCGAAACTCGCTGGGTGTGATGGATCATAATATATTTTTCTCATTATTCCTTTGAGTTTACAGGACATCTTTACAGGCTGTTTGAATTTTACAAACTAAGACTAAAGTCAAACTTTCATCTTTTATAATTCATAAACAACAACAACAACAAAAAACACAAGTAGCAGTGGAAAAAACAAAGTTTTATTTGATATATCACAGAACGTTCTTATTGGTTCACATAGCATCATTATGGTGTTTAATCCCTTTTAAATGCCACATCCATTTTTACACAAGATACTGGAATGTAGTTTTCTCAACTCATCCATCACATGAACAGTTTGACTGTTTTTTAAAAGACAAGTCGTTGCATCAACAAACAATGTGTACGTTGTAAACAGATGGACGAAGCTCAATTCATTGTCGGGAAATACATGGACGACTTTAGACTGATTCAACTATGCTATTCCACGGCTGGTTTTTAGAGTTCTCTCGTACCATTGAAATTACTTTTTCAAACGTACAAACTTCTGTCACAAACACAACTGTTGCTTTTATACACTGAAACATTTCCAACACACTCAATTGCTTTATCAATCAACTTGACCAACTCACCGACAACTAGACACTCGCCCGTAGCCACAAATCATTTAATGAAACAGTTACCCATATTCAGCTTTGCCGAAATGCTACAGCTTCTTCAATTTTAGCTAGTTTGTCCAGGTCGTCACCCACTAACCCCTCGTTTATCTCATCAATTCCCTTGGCTATATCCGACCTTTGTGTAAACTCATACAAAAAAGTCTCAGTCACTTCTTGTATTTTGGTTTCTGGCACTCGCAGGTCATGGGATTCCAAATGATGAAGAACAGCAGGTATTAATTTATTTTTTTTCACAGCGTCAAAATGCGTCCAAAAAGAAATGACTGGGAACTTCCCAAATACAATCGTGCTGAATCTGACTGGGGTGGTCTATCTGACAACCGTAGCAGATTTCTTTCTGGTGGTCGTATAGAGCTATCTGCAGCAACCGAGTGATCAACGACTTTACAGTGTCCAGCCATAAATACGATAACAGCCCGTCCGGCTGGTCAATGGCACACACCTCAACCGCCGAGACCTCGCCTCGCAGCTGGGTGACGTAGGATGTGATGGCGGCGCTGCTGACTGTGCCGTATCAACTATCGCGATACCGGCATCTGGTGCTAAGGGAGACCAGTTCGTCAATGATGGACTACTTTCTTCCCAAGTCATGTTTGTCCTGAGAAAAAACAAACAATAGGGGATAGAACAATACATATGTCCTTTGAACCCTTCACTTAAAACTTGAACCCTTCACTTAAAACTCAAGAGTCACTGTTGATTGTATTGTAGTACGTAGTAGTAGTAGTAGTAGTAGTAGTATAAAGTTAAATAATTTATCCAGTCTAAAGTTTTATTAATTATTTATATCTAGCACCAATTTAGTTTGTGGCCTCATATATATCAGGAACACCTCGTGGGACCCCTATAGCAGCTATGGACATGCGGTCATCAAACTCCACCTGCTGCTTGTTACAGTGGTGTTTTGGAGTATCCAGATGTTGTAGCAACTGAGCCAGTGCCTTTGCTGAGAACACCTGGAACGTCATCAACAGCTGGATTATCACACATGATCCTGTTAGTCAGGTGGGAGTTTGGGTCTTAGTTAGTTTGTTTTTTACACAGCTGCCATACATCTAACCTGTTAACTGTTTGGTTCACAAACCACAAGGGGGAGATCTTCTGATGTTAATGGTTTTATTTAGTTTTATTTATTATTAATTATTCTAATAATTCTTTCCACTAATCCTACAGGTTAGGGTTAGGCACAGTGATTTAACCCTGATCTAACCCCATCATCCTACATGGGTGATAGGTACAGTGAGTTTTAAATTCTATCTTATTATCTTGACCATCAGGATGTTAGAACATAAATATTTTGTGTGAATTATCTTATTCTGGTTGTTTTGCACCAACAATAAATCCTGAACAAAATGTTTTTGTAATTTAGTAAAATACCTGATTTATCTCATGTACCATCCCTCCTGTTGAGACATGGCTCAAAATTGGATTTAGAGAAGGATGGATTAGTTTTGTGATCACAAACTGGTGCTATCAGGGTTTTTCTCTGCATCTTGTTTAAACTAGTACTCTTGTTCAGTCTTGGGGAATTATCTTGGTTATTTGTATTAATTTGACCTGAATATCTAAGTGTTATATTTCAAAACTAGTTAAACTTATATTTAAGTTGTAGGGACAGAACTTATAAACTTAAAGTAAAAAAAATCTCATGTTTATAACTTAGAAATTATTTGATTAACCACATTATTTCTTAGTGTTCACTCAGCTCATTAAATTGAGTTGAAATCTAAGTCTTTTGGTGGTTTTGCCTAATAAATCCTGTCTGAGTGCACACCTGCCTTGTCCCCTTCCCTTAATTATGACATTAAATGCAGTGTTGAGGCAGTTATCAACATCTACATGGATATTAAAGTCACCCACTATAATGACTTTATCTGCACTAAGAAGTAAATCAGATGGAAACTCTGAGAATTCAGTTAAAAACTCAGAGTAAGGGACAGGAGGACGGTACACAATAACAAACGGGACTGGTTTTTGATTTTGTCCAGTTAGGATCAGAGAGAATAAGAGTGAGGCTCTCAAATGAATTCAAACTATGTTTAGGTCTGGGGTTGATTAACAAACTAGAGAAGAGGATTGCTGTTACTCCTCCACCCCGACCTGTGTTTCTAGGAACATGATAATTAACATGACAGGCCATATTCATCCTGCTGCTGCCAGGTTTCAGTAAGACAGAATAAGTCTATTTGATGGTCAATTATCAAATCATTCACTAACAGGGATTTAGACGAGAGAGATCTGATATTTAAAGGTCCACATTTGATTGTTTTGTTATTTTGTTCTTAGAGAGGAGTCATCTTTATTTGTATTATGTTTTTATTAATCCCACCTTTTGTGTTGGTTTTAGATATAAATAATTTAGGTGGTCGGGGAGCAGACACTGTCTCTATAGGGTTATGGTACTTTTTGGGGGGTGACGGCTGTAAGGAAGCTGCAGAGAGATGTGTAAGTCTGCGTCCTGGGCTCCACTGTGAGATGTCAGGGTTTAGGTCGTCTAATAAACTCTGTAATATTTCTAGAGAGCTGAGACGCACAATGTAAAATGGGATGGATGTCGTCTCTTCTAATCAGCCCAGGTTTTCTTCAAAATATTTTCCAATTGTCTATGAAGCCCACAATGTTTGCGGGACACCACTTAGACAGCCAGCGGTTAAATGACGACATGTGGCTAAACATGTCGTCACTGGTCAGATTGGAAAGGGAGAAGCAGCCATAGCTAACATCCTGACCCACCGTAGGAAGAGCAGCAAGATGTAACGGCTCAATAACGGGCAGAGATCGTGAGGATCATGGCAGGAAGAAGAAATCACACTATACATTAGAGAACACAAACAGCAGGCTTGTTGCCAACAAGCTGCAGCCTCCTCAACACAACTTTGCTCTTATCTGAGGTGTGATGCACGGACGGGATGCAAAAACGAGGCACATTAAGGTTTTGTGCTTTGTTTTGTGTCAAATCTTCCACATAATGAACCTAAAACTGATTAGTATTCACAAGGTTTGGCAAGTTCTGAGGTCTTTTACCGGGGTTGTAGAGGAAAGCTGCGGAGACGTCCAGCTCCCCTCCCGTAAATGTCGTACTTTGTACTCCACCACCGGGATATTACAATTCAACCGGACCGCTGCTGCGTGGTGGTGGTGGTGGTGGCTCGTCTGCTTCCGTCTGGGAATCGCCGCCTCACCTCTGACAGGCCGACTGAAAGAGCAGAGCACATATACATAAAGTCACAAAGAGCCTGGACAAACACCTCACTTATCTCTTTCTGTGTGTGTGTGTGTATTTATTAACACTGACAACATGTTCACATCAGACCACACAAGGAACCAGATCTTCTGCAATGTTATGGCCGTAATCAGAGGCACTAAACACACACACAGACACACACACACACACAGACACAGACACACACACACACAGACACACACATTTATATGAATAGCAGGAATAAGGAGATGGGAGAGCTTCATGGGGAAACATTGGTGCCACAAACAATTGATCCGTTTTCCTTCTAACAGGAATGCTTCAGCCAAAAACACTGTACGAGTCTCTGATGCTGCAAATGTTTGCTTCCAAAGTTTGTTGACTGAGCTCTGTGTGCAGCACTTTGATTCAATTCAAGTCAAAACAGTCCATGTTGGCGGTTGGAGTGGAATTAGCTTGAATTAAAAAAGAACTACAGGAAATAAGAACCAGGAAATACAGAAAAACTACACCTGTTAGGTTCAGTCACATTATGGTTCAAATGACCGTCGTCGTAGTGACGAAAGCTCACAGAAGGTTCCGTCGGAATTCCCCTCCTAGTGACATCACGCCCAGATCAAAGCCTCAGTGCAGTTGGACTGTGCACAGTGAAAACAGGAACCTGAAGCCACAGAGCTGAGACAAGAGAGAGGAAAGAAAGAATTGGAGAAACCCGACAAATGAACCCAGCCAGATCCTCTGCGGGCAGTAAAGGTACGTGGACTTTAGAGGGAATTGAAAAACATATGAAGGGGAAATTAGTGCGCGTCGCTTCAGCGCAATGGGGTTGGTTGGCAGCATCTGTTCATCTCTGCTGATTAACAAAGAGGACATTTTAATGTTTTTATGCAAACACATGCTCATTCCTATGTTTGTATATGGGAATAGATATCTTTTTGGAAACAAAGGGTCCAGAAGACTCTCATGTCTAACTATTTACTGCCATACATTATCAAGTAGCCTGCATGTAATCGGTACCTGACTGTCAAATCACATGAATTCAGTACAATTCAAAAACCTTTGGACAAATGTATTGTTGTGTAACATCCAACTGAGCGTGTGGCTCCAGATCCTGGTGGACTGCTCATACTGGGCTCTGAGACGAGCGACTTTTTGTGATTGCACTTCAGATTTGAGTGGGTATGTGTGTTCAAAACCTTGGTGTTTGGTCCCATGATGCCGTTTGACAAGACAGTTTGTGAACATGTCAGACACACTGCTGTGTCTGATATGTGCTCCCAGTGGGTAATATGACCAAAAAGGCGTCTGTCTATTTCAAATTAAAAACTCTTTGCTGTCCACTTTTCTCTTTTTGGACATTTTTATATCTGTCTCTTCTTGTTTCAGTCTCACCATCCTTTCATCAACTTTCTCCTCTCTGTCTCCTCTCTGTCTCTCTCCTCTCTGTCTCTCTCAATAAAAGCTGATGTGGACTTGAAAAAATCCTTACGTGACAGGTGATTGTTATTGTACAAGTTCTTTACTTCTTTGTGAGAACCACAAACCTGAAGTTCTTTGTGAGGTCCACCACTTCCACTATAGCTGCAATGGTGGAAAATTCAAATCTATCACTAGAGGGGAGTAAAGAGCTAGAAAGTCTCTTCAAATGTAAGAAAACTCCAAGTTAAAAATATATTTTTCTTGTGTAGTTGTGTGGACCAGCCTTGTTGCTAGGCAGAATAGGTGAGAAACGTACTTTTCCATTTAGTCCAATTTAAAAGTCTCTCTCCACTGTCACTTAGAGATATGACAGAAGGAGCCAACCATGTCTTTTCAAACGTCACGTCTTGATGATATTTCTTATTCCAAAATGACTTTATTTTAGTAACACATTAATTAGCTTATTGTCTTTGAACAAGTCTCCACTGTAGTCCACATTGTTTTAGGTAACATGACATACAAGTTCACCAGTTATGTTTAATCTGATCATACAATGCTCTGTTTCAGGCTCATCAGTCCCACTGACACAACACTAAGTGTAGACAATCCTTAACAAAGTCCACTAATCACAAATTCTAACATACTAATTATGGTTACTCCAACAAGTATTTCAAAAACCAAAAGAACCAACATGTAACAACTACTTGGTGTATCTTTGGTGTAATTGCTGTATCTTTCCAACTGTGACTGTGAAGGAGTGTGCTCTGAGACAACTCTTTACCAACAGCTCTTTGTGATGTGAGTGATATACTGCCCTAGCTGTTGCCAAACTGCTGCTTTTTCTGCCGCACTTCATGGTCTGCGATGACATCTGTTTTGTCTAGAGAGGTCGAGAGGTTGTAGCTCCACAGCTGAAACAGAAATAACAAATGTGACAAAGATGAAGTGATAGAAAGATACAAAGAAGTGATATATTTACACAACCCAAGTAATTCATTCTTAAGTAATTCATAAGTATTTTTTGGACAATCCCATGAATAAATACATATAGACAGTTTTTTACCACATTGATGCAAAAGCATATACATTTTAATTTTGCTAAGAAATATTTGCAGCTGATTTTCAATATTGCATCCAACAGAAGATAAGATACCTGTACCTGAAGTTTACCTGTTTTTTATAGGAAACACATGAGACTGCTGGGCTATATAATAATGCAAGATAATCTGTGAATGAATGAAGCATTACATATACATACAGAATGGGAGAACTAACAAATCAGTTTGGAGAATGACCGCACCTGCACATGCAGGACCTCTATACCAGAGAGTCTAAAAAAGTTGTCTACTATGTAATGGACCAGATTATACTTCCCTCTTCTCATTTTATCTGCTGATATCTACAAATTTAGGCCAATATTGGACAAAATATGGACATTTCAATGCTGAAAATCTGATCATCTCACCCCTCCTTATTGTCACATAATGTAATGTTTAAAGTCATCTTAAAATCACTCTCTATACCCAAAGTCTTAAACTACTAATTCTCAGCTACTGTAATTCATAGTCATTCAGACTCTGAATACTGCCTACACATGGAAAAAATAGCTGGAAGCCCTCAGTTAATGAAAGAAAAACCCACAATGGTCCTCCTTGATTTTCTTCTATCAAGACTACTGTGGCTTAATCAGTGGCTGATGGTGTGATCTGACTCTGATGTATACTGACCTTGGAAGTTGTTCTAGGTTCTTTACCATTTGTATTTCCTCTCTATTTAATTTGTCATCAATTTTCCTCTTATGGCCACGTCCTGGGAGGTTGGCTATAGTCCCATGGACCTTAAACTTCTAAATAATAAAATGAATAATAAACTGTGGTCACAGGAACATCAAGCTGTTTGGAGATAGTTTTACAGCATGTTTGTTTACGTTTTTTTATCTCTAATCACAAACAACTGAGGTACATGAATACCACAATTGTTGTCCAGGACAGTTTCTTTTTTAAGTATAATCCTCTGATTTTCATTGATTAATTTTTGGTAAATCTTAATTTATTATTATTTTTGTCATTTTTAAGTTTTTTTTGTGACCTTTGTGACCTTTGTGGTTTTTTCCAGTAACAGAGGGGAACCAACATTTCTGTCCATGTATGTGCAGCATTATTGCATTACCTCTTGTCTCTGTTTCTTGAATCATCTCTGCTGGTTGTAAAGTCACCTCAGTCAAAACTTCTGGTCCTTCTACAACAGAAGAACATAACAAAAACCTATTATACACAAAAATATAATAATATTTAACCTCATAGAGCTCCTTATGTTATTTTCACACCATCTGAATCTTGAGCTGGCTCAAAACTCCTCTATAGGCTCTTTTCTTTGAAAGTCACTACAAGAGACAAAAATAACAACCATCATAATAAAAAGCTTGACTGAATACTCAACAACTGCTGTGATGCATAGAAGCAAAAGGAACTAGAAGCAAGCGGACAGAAAAGGAACTGACTTGTTTTCTCCATCTTTTTTAGCTTCTTGGTCGATCGTGGAGTTGAGGTTCTCTGACTCAAAATGTCTGCTTCAGTAAAGTACAATGTAATCTTAGCATAAACAGACAGATGCTTTAATATTTTATCTCACAGTGCCTCTATAAACTAAAGCTATATTCATACCATCTGAATCTTGAACTGGCTCTTTTGACCTCTTTCCTGTGGAGGAGAAGAAAACCAACAACAGACAATATCATTATTAGGAAATGTCACAATATTTGAGATTTATCAAATTACAAAATAAAGATGAAGTCCTTGGTAACCAAAAGGTCACAGCATATACCACATAACCCCACTGCCCCTAGTTTGAGCCTAACTGAAGATCTTGAACTGAAGATTAGGTTTTCACTCAGAACATGTTCCTTCATTGTACGTTTGACTTTTTTTTTTCTAACACAATCTAATGTTTCTCTCTGCCGACTGTTGACCACTCTTAGTGTAGAACAGTGGAGCCCCACCCTTCATCTGATACCAAGCAGAGACAGGCAGAGAAAAGAGGCAGCAGCATGTTTTGTGATCTAATCTCTTTTACCTCTTCAAAAATAGAAACATTGCACTTTACAAACTTAGACACATAGCTAAAAACTCCAACATTAACTTTTCACATTTCTAAGACATAATGTTTACTTTTTATATGTGTTTGCACTCTAAAGCCCAGAATATACCGACAGATATTGTGGTAATTCTTGCAGTTCTCCTATGATGAACCTGTAGCTATGTTCATACCATCTGAATCTTTAGGTGACTCTTTGGTATCTTCTCTTTGGAAGACCCTAAAAGAGAAGAGAATAAAAACACCAGGAATTAACCCATGAGAAAAACCAGGTTATATTTAAAGGTATAATGTGTAAAGTCTAGTTGGCTTATGAATTCTCGACATATTTATTATGATACAACTACTGTATGATACCAAAACACAGTTAAACATCTATTATTACACTAAGAAATACAAATCTGTTACACTCCTAACTCCCAAAGCACGTCAGGCTACAATAGAAAGTTAACGAAGGTGGTTCTAATATTATTTAAAGCAGACAATAATTTAAAAAATTCTTCTCCTCACGTTTAACACTTAACTTAATAATCAAGCCCTGTCACATCTTAAATACTTCATAGTTCCATATCTTCCAAGCAGAACTCTACGTTCTCAGGCTGCAGGTTTACTTGTGGTTCCTAGAGTTTCCAAATGTAGAATGGGAGGTAGAGCCTTTAGCTATCAAGCCCCTCTCCTGTGGAACCAGCTCCCAGTTCAGCTTCTGGAGGCAGACACCCTCTCTACATTTAACACTAGACCTAAAACTTTCCTTTTATGTAAAGAATATAGTTAGATATGGCTCTGGTGGTTCTGGACATTTATTTTGTTTAGCAGGGTCAGTAAAGACAAGGTGAATATCTCATCTAAAACCATGTAAATGCTCAAATGTCCACAAGGTGTGCCCTCTTCATGTGGGACTGACATTTACATAATACAGGATTTAATAATTTCACTGATCCTGTCTTACTGTCTTCACACAACTTATCAAAACAGCAGTGTTCTTTGTTACTATGGCTTAATACAAAAACCTTAAATACCTGCAGACATGATCTAGACTAGAACTCAGTCAGCTGGTGTGCATTTTCTTTGTTCTGCTTATTCACCATCATTCACACCACATTTCAGCTGGTAACCATCACTCTAGACAGATGTAATGCAGGACTGGACACTGCAAGATTGTTACAACACAGATGGTAAAGCAAACAGTAATAAATTGATGTAAGATTTACCTGTTGTCACAATCCTTTTGCCCTTGTTGGATGGTTGTGTATTTCAAATTTCCTGAGTAAAAATTTCTGGTTCTACAACAAAATAGGTTGTCACCTCAATATTTTGTACAGTGACCACAGTGGTAGATAATGTAATGGATGAACAAAACCTCAAGTTATTTTCATACCATATGAATCTTGCGCTGACTCCAAATTCTTCAAAGACCCTTCAAAACACTAAATATAACATCATCATGACGAGCTTGACTCGACACTTTTTCAATGTAAGAACATAACTTAGTTATTTCATATGGATGTTTTTAAGTGTAATTATTCACATGTGGTAACAAGATACTGAAAATACATTAGGATGTCGGTGCTGTTTTGCTGTCACATTTGAATCAAGAGATTATGATATACTTTCCCTCAAAACTCCTGCTTCGCTCTCACAATTTCCCTGATCAGACGAAGAATAGATCTATTACTGTTCAAAACTTTGTTATATCAGACTAAAGAAGCTACTTGGTGAGTAGTGAACCGTTCCAACCTAACAACAAAGTCCAGTTGCCCTGACTCAACTTCCAGTTTACTTCATCTGGATGAAAGAATCTTCACAGACTTAACTTGCATATTTTTCTTTTTGAATTGACCAGTTATGTGGGAGGAACAAAGATAAGTCTGAGTCTTGTTGCCTACTTAAAGCCTAAATTCTAACTTGAGAGCAGAGATGTAAAGCAAAATCTGAGCACAGCTGTATCAGGCATGTATATGTAATATATAAGTCACAGTAAATCTGAGCACACAAATACTGAATTTAAAAGGGAAAAATTTAAATCTGAACAAGAAATCATTTACCTTTTCACTTAAATTTAAGTCATGTTTCTTAAGGATTTTAAGGTTGTATGCTATAAATAAGGTAATTGGTTTTATCCAAAAATATTTTATGAGCCTGCCTACAATAATATAAACAGGTCTACATACCAATTGGTCTTGTGGCTTCTTTTGTCTGTCCATCACCTAAGAGCACATTTAAAACAAATTAACAAGCAATGTTACGAACAATCAGAAGTAAAGCAAACTCATACTTAGTGAATACTGTATTAGGTACATTTGTAAATTTACAGGAATTCATAACTGTGTTATTACAATTAAGTGTTTTTGACACAGTCATAAATGTGTAAATTCAGGACGGCCTCAATATATAATTCAGTCAGAAAATACCATCACTATGCACTCAGGTATCAAAGAGTTAACACCTGTACATGTCAACATGTGTAACATGAAAGATTCAAGATAATTAATGAAGAACAACAAAGTTTTATTTACTTTCCTCCACAGCTGCATCTAATACCTTTGACTAGATTTGCCTTCCTAAATGCAATTTAGTAATGAACCTCAACCTAATCCTAAACTGTACATTTACTTATCCACTCTGAACGACAGGGAAAACGTTTAAAGGAATAAGAGTAAAATTAGAAAGAATATTTTTACATATTTCTTCAACAATTTCGATTTAACCAGAAATTAAACTGTTAGCTAAGCAGCACTAGCTTAGCTTTCTAGCTAGCTAGAACGAAGATTAGCATTAGGTCACCCGGCTCTTTTTTCTTTTACCAAAACTTGCCTGAAGTTGTTTAATAAAACTGTATATATATATATATATGTGTGTGTGTGTGTGTGGATGAAGTGCAGAGTGGTTTAATGCTGTTCTTGTCCTTCTCCTCCTTCACCTCCTCCTCGTACCTCTCACTACACCGCTGCTGGTGCTCCGTCGGTCTCTGCAGTCGCATTCAGGTTCAACGGGACAGAGCAGAGCTATTTGTGTTGTAAGTGGTCAAATGGATTTTATCAAATATCTTTCCATTTTAAATGAATCAGTAATAAGCACGAATATGACCTTATAATGACTTACATATCTGTCTTACTTATCTTTTCAAAAAGCCTAATCTAAGTGTATTTCTTTGAGCTGTTAGTGAGAGCGTATAAATGTCCCACGTTCCGTTGAAGGCATCAGGAGGTGCAGCTGTTCCATTGCTCCTCTCTGTCTGTCCCCCCCCCACTCAGTGGACTGATGTCCTGTCTGGGACCTTTAGAGACACAGTCAGTATGAAATCAGTCAAACTCATTATTTACATCACACAACTGTTGGTGAAAGCACAGTTACACTTTACCTTTCTCTACCTATTATTACATTTAATCTTTGTCCTTTATTATATATATGTGTAGCACGTGCATTAAGGTGTTTTACATTTCACCAATTATCCATCTATTGTTTTTGTTCTATGTTATATTTTTGTATTATGTGCATGGTATATGTGATTTTTATTTCTATTTATTTGTATTTTCTGAATGTATTGTCTTTGTGACCTCTGACCTTTTATCGATGTCATTTCCGGTGAAGTCCCGCTCCTTTCCTCAGTCTTCTTGAAGCCTCGCTGAGGTGAGGTCAATTTATGAGGGTGTTCCCGTAAATATGTTAAAACATGTTAATGATACATGACAGTTCTAAACTTGTATTTCTAACAAATGATATTATTGTTGTCTAAGCGTCAGTGTTTATTTACATGTATCTAGAATGTAATGCTAAACTTAGCCGTTCTTAAGCTAGGTCTGTGGAGCATGCGGTCGGTTTGACATGCGGTGTTCCTGTGTGTTTTCTTTAAAGGTGTGCGTGTGAGAGACCGATTGATGAAGTTGCTGTACTGTTTTTATTGTATTTTATACAGACAGACGTGTGATAATAAACCAGTCGGCAAGACAGCAGTTGTCCTGTTCTCCATAACAAAGAAACACAACGCAGATGATCTCTTCGGCCCACAGATTAAGAGTCAGGACAGGCAGGTGTTATGCTGAGTTTTTCATGTCTGTCGAGATCTGCATCCTCCACTGTAATCAGGGAGGAGGATGCAGATCTCGACAACTCCCTTATTAACTGTAACACACCTTATATCCATCTTTTAGATTATTTTAAGCTGACAGTGAAAATTCACATATGCAAAAGGGTAACAAAGCACACTACAGGTCTTTACCCTATTAAAAATGTTATAGCAGATTAGTAGTGTCGTGGTTAGTGAATGTTTTCATTGTGGTTCGTTGAATGTATGAATGTTATCAATGTGTCATACTTTTGTCAAGGCAAGTTTAATGTAATACAATATCTGCTAATAACAAGATTTGTAAACTTCGTTATGATTTGAGGCACTCACACTTTTGTGTATGTGAATTTTCACTGTCCACTTAAAATAATCTAAAATATGGACAAATGACAGCGTTTCATTATGTGTGTTAGGCTACAGTTAAACAGTGGGGGATACAGATCTCGACAGGCATGAAAAACCCGGCATAACTCCGGCTACATATGCATTCATATTTAATTTTTTTTTATATATATAAGTATACTTTTTAACATAAATAAAATTCTGATACTGTGGTTTTGATGTTAAAGTAGTGTCTCTCTTTTAGAATAATAACAATTATTACATTATAATCATGATGCTTTAAGGAAAGTCTACATGCATCACTTATGTATTTAAAAAGTCTAATAGATATTGATATATGGATATATTGGACTCATATTTTCTGTCATCCATGTAAAAAGTCTTTTAAAAATGTAGCTATTCTTTTTATTTTGTAATACAGGTCAAGACCATGTAGTAATTTTCCAATTTGACAAGAAACATGTTCAGCCACGACCCAGAAATCTGCATTTCACAAGTTCTAGTGAAGGCATCATAAGAGCTGAGAGAGGTTTGGAGGTGCAGGTGTTTGGTTGAGCTCCTGTCCCCAGCTCACTTGGGACCTTTCTGTGTGTATAATGGTTATAATCTGTGTAGTGATTTGTGTGTAATGGAAAGTAAGATTAGACAAATGTAGTAAACTTACATGTCCCTCCTCTTTCACAGTGAGAAAGACCATCGTATTCTTCACTGTCTCCTGTGCCAGAAGCCACAGGAGGTTTTATCTGCACACCTAGCCAGGGTGTGCATGAAGGGCAGCACAAAAGAAGAAAGGGAGGAAGAGCTGAAGCGAGCCAAGGTGTCGACAAAGTCCTGGACCCGCCAAGGGCGCAACTGGGATTACAGACAGATTTGCTCCATCGCAATGGACAGGGCATCCAGGATGGCTCTGGTACGGCACCTGGAAGAAAATGATTTCTTCATTTCTAACAAGCCGGAAGAAGCAGATCGAGTTGTGCTGGAACAGCAGCCCAGCACAGGAGTGGCTGTGACCAGAGAAAAGCCCACAGTTGCGAGTGAAACTACCATGGAGGCCGTGGAAGACAGCTCCTGGTTCAGAGCATGATGAGGACAACGTTACTTCTGATGATCCAACATACCAAGAGTAAGTTTGAATGGCCACACAAATGACTGTTTGAGAAGAAACTAGAGATAAAAGGCTGAGTTTATTTATGTTTACTTACTAAATTGAAATGATCACATTTACTTGTAGCTCTCAGTTCAGCTGTCAATTTGTCCTCAAGTGTCCTAATGTTACATTTTGTTTTCACAGACCTTCATCTGCCAGCTGGGGTAGTGTGCGTTGCAACATGCTACAAATGGGACTGTATGAAAAGTTCAATAGTGACAATCCACTCTTGGTGGAATTTAAGAAATACCTGGTTAATCACATGGAGTTCCGAAACTGCAAACAGGAGGTGAGTTGTTTTCACATGCAGATGTGAAGGAGCAGAGGGGGTTGCTGTGATCAGACTTATTAGCATAACTAAAGGTATTTGTTGACTCTGAGGCCTGTGCACAAGTACATTGCTCAGTTTGCACAGAGACACAGAGCAGAAGAAGACACCTTGAAGAAGCCAGTTTCCAAGGCCCAGAGCAAAGTCACATATAAAACAAGGTGAATATTTGCCTAATGAACCCTTTAATGATGCTACTGTTCTGTCAGGGGCTGCCAGAAGCTGCTGTCGAAAATATTTGGTGATCTGTTTTATGTTCTGTGAATGAATATTTTCATTTGTGTCTTTCTTAAAGCTCTGACGAGTCAGCACACAGGATGGTTGGCAGGGGCCAGAAGAGAGCCAGAGAAGCCATTGAGGAGGACAGCGCTACAAAGAGAGACTTTCCTCAGTTCCTGGAGGTCTTTCCAGCATCACTGACGGGACCACCGCCGACCAAGAGGCAGCGAGCTGAGGCCGGGTTTCCAGAAGATCGCGTGTTCTACGATAAGTGGAGGGGAGTACAGTTTGCTAAACGGGAAGAGTACATCTTGTGTAAGTATATATACAAATGACTTACGGAGTAAAAATGATGGGCAACGGCCGGAGCCACCAGCCGCCTCCGTTCAGCCTTTCCAAGCCGATCCAGACTGGCGCACCGTCGCAAAGGAAATGGAGCCGGAGAGAGCACGTCAGCACCAGGAGACGAATCCTCTGAACAGACAGGGCGGACCCCACCAGTTAACCACTCAAGGACACCGGGTAAAATAATTCATGTGTCATCAGAAACAACATTGTTATTGACATCTCTCTCTGTTTCTTAACGTGAGACATATTTAATTTGGATGAGGAGGGTATTAATCAGATCCCCGTGATTCTTTCTGATTTGGATGAGTAAATATTAAAATAAAAACTGTTCTTTGTACAGGAGTTGTTGCCACCAGACCCTTTGCCAAAGGGTCCATTATATGTAATTATCATGGCGAGCTAATCACAGCAGAAGAGGGCAGGAGGATCCTGGAGGGAACTACAGACCGGAGGGGATACCTCTTCTTTTTCTCTTCTGGTGGCAAGCAGTTGTGCATCGATGCCCAGACTCACCCGTGTAAATGTCACCCATCCATGGAGACATTTGGGAGAAAAGTGAACCACTCCAGGAAGAATCCCCAATGTGAACCCAGAACTGTTTTTAATTCAAATGAATTTTGATCCACTATTGACACAAGATCATCACATACATTGAGCTGCTTACGAGTAGAGACAAAAAGACATTTTAATTTTTTTTCCATATAGTTTTGTAATGAAACTCTTACAAATGCAGTATTTTGTAATAGAAACCAGATCTGGTGGGTAATGTACCAAATAAACGTGTATAAATGGTCTTTATGTGACAAGTTACTGAGATCTCAACGGCAGAAGTTGGTGTAGCTGCCTTTGTTGTGTGAAAACCAGAGACTGAAAGGTTGATAAGCATGACTGAAGTACATGTGTTTCATTTTTGAACATTTAATTCAAATTACAGCACTGGAGTACAGGGATGTTGAGGAACAATGTTAATCAAGGCAGATGAGAACTGAACTGCCCTCCCCCAGCACCCCCCTCTCAGGCAAAGCCACACTTGGGTGCATGTCGAATGGCTTTAGGCAGGAAGCTGTAAGCGCCCACTTAACACAGAATACGTGGACCGTTCTGAGTTTGTGAACCTTCGCCCTTAGCGGTCTCCAGCTGTTCATCACACAGTACATACTACATTAATGATAAAGACACTGTGTGAACTGTGTTTACTCTGATTTGTGCTATTTCATAGGACAACATTCAGAAAGTTAAACATAATTATTATAATTGACTCAATGCACATTTTAATGATTACATATGTGAATAATCAAGAAGTCAACTACCTGTAAGGTCCATATGATGATATGAATCATTGATTGCATTTATTTTGGTAGATGAGTCCATGATTTTGTTTGTATGAAATCTTAATTGTGTAACATGACAATAGTGTTTAGAGGGTTTGAGTCATTGGTTTTATTCCCACTATTCTTACTAACATGTACATTTTGTGATTTTGTTATGTACTTAATCATGAATTTACATTTCCTAAACAGAAACAAAAAGCTATACAGATATTAAAGATACTGCTTTAATGAAAAATAGACCATGTGAATTATGTCTTCTTCTATGTTTGTTATTGCATAGGACCACATTTAAGAATTCATAAACTCAAACATAATTGTTATAGTTTACACATGTATGTATATTTTGATTGACTTCATGTTTATTTACATATGAAATAAACACCTTTAAGGTACAGATGATGACATGAGTTATCGATTTCATATTTTTTGTTATACGAGTTCATGACTTTCTACATATAACATTTGAAATGGTAACATGACAGTCGTGTTTGGAGGGTTGGAATAACTGACCTACTCAACACTCAAACATAATTATCATCACTCAACTTTATCACTGATGATCCAGATGATGGGGAACAAGACGACATGCTTGCAGTTCCTTTGAAGAGTGTCAGTCTCCCATTGGTAGGTTTTAATTGTTTCAACAAGGAGTAGCACATGACATTTTAATAAAGTATAGAAGTGTATTTCACTTACTCCAGACTAAAAAAATATGATAATGACAGTTATACACCTAATTTCTCACCATGCACCAAAACCTTTTTTGTCACTTTTCAAATACCCAGTGCATTATATATACTATAGGAAGAAGGGGACCTTGCCACCATTTTGAGGAATTTCAAAGAGGACCACCTTTCAGATGGTTTGGTTTCCACAATTTGTGTCAGGCGGAATAAAAATTCTGGAGAGTGCCATCAAAGCAGTTTCCAGAGTGACTTTTTCGTAGACCCATTCACCATACATTGATTTGGAGAAGATATGGGGGACCACAGTGAGAGTTTTTCTGGTATGAGAACCTCAATGACCTTACTTTACATTTTAAAGCTAATGTTTGTATGTAAAGGACATGTAAACTGTTGTATTTCTCTTTTCTATTGATTTATTGTAGGCTCTTGATGAGCGGGAAAAGCCGGCCAGACCACCATAAATATTTCAAAGGTGTCCATCTTATTGCTTGGTCAATTGCACACGTCGGTCCATGTATCAAAGCGCTTCATCCCTGCCTCTTCCAGCTGATGTGTGGCCAGGAGCCACCACTAAAGCAGTTTGACTGGGGTGTGTTGCCTGATCCATATGGGCAAAGTCAAAATGCTGTGTAATTTACAAATACATATAGTAATTTGACAGACACCTGAAAGGCAACAGGAAGAAACCTTGAGAGGAACTGGACTCAACAGGGAACCCGTCCTCAGAAAGCAGGAAGGCAGTTCAGTAACACTTGATGTGTTGATGTCTTGATAAAAGCACGTTTTAATGTAATTCCAAATGTGCTGATGTGTGGTGTCACGTGACCTGTGTTCTTATATTCATCCTGTCATCTTTTTATCTCACATCCTCTTTGTATGCCAGTGTTTCGGAGTGTTTTTCTAACCTTGTCTATCCAGCACATTTTCTGGATGCTGTGAGTCACTGACATCGTTTTACAGACATAGTATTTGTTGTCAGCATCAGAAGACTTCTCCAACAACTCTGCCCTATCAGACAGAGAAGACAGTGATCCCCTCAACAAGCCTGATGCACGTGTGTTTCTGGTAGTAGCAGGATGTTTTTATTCATTTGTTCTGATTTTACATTTAGTACATGTCAACAGATCTCTTAGACAAGGTTCAAGCACTTTTACTAATGTCTTAATGGTCCATTAAATATAGAATTATTTTATTTTTAATTATTTAATCACTTCATTGTTTGGTTTACACAAAATAAAAAACATGAAGAGTTCTCATTTCAAGATGACATTGTGAAACGAACAACTAACAGCACTAAACCTAAAATATTGTGTAAATGACTGTAGTGTTAGAGTAAAAAAGCAACTTTCATGTTTGACAACCTCAAAAAATAATGTTTCTACATGCGAGTTGTTTTCAACATGCATCTATTGATTACTAATACTCCAAACTACTACTTATTGATACTGATTATACCTCAATTATACAGTCAATTGTAAAACTATATATATGTTTAGTTTACTACGACATAACACAGAAAAGACACAACATAACAGCTGGGGTGTATCTGTCCATCAATAAACAGAAACTAAACCGTCACTGTAATCTGTGGAATTACTTGAAGGACACGACCAAAGTTTGACGAAGACGTCAAATCATTTTGAACGTTTAGCTACAGAAATAAAAAAACTGTTTTAATCCGCCTCAGAACTCTTAAAATATAAGTCCCAAGCGTCTTTATGAATAATAAATGTATTATGTGAAATGCAAACGGAAAGACCAAGCGTACCTGAGATAAAGGACTTCACTGACTCTACCACTGTTCCAGTGAGACTCAAACAGACAGATGGTACAGGTACTGATCTAGATCCAAAGGACAGCTTGGAGGACGCTGACTTGATCCATCAATCCAGTCTTTATACGACACATGGTGCATTCCCAGTATCCACTACACAGGTAGAACCCCTGTGACCAGATCCCGGGATGGATTTGTTTGGATATCACGCTCTTCACAGGTGTTTTGGACCAGATGGGGGTCGTCAGAGAACAGGGGGAACTTACAACCTGCAGCAACTCCACATGTACCGGCACCTGTGGCGGGTGCGCATGCGCTGCGGCCATAAAAGCAGCAGGTGGCGCCGAACGTCCCACCTGTGACACGTGACTTCCACCGTGAGCCCCACTGTCTACTGTCACCTTTGACCCCGGTGGACATCCCCGTTCGTTGGACACGTTGCTGTGCACACCAATGGCTGCCCATAGGGACACTTGGAGCGGGGACCTGCAGCAGTCGGACCGGGGGTCCAGCAGCCAGCGCTCTCGTCTCCCGGGAGAAGAGGAGGATGTGGGCGGACCGCGCCCGCGACCGGGTCTGGAGAGGACTCAGGAGAGGTTTCGGGTGGACCGCAAGAAGCTGGAGGCCATGTTAGGTAACGGTGAGTAATGCAGTGAAATGAGTGATGGATATCTGAGGATTCCTACTTTGTAGTAGTTTCTACTTCATCCGTCCAGGTTCGTCTGTGGTTTGTGAGCTTAGGAAAAATCCCCTGGATGTAGTTTCCACTGTTCCACACTTGTGCTCCGGGTCCGGGTTCGGGGATCTTCTTAGTATTTGAGGCCCGTATGTGCTCCATTAAAACAAGTCAAAGACTTTGAGCTTGTCGGTTTATCCTGTGTGTTTGTTAGTAGTAATGAATCCAGATGTGTGGCTGCTGTGTGCTAATTGACAACGATCAGTAAAGATGAACTCTACAATCATTTATTTGTGCATCAACGTTTTGGGAAACTGCCTTTTCCTTCTGTACAAAGAATCAGTAGCGTTACATCCACATACAGAAGAGTTATGTCACAATGAAGCACAACAGAGCAGCAACAACATGTTACTGGTTCAACTGGTCTTACAGAGGTGTAGACAGTGGTGAACTGGACCAGATGTTTAATAATACAGGAACTAAAACTAACAAGAGGGAAAGAAAGTTCAACTGACACAGAGACGACCTCTTAGTTCAACTAATCGGCTCTATTCACTCTTTGTCCATGTGAAACAACATCCATTCTCTAATTAATTCAAACACATTTTATCTCCTAAAATTGACTTTTACATTGAAAAACCTCCTGAAGCTAAACACAAATATTCAAAAATAATCATTTTATAACAGCTTGTTCATTTACTAATGATCTGAACTAACGTTAGTAAGGCCTGCATACTTATACCTTCATGAACAGTGGTGTAATAATACGTGTGTTTAATGAGCATGTGGGATTAATTTGTGGGATATTTGTTACATTTCATGTATTTGTTGTGTTTCTTTCATTTCTCTCATTAGCTCCATGTTGAACAGTTGAAAACTGTTGAACTGTTTTACTCTTTAAATAAAAACGGGTGTAGTTCTTTCATACTAGTCATCATTGTTCACTCAGCCAAGAGTATAAATCTGATCTATTCTATGTCTATTTCAGTAGACGGAGAGGTAAAACTTGTCATGGGCTCCCACAGGAAATAGAAGTTGAATGCTTACGTATACTCTTGTGTGAATGTCTGAAGTTTCACCTGTAGTTCTCTTGTGATTATTGCCTATGGAGCGGTGGAGAGACGTCTTAAGAAGCTGTGCAGTTTAGAGATTTATCTGGTGGACCGTCTTCTGTCTTCGCTGAGATTCTGTGACTTGTGGGATTATGCTCGATAATTCTGACACAGCAAAAATGATTGAATGACTGATACAGCATGTGTACAATAATGGTGGTGTTACTGGAAGTCAGGGCAGATTGGTCAGAATTGGGCTTTTGTTTAACTGGTCTGTTATAATTATGTTGTAGACACATGAGATCTACAAGAAACTTGTGAAACTTGCAGAGCATGTGAATTTGTTGGCCTCCTTATTTGTATCATATCTGTGTTGTAACAAAATGGTCAGCGGTGATTAAGAAATATCTACAGCCTGTAGTTTGTGGACTAAAACGTGCAAAATCATCATCGCTCTTCAAAAGAGAGTTGATCTGAAGCTGTATCCGATCTCCAGGATTATAGAAAATGACTGAGAACATTTTATTCCATCCCCGTAAAACAGCGGTACAGTACATGTACCAGACACAATATCTAGAGAAATGGAAATCCACCATTAACACTGCACTTAGTGCAGATACCACAGCATTTTGAGGACACTGGATAATGTGTGTGTAATTTGTCTGGGTTAAAACTGACTGGTTCTGGATGGTTCTGTGATTTATTGTTCTTTTTCTTGGTCACTCTCACTTTAGCTGCCTCTGAAGGGAGAGTCAACGCCAGGGAGAATTTCTTTCAGAAGGTGAGTGTGTAGTCGGTACCTGGATCATGTTTGCTTTGTCTGTGCGTTGTGTTCAAGTCCAGTGATCAGAGCTTTGTTTATGGTAAGGGAGCAGATGTCAGGTGTTCCTCTACTCGCTCATAATTTAAATAAAACTAACAAAAAACAGTGAATCATTCCGAGTGAATAGAGGGATTATATTACACTTTAGATAATATTGCAGAGATAGGGGGTATATGTCCCCATAAGACAGATTCCTTATAAAAACAGCTGAGTGAAATCATCTAAATAAGAATTTGTCTTCAAACTCCCCTTAAGTTCTGTGAATCACTCAGTAGAAACTGGAAGTAAACGCAGAGCTACAAGCAGGGGGCTTAACTGGAAGAGTGTTTCTTTGCTTTTTGATGATGATGCCAACAGCGGCCAAGAGTTTAGGAGGCTGAAAGAGGAATGTAACTGAATGTAGCTGCCGGTGATCATGTAAGTATTCGGGTTCTTGATCACGTGGCTTTGAGAACTTGAGAAAAAGACATATTCTCCACCATGAAAGCAGAAACCACTAAAAATGAATTATGATAAACAAAAGACCTCAGGACCTCTTTGAAAACGATGACTAGACTTGTCAAAGACTGCTCACGTACATTGTTTTTGGCATTTTTCATGTTTTTTAATTGTTATTTATTTATTTATTGTGGTGGTGGTGTATCGAGAGGATTAATGTGTTGATAAGCTAATATCAGTCCTCGTTCACTCTGTTTCAGATCATGGATGAAACCCAAACATGGATAACCCGGCCGATGACACTGAAAAGCGTCCGAAAGACCAGAGGAGGTGATTGTTTTTCACTTAAATCTCATATTTGCTTCATAAATTAGATCCATGTGCATTTGATTTGTGTGATTCGAGTGTTACGTGACTGGTGAGGGCCCATAAGAGATATAAATAGTTCAACATTAAACAGCTTTCATGCATCAATTGAAAGTTCATATTTATTCAATGCAATTTAATGTCAGTGTTGACAGAAACAAGTTTTTGATGTAGCAACATGTTTAACAATGAAACTGAGCAGTGTGTGTGGATCTGTGCACATCGTACCTGATGGGGGTTACAATCAGCTGTAATTGGAGGCAATCCATTCATATAGAACCATCCATTAACCCAAGTATTAGTTTATTCATAGATCCCGCGTGCAGCAGCACCTGGGAATGAAGTTCTGTGTTCAGAGTGAGAATATAGAGAATTATACATTTCTGACCTGTGATTTGTTTGCATGTCAGCGTTTTTCCTCTGTTACGTAAATCGAGAGGAGACGAGAGGAAGAATGTTAGATAATCACAGCTTGGAGGAAGTGATGGGTAGAGAAAAGACCAAATGAGAAAATTCGATTTACATTTTCTGTGAGAAGTGAAGATGTATCACCTTCAGGTTAAAGATACACAGCTGTCATCAGCTCTCCATTTCATCCATTTTCTTAACCGCTTGTCCATTCAAGAGTCACGGTCACAAAGGGCTAATCCCAGCTGTCATCGGGTGAGAAGTCAGGTTACCAGTCCATTACAGGACACACGTATAAAGACAGACGACACTTCACACCTGCGGGCAACTTAGAGCCACCAACTAAACAAACATGTCTTTGGAGGTGGGAGGAAGCCGGAGTACCCACAGAGAACCCACGGAGACACGGGGAGAACATGCAAACTCCACATTGAAAGACACCCTGCCGCCCCCTGGATTCAAACCAGGGTCCTTCCTGCTGTGAGGTGACAGTGCTAACCACTATACCACCTCAATGATAAGTCAGTGACCTGAAAAGAGCATGCAGCACACTCAGCTTCAAAAATGTGGATGTGTTCTTTGGTTCCTGTCTTCTCAGCTGTTCTATGAGCTGTTTTTACTCCCTCGTGTGATGTAGTGTCTCTTGAGGAGTATGTTGAGGTTTTCTCACCATTGTGTGTGATTTAAACAAGATAAGTGCTTGTTTACTGGCACTCCTTGGTTCTCGTAGTTTGTCGTAGTTAGTTTTTTCCTCTTATGTCCACATACAGGGAGGTTGGCTACAGTCCCACAAACCTTCAACTTCTGAATGATATGTGCAACTGTAGTCACAGGAACATGAAGCTGCTTGGAGATGGTCTTACAGCCTTTACCTTTAACATGTTTGTCTATCTTTTTTATTTCTACTGTCCTGAGACAACTCTCTCTACATCTTTCTGTGGTTCATGTTGAGTGTGGTACACACCATCAATCTGAATCAGCTTTATTGGCCAGGTTTGCACAGGACAAACAAGGAATTGGATGTGGTCTGACTCCATCTTTTTGTGCCCCCTGGTGGCTCGAAACATTAATTATTTACATACTAAATTCCAATTATCTACATAAAACACAGCTCACTATATCACATGGGGTTATTGTTTTATGTGATTGGACAGTTCAGCTCAGACACAGCCTGCTTTTGACTCCAGTTTGACTCCTCGTCCACCTTTTCACCACCCTGACCACAGGTTTCTTGGTTTTAGATTTCTACCTGTAAGTTGGGATGAGGTGAAGCAGACAGTGATCAGAGGGGACAGAGTGGTAGGCGTCCTTTACAACAGTGTAGCAGTGGTCCAGTGTGTTCATATCCCTGGTGGGACACTTCACGTGCTGCCTGTATCGAGGAGGTTCGTGGCACAGACTCGCTCTGTTCAAATCCCCCATGATGATGAGCAGGGAGTCTGGATGTTTTCTTTCCACGTCCGTTATGTGTTCATCCAGGTTCTGTAACGCTGTTGTTCCACAGGCCTGAGGTGGAATGGAAACGCCGACCAGAACAAATGAGGTGAATAAAAGGGACGGCAGCTGATAAAAAACACTCTAAGTGAGGACTGCAGAACGTCTTGAACACTGTGACATCTGTACACCAACCTTCGTTAATACAAAAGCAGTGAGAGCTGCGTGACACGGTCCGCACGGAGCAGCTGGATGCCGGGAAGGTGTAGATCACCGTCAGGGAGGTTCTCACTGAGCCAGGTTTCAGTGAAGCACAGGGCGGCGGATCTGTTTAAGTGAGCAGGAGCTCATCCGTCTTATTTACTAGGGAGCGCACGTTAGCCAGGTGTATTGACGGGAGCGGTGTGCGTGAGCCGCGCTGCCTCAGTCTGATGCTTCCTGTAGATCTGTAGAGAGCTGCTGCACCTCTGAGAAGGATCTCCAAGAAACAGAGTCTGTATAAACCGTAGGAAAGGTTCCTGGAGATTCAGGAGCGCCTCTCTAGAGTCAGTAATCTGTGAAGCCGTGAGTGGCTGCATAAAATAAAACCACAACAGTAAAAACACCAGAAAAGTAGAAGGCTGCCATCTGCGGCGCTACCTTGGTACCAAACAGCACATCCTTTCACCCTTTAGACTGAGGGACTGATCACAGGACACATGGTGCTTTAACATGTCCCTGTGGTCCAATCATTTTACACATCAGGCCAGTTTCATTAGTTTGTTTTAAAGAAAGAACCTTCTGTTGAACCACAACCCAAAAGCTACGTCTGCTTTTGATTTGATGTAGATTTGTATTCATCGTTCCCTTTGTGGGTTTTTCTTTCTTTAATGGAAGGGTACCAACAGTTTGGTCCACATCTCTGTCTTTTGTTCTCTTAGGGTTATAGTGTTTCTGTGGGCTCTACTGATTGACAGATGGACTGAGCATAGCTCCTCTTTCCCTCCACGTGTGACGCCTGCCATTTTAAATAAGACTCTGCAGATACGTGTTCAAGCAGCAGTTACTGTGGCAGCTTTCTCCTCTGGTGCTAGAATGAGTTGACAAACGCAGACTACTGTGTCGTGTCTGCTTTCACATTTATTTCTGCCCTTTATGAGCACTGATGCATTCACTTCCACAGATACTGATCATACAAAGACACTAAACACATACTGCGCCTCTCACCACTTGTGATATAGCTTTTTCAGTTTTTATTTTTATCTTTGCAGATCCATACATCAGAGTGATCGGGACGAGGGAGAATGTGAGGGAAGCTAAAGACAGAATTACGTCTGTCCTTTACACCAAGGTACAGTGAACCTCTTCATCACTGTGAAGATAGACTGCATGTTGGTGTGTAATTCTTGTTCTTGGTCTCTGTTTACCTTGCTCACCCTGTCCTGGTAGTTAGACTAAATGTATAATACATCAGCTGCCCTGCTGTCTACTACACAGTAGTTTGGTACAACTTGGCAGTAATCTACTGTAGCTGGGCGATTACATCCAGAGCTTTTTTCAAGGTTTGCTGTACATACAGGCTTTGTTGCAATGGCACCGCACAGAGGCAGTCGATCATCCGTGCACTTTAAACAGACTCCAACAAAAGAATAACACATGAGCAGATGTACTATACTGTAGCATTTCACATGGTTTTATCACAGCACAGTTTTTTATTTAGCTCTTTTTAATGTAGTGCATTAGTGACTGCACCGTGTGTGTGTTTAAATGAGGGGAACTTGTTTGTTTTGTGGCTGTATAGATGGAGGAAAGTGTACAGATGCTGCACTGTGCTCTCAGTGAAGTAACATTTATAATCAGCGCAGGAGGGTGTGAATCACAGAGTACATTTTACCTTGGTCCCCCTTAAGCACACACTTGATTTGATTTGACTGGTGACAGCCGTCCTATCGTGAGTTTTGGAAGCTGCCTGTGGTGATATATTAGAAACACTTTCATTGATCAGTGACACCATCAACTGTGAACTTTATAAAGTTTAACATTTGTGCCGTTCATGTGTAGTAACATTCACCTTTTTCTTTGTACCATCAACTGTATTTCAGGTGTTTTCTATCCTAATTCTACCTCAACCTGTTCTTTTCTGCTCATTAGAGTAACAAGGTAACTCTGAAGATGGACGTTTCCCACAAGGATCATTCCCATATAATTGGAAGAGGGGGCGTCAACATCAAGAGATTGGAGGAGGAGACAGGGTGCCAAATCTACTTTCCAGACTTTAACAGGAAGAAAACGGCAGAGAAAAGCAACCAGGTTTGTGGGGACACAACACCGATTTCCACTGTGCAGTCATGCTGTGACTTAATGGAACAGGCTGTTTACTGCTAGTTGCTCACAGAGTTTGATACCATTTACTGATCCAGTCTATTTACTAATAGTCGCACGTTCTGAGATTAGACAGGTTATAAAGACTTAGTCCAGATGTCTGTTTTGATTGGCCAAAGTATAGTATGTGGAGTTCAGGAGAGCACACTGCAGGGCACGCCATGAGATACTTAGTGCAGACAGGTTGGTTTGTTTTTTACCAAGGTAGACTTAACTGATTGAAACATTACCTCAGCTTTTACATGGTGTGATATACCTATGCATATCATGAAACTTTAAGCACTCTCCATTTCACACAGTCTTATACTGATCATTCACTCGTAGGCTGATAACTAACAAGAGTGTATTCAGAAGCACAGAGGTGTTAAAAAGCTAATGTAGAAAACTGTGCAACTCCAATGACTTCTTCTTCTCACTGGAGCTGGTTGAATTCAGGACATCACTGAACTTCTAGTTGATGCTCACAGCACCACCTGCATGCACAAAACACTATGTGAACGTTAACAGAACGTGTGTATTTGGTTTTTTAACCGCTTCCTTTTTCTTTAGTCTGGAGCCGTGACGTTGTGTTGGTGTTTTTTTAAGAGTGGAAGTGAGAACAGGATACGAGAGGAGAAATGTAACGAGACCATGTGTCACCTGTTTTCATTTGTATGGAAATGAACCTAATCCAACCTCTCATGATGTGTTTCAGTAACATAAAACATGAACTTGGGATTGAGTTTTGAAATTGGAGTAGGGCTCAACCTATAAACTGATTTCTATTGTCCTTTTTCCTTTGAACAGGTGTCCCTCGTGGGGGAGCCAGGAGAGGTGGAGGCAGCTCGTGTAAAAATAAGGGTAAGTTGTACCACTGCTATATTTGTTTTAAATGATGCTCTGTCAAAACGTTGACCTTCTGTAGATTTGACCTTTACTTTTCTTTCTAATTTTCTGAGACGGGGATCAAAACATGAATAAACTTCTCTAAACCTTGAATTAGTTTGATGGGTTATGTTGCACCTTCTGACTCTTCTCCTTTCCTTCATGTAGAGTTTAGCCTGTTAAACCACAGCTTTGTCTACAGTGAACATGATTCTCTACTGTGGATTGACCAAAACTAACAAGCCTGTGTGTGTTTCTAAAGAAAACACTGTGAGTGTGGAAAGGTGGTTTACCTCCAAGTCAGCTTGGTTTCTATCCTCCATCCAGGTGTTTATACTCCTTACTCTGACACCCAAATACTTTGTATGCTGTTTCATAAAATACTTGACGTGACATCACTTAAATGATGTATTATGTATGTGTGTTACTTGAATTGGAGGTGACTACAGTATTTCTCTACAAATCAAATATAGTGTACAGTAGATCATTGAATGATTGCTTTCTAAATGGTAGCAGTGAGTGTTTTGGTTTTTATTCCATTGTTTCCATGTGGAAGGTTTTTAATTTTAGAACAGAAGTAAAATATCTTATATTATATATATAATATATGTTGCTGAGCGTTGAAGATTGATAACTGTCATATTCAAGTCTGTTCAATAGGAGCCAGGAGAGGAGGAGTACATGAGTAGTGAAAACTAAAAGATGAGGAAACTCTCTCTCACACACTTGCACACACTGCCATCCAAATACTGACTCTTGGGTCACTGGGATTTTGCCTGTCAGCAAAGGTCAAGCAGCATGAATTGCTCTGACCAAAGAAATGCATCCCGACTCTGTCCCACATGTGCTGGACCTGACATTTAGATCACACTGCTGCACTTGCTCTTCACGGGCAAAAAGATTTAGATCATCACTGAGGGAAATGTAAGAGAGGACCAGGAGAAGAGCAGCAGTCAAGGCTGAATGAAGAATAGACTAGATTTTCATGGTGGAGCTGACCTAAGCTTGTTTAAAGAGGTCAACCTGGCAGTCATGAGTTTCAGATGTATGTGGTCTTGTTAGAGTCTACGTGTTTATTCCCCTCAGTTTGTCTCTATGGGTGTGAGCCTGTGTGATTTATCTCCTCTTCATTCATAAGTACACACGTGGACTAAACTGCTGGTACCTCCATTAAAGAAAGAAAAACAGAGGTCACTGAAATTACTTGAATTAATATCTAGTACATTTTTATTCTTATTACTTTTGTCAGTTTCATGAAAATCAGACAGTTTTTGAGTTGTAGTTCAACAGAAACTAATGAAACTGGCCTGGACAAAATGATGTGTAAAATATTTTGACCACAGGGACGTTAATCTAACGCTGTCCTGTAATTAGCATCACAGGTTTCTTCACACTTATAATCAGTCAGTCTGTGTATTCAAAGGGTGAAAAGTGGTCACTGTGCTGTTCATGGTGTTTACCACACTCAACATAAACCACAGAAAAGTCAAAAGAGAGAGTTGTCTCAGGATATTAGAAATAAAAATGATAGACAAACATGGTGAAGGTAAAGGCTGTAAGACCATCTCCAAGCAGCTTCATGTTCCTGTGACTACAGTTGCACATATCACTCAGAAGCTTAAGGTCCATGGGTCTGGAGCCAACCTCCCTGTATGTGGACATAAGAGGAAAATTGATGACAAACTGAAGAGACAGAAAACACAAATGGTAAATAAAGAACCCAGAACAACTTCCACAGAGATTAAAGAAGTAAAATCCACGGTCGAGGTAGCTCAGAGTCAGATCACACCATCAGTCACTGTTTAAGACAAAGTGGACTTAAGACGACCAAGGAGGACTCCACTAATGAAAGCAGATCGTAAAGAAAACACAGCACCGGGTGTCTTAAATCTGTGCTGGGTCCAAGACTTTTAAGGCATTCTGGAACAAAACAGGCTGCCCAGTGTCAGAAAGTTTGGTCTTTGTCACAGGTCATAGTCCTCCAACATGATAATGAGCTAAAACACAGCTACAAACACCCAAGAACAGCTAAGAAGAAATCACTGGACTATTCTGAAGTGGCCTTCTATGAGTCCTGATCTGAATCATATTAAATATCTGTGGAAAGAGCTGAAACACGTAGTGTGGAGAAGGCACCCTTCAAACCTGAGTCAACTGGAGCAGTTTGCTTGATAGGAGTCGACCAAAATACCTGTGGACAGGTGCAGAAGTCTCAGTGAGAGTTACAGAAAGCGCTCGCTTGCAGTGATCGCCTCAAAAGGTTGTGCAACAGAATATTAAGTTAAGGGGACCATCACTTTTGTCCAGGCCAGTTTCAGTAGTTGTTTTTTATAGATACATTGAACCATAACTCAAAAGCAATGTTGGATTTTCATTGGTTCATTTTCAGTCTGTTTTTATTGATTCTTACTTTTGTCAGTATCAGGTTATTTCAGTGACCTTTGTGGGTTTTTCTTTGTTTAACAGAAGAGTATTAACAACTTTGTCCACGTGTGTAAATATACATGAATCTATTTAGCTCATGATGCTGTAATACAAATGACAAGAGCTGATGTGTTTTGCTGTTCCTGCATTTTGATTCAGAGACTTGAAATTGATGTTTTAAAAATGAACTGGCCACAGTTTGAGGATTTTAACCATAGCTTCAACAACTGTGTAGCCACAGTGTTTAAATCAGTGTTCCCAGTGATACCACCACAGAACACTGCAGCATACTTCATGTCACAAAGGCTGAGGTCTGTTGCACTGATCACCTTGTTTTGATTCACTTTAGATTCATTTGAGTTGACACATGTACGAGTCAAGTTCTGCCACCTTCTGCTATGACAGTATTGTACAAGATTCACTTCTCACTTCTGTCCATTTTGTGCAGGAGCTGCTCCCTCTTGTGTTGTTTATCAGTCTTCCCCCCAGCATGCAGTGTGATTTCAGTTCTCCGACTGTGCAGCACATCTCACAGACCTACAACATCACAGTCTCCTTCCTGACCCCGATGTGTTTCTTTAACACTACTGTGGTGGTTCGCGGTTCACACAGTGCTGTCAAGGTGAGGACGGTTTCATGTTTATAGAAATAGGATAGAAATGAAAGTCTAAAATAATTAAATTTCATACAAACTCAGAACTATAATCAGTATAAAACCAATGTACAGTACCTGTCATGGACAGAACAGAGTACTTTAAAATGCCTCATCTCATTGAGCCACACTAACATACACTCTCATACTAATGACCATGATTCAATTCAATTTTATTTGTATTGGGCTTTTAACAATTGTCTTCGTTGCAAAGCAGCTTTACACAACCAAAGAAACGATGGAAGTTCATATGAACAGTGAATGTGCATGAATCACAATAATCAGATTGTCCCTGATGAGCGAGCCGAGGGCGACAGTGGCAAGAAAAAACTCCCTGAGAAGGCGACAGGAAGAAACCTTGAGAGGAATCGAATACCAGAGGCACTTGTTTAACCATCAGGGCATTGAACTGGCAACCTGGAGATTAATACATCCCCTGCTCAACTCGAAGCACCGTTATTTCTCGGAGACTGTCGTATCTTATTTTGTGCAGCAAAGAGCTGCGACTGACCATTATTATCATTATCATTGAAAAAAACAAACTCCTCAGGACCACCGAAGACATTAATAAGGCAGTGGTTTATTTCTCTTGCGCAAGGCAAAACTCAAAGTATGTAACACATACAGTTCTTGTGATATGGGAGGGAGTTGTTTTTCTGTTTGTAACTAAAGATGTAACAAATGGCAGTTGTTATATTGCAGTTGGTTCTCGTCTCGAGGTGCTATCCTATCTGACTCCCTAAGATAAACAAAGACAAGTTTCACAAGAATCCCACAAAGTTATACAGCTTCATGAGAGCAACTAATGCTATAGGATAATCTCTGGACAAATGTTCTAACAATCATTTATAGACATTATTGTTTAAACATCCTGTCGTCTCATTAATTAAGAATTCATAATATCAACAAATGATTTCATTATTTCAATCATTTTATGACAGTCACATTATCTGTGACCCAAGTGAATGTTTGTCTTCTTAGTTTAACTAAGCTCCCTACTGTACCATGTTCAAACATCTGGCCAACAAATCAGACCCACCAACACGCATGTATGCATCTCTGCATTTATTTCTTCATGGATGTTTGTCCTTTTATATTAACAGTGGATTTTTCTTCTTTTTCTGCCATATTCTTTTGACCAGACCTCTGTCCATCAGTTGTATTTGTTCAACTTTGTCTTATAATCAACAGTTTATCTTTGTGAACTTTTTTGAGTTTGACCAACTTTTTACACTTTTACTCTTTATCAACTTTTCTTTGTTACGTTCTTCTACATAAGAACTTGCGATAACTTGTCGGCGTCTTTTTCGGGAAGATTCCAGCTCCCCTACGTAATTTCTTCAGAAATTGCTCTGTCTAGTTTCATATGACAAATTTGCTGACATGGTTTTTGAATGTGTGTTTTGTTTTGTTAAAATGAATAAAAACTTCTGCTATACTTAACCCAAATTTTTGCAAGACACATTTTAGACATAAAATTCTTCTAGTAACTTATTGTGAGATATTGTAAATATTTCTGTATTTCCTCAATTGTCTCTTCATCTTTGTCTACCCAGACAGGAGCAGCTCTTCTATTGCAATGCCTGGCTGGTAGCCTGGCAAGCACCGTCTTAGTCACCACCTACCTGGAGGTCCTACCCCAGCACCGCCTCTTCATGAAGGGCTGCAATGGTTGCAACGTTAAGCACATCACCCAGACAACAGGAGCCCAGATTTACTTCCCTGACCCCAACAGCCCACAGGACAAATCTACAGTCCAAATTCAAGGCAATATTCAATCAGCCTGCCTGGCCTGGCAGTACCTAATGGTGAGCATTGCATGCATGTGTGTTTTGTTCATTAATATCCGCCTTTTGAAAAGAATTGCTTTAAATAGCTTAGGTTCAGCAATGGCATTGGCAAAATATTCCTTACATATGCAGATTCCACACGTGTGGTATCTATGATGTTGCTGCAACAGCAAAATATGTTATAAGGTTTAGGGGCGGCAGTAGCAGAGGTGGTAGAGAAGTCGTCTATAAAACCCAGTGTTAGTAGTTTGATTCCTGGTTTCTCCTGGCTACTTGCTGAGCTTTCCTTGGATTTGACACTGAAACTGTGTAGTGGTGCTGATATTTACAGTCTGGTGGCTGTCCAACTGCAATTTCTCCAAGAAGATCACTATGTACAGTGGGTACGGAAAGTATTCAGACCCCCTTAAATTTTTCACTCTTTGTTATATTGCAGCCATTTGCTGAAATCATTTAAGTTAATTTTTTACTCATTAATGTTCACCCAGCACCCATATTGACAGGAAACCACAGAATTGTTGACATTTTTGCAGATTTATTAAAAAAGAAAAACTGAAATATCACATGGTCATAAGTATTCAGGCCCTTCAGTATTTAGTAGAAGCACACTTTTGATCTAATACAGACATGAGTCTTTTTGGCAAAGATGCAACAAGTTTTTCACACCTGCATTTGAGGATCCTCTGCCAATCCTCCTTGCAGATCCTCTCCAGATCTGTCAGGAAGGATGATAAACGTTGTTGGACAGCCATTTTCAAGTCTCTCCAGAGATGCTCCACTGGGTTTAAGTTAGGACTCTGGCTGGGCCATTCAAGAACAGTCATAGGGTTGTTGCAAAGCTACTCCTTCGTTATTTTAGCTGTGAGCTTCAGGTCATTGTCTTGTTGGAAGTGAACCTTTGGCCCAGTCTGAGGTCCTGAGCACTCTGGAGAAGGTTTTTGTCCCTGTACTTGTTCGCATTCATCTTTTCCTCAATTGCAACCAGTCGTCTTGCCCCTGCAGCTGAAAAACACCCCCACAGGATGATGCTGCCACCACTATGCTTTACTGCTGGGACTGTATTGGATAGTTGATGAGCAGTGCCTGGTTTTCTCCACACATGCTGCTTAGAATTAAGGCCAAAAAGTTCTATCTTGACCCCATCAGACCAGAGGATCTTGTTTCTCACCATCTCAGAGTCCTTTGGGTGTTTTTTTGCAAACTCCATGCAGGCTTTCATGTGTCTTCCACTGAGGAGAGGCTTCCCTCAGGCCACTCTGCCACAAAGCCCCGTCTGGAGGAGGGCTGCAGTGATAGTTGACTTTCTGTGCCTTGCCACAATCCTGTCTCTGATCTCTTCAGGGAGTTCCTTTAACCTCATGATTCTCATTTGCTGGGACATGCACTGTGAGCTGTAAGGCCTTATATGGACAGGTTTAAATAGCCTTAGGAGATACAGTATTTGCTTGCTTTGGCCTCTTCCATCCAGACTGATTACATCTCCCTATACTCTGATGCTAATACACTCACTTACAATAGGAGCGCTGTCCTGCACTTATAGGATATATTGGAACGTGGATGTGTTTTATTACTGATATACTGTGAAACACATTAGTCTGAAATTATTATTAATGTACTTTGACTTTTTTGCTCCACAGGGCTGTTCACCTCTGGTAATAATGTTTAACATTAAAAAGAGCACAGAGGTGAACCCTCAGTGTATCACATCACTAATGGAACAGCTGGATGTCACCATCAATATCACACCAATGCCAGCACAGCCCTGCATGGTATGTGACCAGGCTTACACTCACACAGCATGTACCGTTATAGAGGATATTTAACCATGCTGCCAGATTACTTTTATCCATGCTACAATATCTCAACGACTGGATGGATAGCAATAAAAATTTGGACAATATTGAAGGAAAGAGGATGATGTCCTAGTTTTTATGTTGCATAACCACAAGTTTAGTTGGATAACATACAGTATTTCACCTACATTAGCTTCTCTCCATTGACTCCCTCTAAAATCCAGAATTGAATTTAAAATTCTTCTCCTCACTTATAAATCACTTAATAATCGAGCTCCATCTTATCTAAGACCTCATAGTTCCATATTTTCCAAGCAGAACTCTCTGTTCTCAGGCTGCAGGTTTACTGGGAATGGGAGGCAGAGCCTTTAGCTACCAAGCTCCTCTCCTGTGGAATCAGGTCCTAGTTCAGGTTCTGGAGGAGGACACCCTCTCTACATTAAAGACTAGACTTACAGCTTTCATTTTTCATAGAACAGTTAGAGATGGCTCTGGTCTTAAACCTTCATGTTAAAGTGCCTTAAGATGACTTCTCTTGTGATTTGACACTATACAAAAAAATGAACAGAAATTAAAAATAATAACAAACGAAAGTCACTGAAATCACAGGCAGAACAAAAAGAACTGGCAGAAAAACTAACAACACAAAGAAACAAAACAAAACGCCGCTCACGGCAGGCAAACAATACAAACTTATAGACGGGAACCAGAGATATAGTCCGGGGGTGAAACAAACAGAGTTCAGAGTAAAAAAGTAAAAAGAAAAAACAAACCAACAGAACGGAGATCAAAGGGAGGAACTGTAACAACTGTAATATCAGTCTCTCCGTGTACTACTACATTTATAGCCTAGGCAAGTTTGCAATGTCTGAGCATTTTAAATCCATTCCTATCAACTTGGACTTGTGTATTGAGTGTTTCCAAGAGAAGACCATGAGCATGTTAGCATCAATAATAATAATAATAATAGGTTATATTTAGCTCAATATATGAATTATTCTTAATCAGTTTTGAGCACATAGATTATAAAAGTAAAGTACTTTTGTTGACTGAAAAGATTCTGGTTGGATTTGTGTAAAATGTACATGCATCAAAGAGCATAAAAAGGACAAGATGAATGTAATAAACCGTTTCCACTAAACTGTACAGTTCACAGTCGTTTGTCCTCAGAAAAACATAGCTGTGGTCTTACCTGTAGGAAACCAATAAGCCAATGTTCAATCTGAGGAACTGCTCACTCATCAAATTCCACATCATGATGTCGAAGTAAATTATAGATTTCCAGAGCACATTTTGTCCATATTTATTCAAATAAAACAAAAAATGACCAAAGGCTCTTGCCATGCCAACCCCCTGCGACGAGTTTGCTAAATCAGCATCTGCCACTGTGCAAAACTAATCAGAATTGTAAGCCTTAAAAAAGTCTGGCCAAAAAAAGAGGACATGATCTTTTTTATTTTTATTTTTGCCACATTAAAGCTATGTTAATGAAAGCTGAGGTTTTGGTGAAGCGGAAAGTGTGGAATTCCCTTCCTATCTGGTGCCATCATCGTCCACCTTGCTGCCTCCTTCTCATGAACCTACCTCACTTCTCTTTTTCACCAACTTCCCATTTTCCACTCCACCTGTCCTTTCTTGATTCTTCTAACCTCTTCCCTTTTGATCAATGTCTTTCAGTTTGTAGCAGTTAAGAGTGTGGAGAGGAATGCAGTGAACATGTACAGAGCCCTAAAAGTCATCTTGGGTTTGGAGAGCAACAGGGTCTCATCCTCCTCACCCTCTGCCACCTTGAATTCTCCTACTGACAGCCCATCCCCATCCCTGGGTAAAGATACCATCCAACGATTTTATGAACTTTTTCTATGACGACAGCTGTAAATCCAGATATACAGCACATGCATATGTAGGACTGATGAGCTATAAGATATAAGATCTAAAATGTATAATCCTGATATGTCTGTTTGTTCCCTTCAGGCTCTGATGCATTTGTGGAAGAGGGGATTCCCAGAAGCCCCTTCCATTCTGCCCATGGGAGTGGACGTCTGGCATTATATAAAACGTCATCAGGGAAACAACAGGTTGTGGAGATCCTGCAGGGCACAAAGAACTCCCATCTACAGTATGTTTCAATCTACATATCATTTGGAGCTTCTCGTTACTGTTTGAAATGATTTACTTCTCATGCTGGTATGGAATGCTTTTTAGCTAGTTGTCTGTGTCACAACATTGATCTCTCTATATAATCCCTGTATATAATCCCCAGTCCTGACCGTCTTCTTTTGGAGTCCAGCTCATCACTCAGGCCTGTAGCAGATGAGAGGGCGTCAGGTAGTGAGCAAGTGGCAGAGAGGGCAGAGAGGGGGAGACTCTCCTTTGGAAACATGCAGGTATAAACACAAAATACACTGTTTTGTTAGTGTTAAGGATAATTGTCTTTTCAGCCATTTAACTATGAAGAAAAAAGCCATTGGCAACCAAAGGTAAATTTGTTTGATCAAGTACTATTAGTGATACCTGGATGTAGAGCATAATTTATCCCTGTGTGATGACAGACACACTTAAGCTAAAGGTCACAACAGCCAGTGAATTAATCAGTCATTGCCGTGTAGTTGCTTTCAGACATGATCCTTGAACCTCTTTAGGTTATACCCAGGTGGGCTGAATGTTGGAAGGCAAAAGTCTGCTTATACCTGATTCTTTTCTGTAGTGCGTATGTGAAGACAGCTTATGTGTTCCCTAATGAAGTATTTTGGGGTCTTTGGTGTATCAGTAATTACATCATTAATATATGTGCTACTATATGTTTATTATTGAGGTCATAGTGGGTGGTGAAGGCAGACTGGAATGTATTACATTAAGGGGTGTTTCTAATATTTTGGCCCATTTCTGAACTTTAGCTCTGTGAATAGTTTATATCAAGGTGCAGTGCAATCATTCGGGGCACCTTGTTAAACGTTTAAATCTTCCCCAGGGTTCTCCACTGTTCTTGTCTTGAACCAGCCCTCTACAGTCAGCAGCCCCAAGAAGAAACAGAACAAATCATGTTTAGTTCAGTTGACCGTGTTTTAAAGATCTTAAAAAATTTTACTTAAACATTTAATTAAGAAATTAGTGTATAAATATTGGCATATGGTAAAAGCTCTGTTCATTCAGGCATCTGTTGATGCTATTGTTATTATATTATACTACAGTATTATACACAAGAGTTTTTGGAGAAACTGTTGAAAAAATGTTTGTTCATGCCTTCAAATTCTGTAATGAAGGTAATAAATGTATAAAAACGAAGCGTTTTTGGTTTTTGTATATTATGTTAAGACATCAGTGTCCTCCCCATAGTTCCAGAGTAGAAGGAAGAGATAAGTTTTAAGATATTTGAAGTTATCAGAAAATCAAGGCTTCATAAAACCTGTAACCCAATCAGAATATTCACCTACAGCAAAAAAGCAAATGGTCTTAAAATGGCTTCACCAAATCTCCTGAATGTCTCTAATTCATCTAAATGTATATGTTTATTTAAAGTTATCTACTTGTAAAAACTGTTTGGACACACATCCTTCACTTTATCTATGTCTTTTTGTTTCAATTCAAGACCTTACAGAGTAGAATTATATAAAAAGTGATATAGGAAACCCAACAATCCCATTTCAGCAAGCTTTAGGCAACAGTGGAGAGGAAGAAACCTCCAGCAGAACCAGGCTCATAGTGGGCGGCCATCTGCTTCGACCGGTTGGGGTGAGTGGAAAGAGAAGAGAGAAAAGAACAGCAGGCAACAACAAGCAGCAAGAACATTGGGCAGGTCAACTGGATTCTGGAGATAACAGCTCCAGGCCGAGGATACCTGCAGAAAAGTACAGAAAGAAAGGGAGACAGAGAGGAGGAAACACAACTACAGGAGAGAGAAGACACAGAGTTAATGACATGCAATGGAGGCATTTGCATTGATACAGGAGAAAGGAGAGAGGAGAGGAGCTCAGTTTATCAGTAGAGGTCCCCCAGCAGATTAAGCTATATCAGCATAACTAAGAGATGGTTCAGAGTCACCTGATCCATCTCTAACTATAAGCTTTATAAAAAAGGAAAGTTTTAAGTCTAGTCTTAAATGTGGAGAGGGTGTCTGCCTCCTGAACCTGAACTGGGAGCTGGTTCCATAGGAGAGGGGCTTGATAGCTAAAGGCTCTGCCTCCCATTCTACATTTGGAAATTCTAAGAACCACAAGTAAACCTGCAGCCTGAGAACGGAGAGTTCTGTTTGGAAGATATGGAACTATGAGGTCTTTAGGATAAGATGGAGACTGATTATTAAGTGGTTTATAAGTGAGGAGAAGAATTTTAAATTCAATGCAGAGAAGCTTACGTAAGAGAAATATGATCTCTCTTACTAATTCCAGTCAGAACTCTGGCTGCAGCATTTTGGATCAACTGGAGGCTTTTTAATGAGTTATTGGGACAAACTATTAATAATGAATTACAATAGTCCAGTCTGGAAGTAACAAATGCATGGACTAGTTTTTCAGCATCACTTTGGGACAGGATGCTCCTAATTTTAACTTTAATGTTTCTCAGGTGAAAAAAGAGATTTCTTATATGTATGAAGTGAAGGAGATTTCCTGGTCAAAGATAACTTTAGGAGTAAATTAGAGGACATCCAGGCCTTTATGTCTTTAAGCATGCTTGAAGTTTGATTCATTGATTAGTTTCTTCCGTTCCATAGATAAGTATCTCGATGACCTTTACCAGTGCTGTTTCTGTACTATGATGTACTCTAAATCCTGACTGGAAATCTCCATACAAGTTATTGCTGAGCAGGTGGTCATATAATTGTTTAGAAACTACCTTTTCCACAATTTTCGAGATAAAGAGTAGATTGGATATTGATCTATAATTCACTATAACCCCTGAGTCCAGAATAGGCTTTTTGAGTAGGGGCTTGACTACAGCAACCTTTAAAGCCTGTGGTACGTAGCCTATTTGTAAAGATAGATTGATCTGATCTAGTATGGAGGTGCTTATAAAAGGTAAGATATCTTTGAGGAGTCTAGTCGGGATGGGGTATGAGACATATTGACGGTTTAGAGGAATTAATTAATGAAATTAATTTCAATTCATGAAATCATTGCTGATAAGAGTTAAGGGGATACTAGGCTCGACAGAGCCATGACTCTTTGTCAGCAGTACTGAAGAGAAACCTGGGGTTGTTCTTATTTGCGTCTACTAATGAGTAATATGAGTTTCATATAATTTTCTCAAATTTATCAACAACATTTTCAGATAATAATCGATTTTAGTGAATTTGTTTCGTAAATTCAAATGTTATTAAAAACTGGTCAGAGAAAAGAGGTTGTGATTAAAACAGTGAGTGGGTTTATTTCTACTTAGAGTCTAATAGTCAATTAAATGCAGTGTTGAGGCAGTAATCATCAACATCTACATGAATATTAAAGTCACCCACTATAATGACTTTATCTGCACCAAGTCTCAGAATTCAGTTAAAAACTCAGATTAAGGGACAGGAGGACGGTACACAATAACAAACAGGACTGGTTTTTGATTGTTCCAGTTTGGATCAGAGAGAATAAGAGTGAGGCTCTCAAATGAATTAAACTATGTTTAGGTCTGGGGTTGATTAATAAACTTGAGTTGAAGATTGCTGCTACTCCTCCACCCCGACCTGTGTTTCTAGGAACATGATAATTAACATGACTGATTCAGACGGACATATTCATCCTGCTGCAGCCAGGTTTCAGTTAGACAGAATAAGTCTATTTGATGGTCACTTATCAAATCATTCACTAACAGGGATTAAGATGAGACAGATCTGATATTTAACAGTCCACATTTGATTGTTTTCTTTTTATTTTGTTCTTTGAGAGGAATTGTCTTTATTTTAATTAGATTCTTATCACGGCCAGCAGATGGGAGCAGAGTGCCGCAACAGATGCAACTGATGCTCTGTTTAAAACTAATCTGTGACCGAAACTCTAAATTAGATATTTAATTATCGTTTTCTTTTTCTTCTTTTCTGTTTCTGCTGGACTCAGACCTCGATCGAAAAGGGTTATATTAACTTTTTCTGTCCCTTGGAGGATTTGTGTGTGAGAATCCTCACCGAGGATGACAACTGAACTTCCTTCTTGTTAATTAAAACTTTTCATACTCATCCAATATGTACATGTACATCGTCAGAGAAAAAAAAAAAGCAGAGGTTAGGATTGGACTCTTGTTTAC
The DNA here is from genome assembly GCF_900324465.2 of Anabas testudineus. Lineage (NCBI taxonomy): Eukaryota > Metazoa > Chordata > Actinopteri > Anabantiformes > Anabantidae > Anabas > Anabas testudineus. The sequence continues at coordinate 24,490,636 of NC_046629.1, forward strand.
AGTGGTAACAAAGTCACTTTCTGGTTTAATGTTGAACGTTCACAGTGTTTAAATTGGATGTTGTCTAGAAAATACTGTGGACATTTTTTCATTCCTACTGACAAAGTATCTTTAAACCTCGGCGTTAACGACAGTTCAGACTTGGACGTGTTTTTTACAGCCTGAAAACATCTTTTATTACTGGTATTAAATATGTGGTAAAAACTGCTGTAAAACCAGCTCTAACTTTTATTTCTTAAATTTTAAAGAACCATCTGATTTTCATAATTTTTCATTGACTAAATGTGTTTATAATAGCTTCTGTGTGTTTCGTGTTTTATATTTAAACCATAATCCACCATGTTTCTGTAATAATCCAACTTTACAAGAAAGATCAGATCTCAGTGAAAATGGCAATAAGTTTATTTTCTCCACTATTTGTGAGTTATAGAGGATCAATTTTCCCCAGAAAAGTCTCTTTGACAAAACAATTTGATAAAGTGCTGTCAAAACACCATAGTTAACCAGGTTAGACTGAAGTCAGTTTGTAATCTGAGTTTTAAAGGTCTTTCTCATACATGTCAAATAAGAAATAATGCTTATTTGAATCAGTCTTGTTCTAATTAGCTGACAATGCCTCCACATTTTTATCTCCAAATGTAACTGCTCACTGCGTCTGATGATCTTGTCGTACATACAACAATAGTTGATCAAAATTCACCTCAAATACAAATCCACTCAATGGTCTAGCCACTCTAAGTCCAGTCCTTCCCCACAAAAAGACTTCCTGTTCACCCCATAGTCAAATTTCAGTTTCTGGTCCACTGCAATGTCCTTTGCTGCCACCAGGAGGAGAGTGTCCCTTTCTCCCTCAGTGAACTTCATCTTGCAGTGGACTGGTTTCACATTAGGATTCTTCCTGGAGTGCTGATTAATACCCTCCTCATCCAAATTAAATATGGTCTCACCTTGTCCTCGTCGTTCTCCAAAGTCCTTAATGGCCAGGCCAGACCATTTCTGCTTCCGAATCCTCTTCATGACGCCCTCATCCGTCTCAGTGGCACACTTGGTAGGTGGTCTCCACTTGGCCACGACGTTCTCCGGATGTGGATGATTGGCTGTCCAGCCCTCACGACTGATCATCCTCGCCACCTTCTCCACAGTCGGAGGATGTCTGTAGAATTTGGCTGTCAAAATAGAGAAACAGAGAGAGATGTCAACAACAATGTTGTTTCTGATGACACATGGATTATTTTACCCGGTGTCCTTGAGTGGTTAACTTGTGGGGTCCACCCTGTCTGTTCAGAGGATTCAGCTCCTGGTGCTGACGTGCTCTCTCCGGCTCCATTTCCTCTGCGACGGTGCGCCACTCTGGATCGGCTTGGAAAGGCTGAACGGAGGCGGCTGGCGACTCCGGCCGTTGCCCATCATTTTTACTCCTTAAGTCATTTGTATATATACTTACACAAGATGTACTCTTCCCGTTTAGCAAACTGTGCTCCCCTCCACTTATCATAGAACACACGATCCTCTGGAAACCCGGCCTCAGCTCGCTGCCTCTTGGTCGGCGGTGGTCCTGTCAGTGATGCTGGAAAAGACCTCCAGAAACAGAGGAAAGTCTCTCCTTGTAGCGCTGTCCTCCTCATTGGCCTCTCTGGCTCTCTTCTGGCCCCTGCCAACCATCCCGTCTGCTGACTTGTCGGAGCTTTACGAAAGACAAAAATGAAAATATTCATTCACAGAACATAAAACAGATCACCAAATATTTTCGACAGCAGCTTCTGGCAGCCCCTGACAGAACAGTAGCATCATTAAAGGGTTCATTAGGCAAATATTCACCTTGTTTTATATGTGACTTTGCTGTGGGCCTTGGAAACTGGTTTCTTCAAGGTGTGTAGCAGACTGACGTATGAGTAACACCTCATGTAGAACTCCATGTCATCAATATTCCTGATGGCCAGGAACTGGACAAAGCGGATCATATTCTTGATGAAGTTTAAGATGGTGGATGGAACCAGCTTGGCCCCCTTCAGACTCTCAATGTAGTCCTTCACCTCTGTACCCTTTCTGAGGAAGTCCATGTCGATTTCCTCACCTGTAGGTTGAATGTACCTCAGCATCCTGGATACATTGTCAACCTGTAGTGAAATAATCATGAAATAATGTCAGACTGGAAAGAAATTCAGTTCAGCTGCTACATTTCTGACAACTGCCTAAAATGTGTCTGTGCAAACTGAGCAATGTACTTGTGCACAGGCCTCAGAGTCAACAAATACCTTTAGTTATGCTAATAAGCCTGATCACAGCAACCCCCTCTGCTCCTTCACATCTGCATGTGAAAACAACAACTCACCTCCTGTTTGCAGTTTGGGACCTCCATGTGATTAACCAGGTATTTCTTAAATTCCACCAAGAGTGGATTGTCGCTGTTGAACTTTTCATACAGTCCCATTTGTAGCATGTTGCAACGCGCCCTACCCCGGCTGGCAGATGAAGGTCTGTGAAAACAAGACAGAGAAAATGTAACATTAGGACACTTGAGGACAAATTGACAGTTGAACTGAGAGCTACAAGTAAATGTGATCATTTCAATTTAGCAAGGAAACATAAATAAACTGAACCTTTTATCTCTATTTTCTTCTCAAACAGTCATTTGTGTGGCTATTCAAACTTACTCTTGGTATGTTGGATCATCAGAAGCATCGTTGTCCTCATCATGCTCTGACCAGGAGCTGTCTTCCACGGCCTCCTTGGTGGTTTCACTCGCAACTGTGGGCTTTTCTCTGGTCACAGCCACTCCTGTGCTGGGCTGCTGTTCCAGCACAACTCGATCTGCTTCTTCCGGCTTGTTAGAAATGAAGAAATCATTTTCTTCCAGGTGCCGTACCAGAGCCATCCTGGATGCCCTGTCCATTACGATGGAGCAGGACTGTCTGTAATCCCAGTTGCGCCCTTGGCGGGTCCAGGACTTTGTCGACGCCTTGGCTCGCTTCAGCTCTGCCTCCCTTTCTTCTTTTGTGTTGCTCTTCATGCACACCCTGGCTAGGTGTGCAGATAAAACCTCCTGTGGCTTCTGGCACAGGAGACAGTGAAGAATACGACGGTCTTTCTCACTGTGAAAGAGGAGGGACATGTAAGTTTAGTACATTTGTCTAATCTTACTTTCCATTACACACAAATCACTACACAGATTATAACCATTACACACACAGAAAAGTCCCAAGTGAAACATAAAACACCAGATAAGTGAACTTACTTCCTCTGTTCAGTCTGGTGGGCCATTGTTCTTTCTCCTTCTTGTAAGTACAATGCAAAAACTCCTTGTAAAATCCTCCAAAGGCAAAGAAGTCCCGTGTGATCAGATGTGAAAACACAAGTGAAGACACTCAACTTTACCTGCACTATTTATGTGAAACAGGTAGTCTAAGCCCCGCCCACCACATTACTATACTCCACCCCCACACCAATCCTGCTATGAGGGTGGGGTTGAACTGTTCTTTTCATGTGAGTCAGTGTCATTTTTATATAAAAGTATTATTTCTATAATATATTGCAAGAATGTTAGTTTCTAACATGTGTCTTGTAATACTAGTACTACTAATTTTAACAGGATTGCATAAACGTGTCATGGTTTCGGCCTGGCCCCGGCCGGCCTTGGTTTTCCTCCCTCACTCTCCCTCTGGACTCTGGCCACCAGCCCCTTCTCTCCCTCTGCTCACAACAATCAGCTGAACATTGGACTCACCTGTGTTCCCCTCAGGCTACATAAACTCTCCCTCAGTCCTTTTCCCTCTGTCAGATCGTTTTCATGTCCCAGACTGTCCCCCACCTGTGTCCAGCCTGGGTCTCCTGTGCCTGCTCCACCCTGCCTGCTCTTGCTCATCCTCCTTAGCCCTGTCTGCTTCCCCCCCTGGATTCCCTGGACTCGGTTCCCCCCTCTGAACTTTTGGACATTGTTACCTGTTTCTCCTGTGAGTGTTTTCCTACCATTGAGCAGCAGTTTTCTTTAGTACTTTGGTTCCTGATTTGTTACTTTGTCCTCGTGTGTTTGTTTTTGTAGTGTCTGTTGACACCCCCTTAGTTTCCCTGTTTTTGTAGTTCTCTGTAATAAATCCCGTTTTCAGTTCATTCCTGCCTCGTCCTCCTCCTTACTCAGGACATAATAGAATATTGGGATACCTGCCGTTGAGATCTCTGTAATCTGTCACACTTTTGAAAATACTCAGCTACTCAACATTTATCTCCTCTCTGTCTCCCTCTCTCTGTACTTTCTGCAGGTATCCCCGACCTGGAGCTGTTATCTCCAGAATCCAGTTGACCTGCCCAATGTTCTTGATGCTTGTTGTTGTTGTTTTTGTTGCCTGCTGCTCTTTTCTCTCTTCTCTTTCCACTCACCCCAACTGGTCGAGGCAGATGGCCACACATTATCAGCCTGTTCTGTGGATGTTTCTTCTCTAAAGGAAGTTTTTCCTCTCCACTGTTGCCCTAAAGCTTGCTCAAATGGGATTGTTGGGTTTTTATGCATCATTTTTGTATAATTATTCTCTGTAATGTCTTAAACCTTAGACTGTAAAGTGCCTTGAGATAACTTCTGTTGTGAATTGGCGCTATACAAATAAAATTGAATTGAATTTATCTTTCAAATCCATTGATGTGGCTTTTTTTCCCCACTCAAATCTAATTTCTATTTCAAATACAATGATCTTTGCGAGTGTTCTTATGAAAAGTAGCACTTTATCTCCACATGTAAGCAGATCACTGAGTGTAAAACAGCTTCTGAGCAGCTTTCCTACAACAATAGGGCTACCACAGAATGTGTTAAGTGTTCCATTAATGCAAGTCATTGAATACCAATGTCCAGGGCCATCAGATCCAGGCCTACTTCACAGTAATAATTGTCCACCTGATTTCATCACAATGCAGCTACACACAAAGGTTAACATACAAACAAATGCAAATGTACTTTCCTCTCCTGAAGCTGACCTGCTAGATTAACTAAAAACAACCTATTTTATTATAGTCCAATCACCGTGGTCACCTGCTGTTGAGATCTTGGTTCATCTGTCACACTTTCTCAAAAAATACGCAGCGTCTCAACATTTGTCTTTCATTATTAAATGTTATTTGGCTCTTTTGCCACAAAATTCTAAATGTTTTAAGAGGTTTTACAGATGGCCGTGTACTCTCAGGCCTCTACAGTCAGCTATCAAGATGGGACCAAGATGTGCTATACACCAGTATGGAGCTTAAAATTAGACCTTTATGTGGGCACCAAGCCTGCATCAGTTGCATCTGTTGTGGCACTCTGCTCCCATCTGCTGGCCGTGATAAGAATCTAATTAAAATAAAGACAATTCCTCTCAAAGAACAAAATAAAAAGAAACAATCAAATGTGGACTGTTAAATATCAGATGTCTCATCAATTGACCATCAAATAGACTTATTCTGTCTTACTGAAACCTGGCTGCAGCCGGATGAATATGTCCGTCTGAATCAGTCATGTTAATTATCATATTCCTAGAATCACAGAGGAAAGGCGGTACTGCTGTAAACCTGAAAAAGTGGTTCAACTCGTTGGCTTTGTCCAGGTTCCCTTCCACCTGGTTCCCCTTTCCTTGAAGCCAGTGATCTTCTTCATTCCAGACCACACATGCTTCATGTTGTTCTGCTGGAGTTGGTTCTCCAGCTTCCTTCTCTAAGCGTCCTTACTCTGCCTCAGTCTCCCCC